>NC_060200.1:1869166-2187500 GCF_020623625.1 Saccharomycodes ludwigii
ACTAAAAGGGATATCAAGAAGAATGAAGAAGTTTTTCGCAGAAAAAAGGTTAAAACATCCATTGATTTGAGGCGGATAAATGATATTTATCTAAATAAAAGGGGAGGCAGGGAGTTATATACATTTGGTAGCAATATTAATATGCAACTAGGGACTGGTGATTCTGATGATCGAAGATCGCTATTTAAAATTGACGAATTCAAATTGTACGGGGCTGTTGATAATAATAACTATAGAAAACCTAAAAGGTTTAAACGGGTTTTGATGCACAAATACCATTCTATTCTACAGACATTAAACGATGAAATATACACTTGCGGCAATGGTGTGAAGGGAAGGCTAGGCATACCTTCTTTGAAAAGATCACTAGTTTTCAAGAAAGTTGAACTCCCATTGGGCTTGAGCATTAAACAAATTGTTTCCAGTGACAACCATACATTGATTTTAAGTAAACAAAACGAATTAATTAGCTGGGGTTCCAATAATTATAATCAATTGGGGTATCCCACTGATACACTTACACAAAATATTAGTATCTCCTCCGAAAAGTATAATGACTCGCCGAGGAAACTAAGCTCCCATTTATGGAAAAGAAGCGGTGGTGGTTCTAAGATTTTATTTGTGGGTTGTTCCAATGTTCATTCCTGTATAATTGATAACATGCATTATTTGCACTCTTGGGGGTTAGATTTGGGCCAAATGGGTAACTCACATTCGCCCATTGACAAATTATCTGTGCAATATAAAAATAAATTCAAAGGGTATATAAAAAGCACGCCGTATTTGTTTAAACTTCCAAGCAATGTGAAAATTATTAAACAGTTATTATGTACAGATTTTGCTACATTTGTGTTACACGATGAGAATGAGTTAATCGTTTTAACCAACAGTAAAATTTTAAAATTTTCAATCCCAAGGTTAGGTCAACAACAAAATTCCTTTGAAAAATTTATTCCGACTGCATTAACAAGACAAAATTTAGTTGTTGAATTGAAATGTACCAATATGTATGGTAATAATCTATGTGCTCTCTATGAAAACGGTACCATAGGTATTTTTCACTCAAAAAATTTTGTGGATAATTCCTCATGGCTAACAATCCAAAACAATATTTTACCCTTTGAGTTGTATTGGTTACCATACTTTGAATTAAATAACTGTTTAGACTTCCAAGTGGGTTATGACGGCCAGCTTATTTTAACCACCCTTGGTGGCGATATTTTTTACTCTAACACTGTTTCAACCACTTCGTTTGAAAAAAATATGAGTAGCAAATTGTTAAGCGGTAGATGTATCAGAGTTTCTTCCAATGCTCAATTTTCATCTTTTGCCATAATAAAAGATGATGTAGATATGATTCCAATGAGTATCACAAAAAATAGATTTTACCTGGATTTTAGGAAATTTTCACCTATATATGAAAATTTGGGAGGTGCCGTTGAAGAGGGTGAATACAGAATGTTAAATTTTATAAATAATGTACAAAGTAGCACAACTGACAAGGAGCACGGAATTATTCTAAATGCTGAATTTGATGATGGTGATGATGACGACGACGACGATGATGACGACGGTGACGGCAAAAAGGAAGAACTTACTGGAGAAATAGATAAAACTAAAGGTTCATACTTGTTAAGAGCTATGTCAACGAGGTGGAAAGCAACCAATGCAGGTTTTAACTACAAAGATGCATTTATGAAGACCTCGAATATTTCTTTAATAAATGAAGAACAGTTATCCTTTATTAGAAATGACTATCTTAATTATGATGTTTTATTTTTTGATGGGAACAATTGTGTTGGTAAATGTCACAAATCGTTGTTATATACTAGATGTCCCACTTTCGTTAGTAATATGAAAACTTTTCAAACACAAGTATCTTCTAATAATAAAGTTAAATTTGAGCTAAGGACAGCTGTTGACTCTAAAATATGGGAAATATGCATATCAAATAACTCAGACAACATATCACACTTCAATACCACATCGTTGAAGTATGCTCTCCACTATATGTACAGTGACGAACTTTTAAAATTTCATGGTAATATAAAAAATAAAAAAGAATTAGAGTTATCCACAATGAACTTTATTAACGAGCTAGGGATGAATGTAACTGCCTTTGAAGACGATAAGTTGGCTTACAATGTTAAAAACCTGTACTATCGATTACTTGAAAATAAATGCGATAAGGGAGATGGAGAAATCGATTTCTACCAAGATGTTACGATTAAATTGAGCGATGGAGAAACGATCAAATGCCACTCCTTAATATTATCTGCCAGAAGTTTATATTTCAAGTCATTGTTTCAATATAACTGGCAGGACAATGAAGTTGTTGATTTGTGCTTTTATACCTATGATGAAGTAATGTGTGTTTTAAAATACATATATGGATTTGATATTTATGAGATGTTTATTACTGATAATTGTAACGATGTTGAACATTTAAATTTTGAGAATTGCGAAGATTTTGTTAACTTTTTAGTCAATATTCAAAAGTTGTGTGACTTTTTATTATTGGATGATTTAAAAGCTTCGGTAGAAAGCATATTGGCTGACTATATTTCTTCATCTTCCGTAGTTCCATTACTAATAAATTCTTTTACTATGCACTGTAGTAACTTATTTATCGAGTGTTGTTGGTACTTATTTAATAATATTGGATTATTATATAATGATGAGAACACTATTATAATCAATGAGTATTTTAGTACTGAATTGTGGATTTCTTTGGAAAAAAGTATTAGAGACATGATGAATAAAAATACACTTGTTGGGAAAGAAAAGTCATGGTATGAATTAGGCCATAATATCGAATACTTGGAGCTATTTAAGAAGGATATTTCTAAATTTAATAAAATTTTCATGGATTCAAAAAAGCCGTTTAAACCATTGTTTGATAACAAAAGGAAAGGCAAGTATATTCATAGTAATAATGTCACAGGTAACACCTATGGCAGCACAAGCGAATATCAATTTAATGACGAATCAAACCAAGTAAATGGTGTTGGTGCACCACATAGCAGAAGAGCTTCATCTTCAGTATCCTCATTACGAAGAACTTCATCAACGCACTCAAATGAAGAACTATTAGCCTTTAGAAGAAATAGTTTTGTTAGAACCAAATTTTCAGAACTGGGAATAAGTATGAGTGCAAATGCCATATCAGATGATGATGATTCTACAAACGATGGATTTATAGCAGTTCAAAGGAATCCAGCTGTCCGCCGGAAGAGTTGCTTAGGAAAAGCTTTACCCAATCTATCGAGCAATAAAAACAATAATACTAACTTACCCTTGAGAAGGACATCACAGAGCACTCCGGTAGAGGATGAATCTATACTTTTGGTACCACAAACGAGCATTATCAAATTTGAAAATATTAAATTGAAAAATAGTACTGAGAACTGTAACAACACCCAAAAATCCAATATGCCGTCAAAATTTGTGGAATTTTTCCCCTCAATAGATCAAGCTATTTATTCCAATAGCAATTTAAAAAAAACTCCTGATGAAAACATTAATACTTCCACCAAAGACTCTAAACTTTTGGATAAAGCAACTGCTGAGAATCTATTGAAAAAGGTGCAACCTGTGAAGAAGCTTTCACAAAAAGAAAGATTGAAACACTTAACTTCAGAGCATGTCATTGAAGATAAAAAAAAGACTAAAGTTAATGTATGGGGCAAGCGAAATAAAGAGGGCAGTACTACCGATAAGAAAGGTAAGTTTGTGGACGACTGTGCCAATAATAAGGACACTAATGATACTATTACCAACAGTGGTAATATGATTAGCCCTTTGCTTCCATTCCCATCACTATCGGAAATAGATTCATCCAGAAATACAATAGCGAAAAGAAAAAATGGGAATATCCCTACATTTAATCCTAAAGGCTCCTCTTTTATCATCCCTATTGCTACAAATGATAACAGCGATATTAACAAAAAAAACAATTTTTTTACAACTATGCCACTAACTTCGACTGGCGTTGTTGTTAAACCTAATAGTAGTGCTATTCCAAACTACTTAAATAACACTAAGGAGAAATTTAAGGCACAACTTGAAAAACCTCCCAAGACTTTTCAAGAAAAATATGAAGAAGAAAAATTTGCACAGTGGTGGGAAGAGGAAACGAAAAAAGTTCAGCAACAGCTAAAAAAAGAGAAAGAGTACGAAGACGAACTAAAAAGGTTATATAATCCCACAACAGCAACTAAGAAGAATAATGATTGCAATAAAAATAATGACCGTAGGAATAAGAAATTTAACCTTTCCAAAAAAAAAAAAAAAAACAATGGCGATATTGATACCGAACATTCAAAAAAAGTCTGTATACCCATTAGAAATAACATTAAAAAAGAAAAAAAAGGAAAGAAAAAGGAAAATGATGAAACCATGGGATCTAATAATAACAAGATTCACATTAAACGATAATTATGTAACATTAATAATGATTCTAACAAAATATTAGTAAAAGTGTATCAGAATTCACGTATAAAACATGCATATAATCAATTATCAGCATAATTAATATATGCTACTATTACATTTTAATTAATTGAAAAGATTAAAAAAAAAGGAAACGGGGCGAGCTGGGAATTGAACCCAGGGCCTCTCGCACCCAAAGCGAGAATCATACCACTAGACCACACGCCCGAATCTAATGAAAGTGTTTCCAAAAAATAAATTATTATAAAAATAATATGAAAACCATCACTTTTTCCAGTACTTTGAGCAGAATATGAATTAGGCTTTATACATGTACTTTTATGAAGTCATAAACAAGATAATCTTGAAAGACTATAAGAGCGAGTGTTTTTCTTTTTTCTTTTCTTTTTTTGTTTTTAAATTATTTTCTTCTTTTTGATCCTTTAGAACTCTCTCATTCTTCAAATAAATACACCATATGCATTTGATTTCAAATTTGCCCCCCAACAATACTTTTTAAACTTAAATATTTGGGGTTTAAAGTGATCACTAAATCATTATGTAGGGCATGGTAGTTTAAAATTTATTCGGTCATGCGTGTAGAATATTGGATCATAATTAATTATTTAAAAAGGAATTTGGTAATCAGAAATATTAAATTTTACGTTAACTAGTTTATTTATAAATTGGTTGCCATCTCAAAATATTTACATTAATAAAATAAAGAAAGTTAAAAAGAAATAAAAACTTTGATGTCTGATCCAATAATTGAATATAAGCTGCCGTTATATTTACCAATATCAAATCTTGAAAAAAGATATAAATTATTTAAACTTCCTAATGGTCTTTTGTGTTTTTTAATATCTGATCCAACAGAAAAAATAGCTTCATGCTCATTGACTGTAGCTACAGGTGCATTTAATGACCCAGAAAACATGCTTGGTTTAGCTCATTTGTGCGAACATATGCTGTTAGCTGGTGGTTCTAAAGAATATACTGATCCGCAAATATTCCATGAGGAAATTGGTAAAAATAACGGTTCATTCAACGCATACACCACGGGTGAACAGACAACTTTTTATTTTGAAATACCCAATACTAATATAATGACCAGTAATGCACAAACCGCGGATAAAATTGGCAAGAGCATACTTACTAATTATAGCATTGGTAAAAAAGAAGGAGATAGCGTTTTGCCCTTTGAAAAATTGCTTCGGATATTTGTTAGTTTTTTCAAAGCACCTTTATTTAAACGTAGTTTGATTGATAGAGAAATATTCACAGTCAATAGCGAGCATGATGGGAATAAGACATCTACTATGAAAATCTTGTGTCATGCTACTAGACTATTAAGCAATAAGAGGCATCCATTTCATAGATTTTCCACCGGCAATTTAAAAAAGCTAAGCATCATTCCAAGATTGGAGAAAATAGATGTACAAAAGCGTTTGAAAAAATATTTTTTAGATAATTTTACTGTAAACAACAATATGACAATGTGCTTAAAGGGTTTTGATTCATTGAATTTACTAACTAAATATGCTATCAAACATTTTTCTGATTTGGGTTCGGCAAATGTTGTGAATAATAATGATAGAGCTACTAAACAAACTAATGAGTCCAATTTTGTAAATTTTAATATTTTAAATAACAAATGGCATCCTAAAATTGGAGCACTCCCTTGCTTTAGTAATACTGAATGGAATAACGGGATCCTTGTAAACATGAAACAGCAGCAGCAACAATACATTTTAAGAATTCTTTATCCAATTTTCACTAAAAACTTAAAATGTACACATCTAGAAATTTCGATTTTTACTAAAATGTGGTGTGAATTATTTTCTGAGAAAAGTGAAGGCTCGCTATTTGAAAATTTCCATAATTTAGGCCTGCTTACTGATTTGGTTGCCTATACTTCAAATTTCAGCATTGAAAACGACGGATTAATTTTGCAATTAACACTGACTAAATCGGGTTGGGAGAAAGTGACAGAGATAGTTTTTGAAATACAAAATAAATTTCTACCAATGATACTGCTAGAAACTGACAAACTGGCTAAATATTTAAGTGATTTGAACGTTACCGATCTTTTAAAATTTATATACCAAGACACGTCAAAATCATCAGATGAATTGTGTACCTACATAAGTGATGATATTTTACAAGGTAACTTTGACGTAATTGATCCAAAATGTTTATTGAAGGAAACGCCATTTATTATATCCTTAGACAATGAATTTTGTCACAATGGAAAAGGGTATGAATTTTGGGTTCAAAAGGCAGCCCAATTTCAAAATTTTGTGAATGAGGTGATGGATCCTTTCAAAATGCGAATTATCTTAATGGGTGATATGAAAACATTAGATATTAATGGCACTTGCAACACAGCAATTATTATAAATAAGGATGATCTACAACTAGATCCTTATTTTGAATTTGAATATGTTATGTTGCATCATACTTTCCCCCCTCCACACAACCCTATTAAACGGGAACATGTTTTATCCAGTACTAGGATATATGACTTGCCAGCTGAAAATAATTTTTTACCCAAAGTTCCATTTCAAATGGATCTGATGAAAAGGGCATTCGATGCTTCAATGGCGCATTCCCAAAACTTTGAGATGGACTTAATATTGGCCAACTCAATGAATACTAACAAACCCAAATTGAAAAGAAAAGATGCAAAACATGAATATTGGATAAAAAATGAAGGCTTTCAAAAAGTATTTAAATCTAAAAGCATTATTTCCATCAGTCTAAAAAGTTTAAAGTTAAAACCATCACCATCCAATACTATGATGCTAGAAGTTTTGACTGAGCTTTTAGGAGCTATGCTTTCTCCAAAATTATACCCAGCTATCAAATTAGGTTACAGTTGTGAAATCACGCCCTCAAGCAGGGGAGATATTGCATTAGAAATAAGGGTATCTGGGTTTAATAAAAAATTGATATTTTTATTAGAACTTATCCTAAGTACGATATTTTTATTGTTTAAAGATGAGCGAATTTTGAAACAGAATAAAAAACTTTTCAGAAAGGCTAGAATTAACGTTAGATCAAAATATATGGAAGCTTCAAACGAAAATTGTTTAAGGCTATCAACAATGGGGGTTTATATTTTGTTAGAGAAATATATGTGGACACTGGAAGATAGAATTGATGCATTAGAGGAGGATATAAATATTGATAGTTTTCAGCAATTTTTAAAAAAATATTTAAACAATAAAGACATATACGTATTATTGGTTCATCAAGGTGACATTGAGGATGACGAGGATGAATCTATTAATTTGTTAATTGATAATATTTTTTGTTCCTACCCAAGCTCTTGGATGAAAAAAGAGAGCTGTTCTCATAGTATTTTCCCACCAGAAACAGTTTTATTAACACCTGGCACAAATTATGTTTTTGAAAAAACAAAAATATCAGAAGATCCAAACAATGCAATCACGTATTTTGTACAAACTGGGCCGCGAGATGATGAAATATTGTACACTTTGACCGTTTTTACTGATTTTTTGCTAAGTTTGACATTGGTACCCAGGTTAAGGTTTGAAAAGCAGTTGGGGTATGTTGTTGTAGGTGGTTTAATGGTTTTAACAAATAGTATTGGGATTCATATAAGTTGTATGTCTTCATATTCGGGTGAATGTTTGGAAGATTCTATTGAAGAGTATTTATTTGAATTGGAAATGCAGCTAAGCTCGGAAACTTTTACAAATGAGCACTTTAAAGAAAAATACATTGACGGATTTATTAAAATAGTGGGGAATTATTTGGAAAATGGTGTTTATAATAAAGAGGGGAAAGGTGGTTGTTGTGATTTGTTAATGAAAATAAAGCCCAGTTTTGAAATAAATACTGAAAATTGTTTACTTGGAAGTCAGTTGTCGAACAACAAGAAACTCTACGATACTATTACTTTAAAAAGATATAATTTTGATTTTTGGAATGAAAGTGAGCCGATAAACGTAAATTATTTAAAGAATTTAAATTTGGAAGAGTATTTAAGGTTTTACAGGGAGAAATTTTCTATATTTGGATATAAGACTAGGTGTAAGTTAGCAGTTGCGATAACTAGTGATATAAACAAAGAAGGGATCAAGAAAAAACAAATGTGTATTCAAGTGGAAACATTTTTGAAAATAAAGGGAATGGATATACCTCGCAATGATTTAGAAGAAATGGTGGATAAAAGTAACGGGAAACCAAGTTTGTTGTTGAAATATTTATATAAGTACTTTAAAAACAAAAATGAAAGAAAAAGATTAATGGCTGTTGTTTTAAAGGAAATGATGAGGATTTTAGGATGCAACTTTAAAATTGGTGTTTATAAAGATGGTGGTAATAAGACTGATGTGAGTAATATTCCAGATAGCTTTAAAAAAAAAATAGTTGAAATGAAAAGTGGTCGTATTTATATTTACGATGAGGGGAATTATTTTAAATTGGAAAAGGATAATTTATTTGTATGATTTAAGATAAAAAGAAGTTAAAATGCGATTAAATATAATTTGTTGTCGCTGTCACCAAACGTTAGCGGACAGACAAATTAAATTAAAAAAATAACCGGAAGGCAATTACCCGATCCGAAGGAAGTGGATAGTGATTTTAGATGATAATAATAATAAATAGACTATCATAGCAATAATAAACAAATAACCGCTAACGTTAAGTGACAGAGTGATTTACAAACTACAATATATATATATATATATATAATATTCACATCTTTCTTGTTTCTTTTAAACATCTTTTTAATTTTATTTTTCCCCTTTTCCCTTTTTTTGTTTCCTTTTTTAAGATTCATAAATAAAATGTATACACCAAAAATAAAATAAAATACAAATGACTATAACTGATAATAACCTTACACACACTTTACAATTGAAAAGAATTAATGGAAATTCTGAACTAATTCAGTACACTCACAAAAGAAACTCAGAAGCTTGGAAATCAAAATATTTGACCGTTGCTGATTATGTGAAAAGAGAGGCAACGTTGGGGGAATCGGAAATAGCTTTACAGCACTCGCTAGTATCCACTTCTACTAACATCATTAACCCCAATTATAAAAAGTATTTGGGTTTAAATTATTTTGTTTTGGAAAAAATAGCTGCTGATACCACCTTAACCGATGCAACTGAAAACATTGTCTGTAGCTGTGAAACGATGAACAGAATAGGTTACATGAAAATTTCAAATAAAGGCAGTTACATAATTATTCCTGTTTTAGAGGTTGTCATTGGTGCTGTGTTTACACCTGTTGAATTTAGAGGGATGAAGTATGCCCAGGAATTGATGTTTCAGCTAAATAATTATTATGATACAATTTCTAGAGAAAAAGACGAAGGCGATCTATTTCTAAAGTATAAAACTATGATTTTGTACAGCGAGGTTGGGGAGTATTATTCTAAATTTGGTTATTCGTTTGATCATGTTCCTGTTCACCATCTTAAAAAGTTGGATCTATTTTTAGAAAAATATTGTTTGGACAACAATGATGAACAAAAAAATGTACATTATTTAGGGTTCGATGGGTATGAAGATTTGGTTAATTTGGAACAAACTCAAATTATGGAAAAATTATCAAATTTAGAACTAGATAAAAACACTAGTGCTTTTACTGCCTTTCCTGATATGAAAATTTACAAATGGTTTGAATTACGTGATATCTATATATCGCAATTCTTTCTTCACGATCAGGCTGCTGCTGTTGATGGTGGTTCTAATAGTGTTGATGATTTAAAAGTTTCTGAACTAAAATTTGGTGTTGAAATAATTGGAAATAAATCACATATCATTTGGCATCATGCTTGGGTTGATAATTCTTTGCAAATTCTAAAAGTTTATACTTCAGAGGATAATAAAGAAAGAGATCTAGTTACATTATTCAAGTATGCCATTAAAGAGGCTAAAAAATATGATTTAAGTGATATATATTTCTGGGATCAAGAAATTCCGGAAACGGAATATCCCAATTTCCACAAAGTTTTAAAGGAAACAGAGAATAAAGTTAATCTATTTTGTGAAAATAGTTCATTAAGTGGGATTAGACCATCCCCGTTTGTCAGCAATGAAGTGAAATGGGAAAATAATACTAAGTTTGGTTGGTTTTAGCTTTAGTTTTATTTATTTTTTTTCCCCCTTTTATTTAATCTATATATTATATACACTATAAATTGTAATTTTTCTTAAGTGTAAAAAAGAAAAAAAAAAATAATTCGATTTTCAAATAAAATATGTCTCCCGGGGGTGAGTCGAACACCCGATCTCAAGATTACTTAAAGTGGCAGCTCGTACAAGCTAACCAACCTTATTACAGTCTTGCGCCTTAAACCAACTTGGCTACCGAGAGAGGAAGATGCAAGACAAAAAAAATATACTCTACAACAATAAATAATAACTTAGTTGGTGATCAGCTTCTTTTTTATGTAATAATTATAAATTCAGTAGCAAAAATATATTTAAAAATAATAAATGAATAAATATATTATTCTTACGCGTAATTATGTTTCTTCCTTATTTGTACATTTTACTCTTGCACAACAGATAAATATTCAGCAGTACAATCTGCATTTCCCCCTTTCATCTTTTCTTATTCTAATTGAATAATATACTATTTTCTTTTAAATACTGTTGGTTTGGTGGTTTTCCTTTCATCATTTACAAAAACATTTATAATCAAAAACTTTAGTACACTTCGAAAAAAAAAAAAAAAAAAAAACGGTAATGAACACCCAAGAAAATAAAGAAACTTTGGCAGAAAGAAAGAAAAGATACATTTTAGAACATGATGCCAAGTTTGAAAAACTAAAAGATAAAAACGATACAGTTGGAAGGTTTAAATATTTATTGGATTTAACTGATTTATTTCGCCATTTTATCACAGTTCGAGCTAAGAATGATAAAAACATACAGCTACTACTAAAATCATTAGACTCAACTAGTAAAAAGACATCTGATAATAACTTTCGTATGAAAAAAAAGGGTATAGATCATACTAAGGGTAGACATCGGAAAACAGAAAAGGAAGAAGATCAAGAAATTTTAATGATGGAAGAAGATTCAGAATTAGAAGACAATGATGATGTGATTCCACATGAATACGAATTTTTCAATGAGTCTCCTACATATATCAAAGATGGAAAATTAAGAGACTATCAAGTACAGGGCTTAAATTGGTTGATTTCGTTACATAAGAATAAACTAAGTGGCATTTTGGCTGATGAAATGGGGTTGGGTAAAACTCTACAAACCATTTCCTTTCTAGGTTATCTAAGATATGTAAATAAGATAGATGGTCCATTTTTAATAATTGCCCCCAAATCAACTTTAGATAATTGGAAAAGAGAGTTTGCTAAATGGACTCCCGACATCAATGTTGTAGTTTTACAAGGGGATAAAGATGAAAGACATGCGCTAATATCAAATGTAATAATGCAAGCTAACTTTGATGTTGTGATTGCATCTTTCGAAATCGTTTTAAGAGAAAAAAATGCTTTAAAGAAAATTTGCTGGCAATATTTGGTCGTCGATGAAGCACACCGTATTAAAAATGAACAAAGTGCGTTATCACAAATTATTAGATTGTTTTATTCAAAAAGTAGATTATTAATTACTGGCACACCACTACAAAATAATTTACATGAGCTATGGGCTTTGTTGAATTTTTTGCTACCAGATGTTTTTGGTGATAGTGCATTATTTGATGAATGGTTTAATAATTCGGAGAGTGAACAAGACCAAGACCTTATTGTACAGCAACTACATACCATCCTAAGTCCCTTTTTATTGAGAAGGATTAAAGCTGACGTAGAAAAATCTTTATTGCCTAAGATTGAAACCAATGTTTATGTTGGCATGACAGACATGCAACTTAAATGGTACAAAATGTTACTAGAAAAAGATATCGATGCAGTTAATGGCGCTGTGGGGAAAAGAGAGGGGAAGACAAAATTGCTAAATATTGTGATGCAATTGAGAAAATGTTGTAATCATCCATATCTCTTCGAAGGAGCAGAACCTGGTCCTCCATATACTAATGACGAGCATTTAGTTTTTAATTCAGGGAAAATGATTATTTTGGATAAATTATTGGAAAAAAAAATGGAACAAGGCTCAAGAGTCTTGATTTTCAGTCAAATGAGTAGATTGTTGGATATTTTGGAGGATTATTGCTACTTAAGAGGATATGAATATTGCAGAATTGATGGCTCTACTGCGCATGAAGATAGAATTAAGGCCATTGATGACTATAATGCCCCTAATTCAAAAAAGTTTATATTTCTATTGACTACACGTGCGGGCGGTTTAGGTATTAATTTAGTGACTGCAGATACTGTTATATTATACGATTCTGATTGGAACCCACAAGCAGATTTGCAGGCCATGGATAGAGCGCACAGAATTGGTCAAAAGAAACAAGTGCATGTTTTTAGATTTGTTACTGAGCATGCCATTGAAGAAAAAGTTATTGAGCGGGCGGCCCAAAAATTAAGATTGGACCAATTGGTTATCCAACAAGGTAGTGCTAATAATGGTGTTGGTGCAGCTTCCAGTAAAAACTCATTGGCCAATTCTAAAGATGACTTGTTAGACATGATCCAGTATGGTGCTAGGGATGTATTTGATAATAAAGCCGTTAAGATTAGTTCTGATGCCGATATTGATAAAATTTTGAAAAAAGGTGAGCAAAAAACTAAAGAATTAAATGCCAAATATCAGGCTTTAGGATTAGATGATTTACAAAAATTCAATGGATTATCAGAACACTCTGCTTATGAATGGAATGGCACAAACTTCCAAAAAAAAAAAGTGGCTTCGCCATTAGAAACATGGATTAATCCAAGTAAAAGAGAACGTAAAAGAAGAAACGACATCCAAAGTTATTCTGTTGATGATTACTACAGAGAGGTTATGCACAAAGCCAGTAATAGCTATAATAAATCAAAAGACGACAATGATGCTGAGCATGGTGGCAGCAACAATAATAATAATGGTGATCATAGCTTTTCACAAGGCAGAGCTCCAAGGGCGCCAAAGGGTACTTTAATGACAGACTATCAATTTTTCCCACAAGAAATCAAAGAATTGGACGAAAAGGAATTGTTATATTTTAAAAGGAAAAGCAAATATAAAGTCACTAAGTATGATATAATGGATGATGTCAATATTACTAATGATGATGAAGATGATGAAGAAGATGATGAAGAAGATGAAGATGAAGATGATGTTGATGATGATGAAGCTGACGGTGGTGAAGTTGATGATGATGAAACTGCTGTAGACGAGACAAATGATGGCACTGACATTGCTGCTGAATTGGGTGATGATTCTAAGGGGGGAAATAGGAGCATTACAGCTACTGAAACACCTTGCTCCGCCTTGAATGGTAGTAACGAGGGGGGAAATAAGAATGAGGAACAAGGAAAAAATGTTGAAGGAGACGCTGGCGAAAAAGAAAAGAATAATAAAATAGGTAGTCGAACTGAAGAAGTAGAGTTATCTTTAGATGACAAAATTAAGCTTGAGCAAGAGAAAATAGACAATGCTTCTGAATTTACAGAAGATGATAACAAAAAAAGGCAAGAACTAATCCAACAGGGTTTTAGTAATTGGTCCAAAAGAGAATTTACAACCTTGGTCAATGCTATGGCGAAATTTGGCAAAGACCAATACAAACCTATTGCTTCAATGCTAACCAATAAAACAGAGGATGATGTAAGGAATTATTGTAAAGTTTTCTGGGAAAGATATAAGGAGATTAATGGATACGAAAAATATATATCATTAATAAACAAAAATGAAAAAAAATTAAAACTATTAAGACACCAAGAATTATTACTTAAACAAAAAATGGAAAATTGTAAATCACCAATACATGATTTTAATATTCAATATCCACCCAATAATGCAAGAAGAACTTACAATACCCTGGAAGATAGGTTTATTTTGATGCATGTTGTTAAATATGGATTATTTTCCGAAAATGTTTTTGAAATCATACGTCAAGATATTTTATCTAGCAGCCTATTTCAATTCGATTGGTTTATAAAAACAAGAACTGCCCATGAACTTTCTAAAAGAGTTTATACGCTATTGACCATAATAACAAGAGAAATTGAGGGTCCTGAAAGTAATAATGCTACTAAAAGGAAAAAAGCAAAAACTAAGGAAAACATTTCCTCTTTGAACAATTCTAACAAACAACAGTATAGTAACAAAAAGGTTAAAACTGAGTAATTGTTTTCGGGCATATATATATATATATATATATAAATATATTTAAATTAATTTAAGAGGGGAGGTAGGAAGCCAGATTTTCTGTATTTTATTTTTTAATTTTTTTTTTACTACAGATAACTATATAATAAGGAAAATTTAGGTGACGGTATTTAAAATTAAATAAAATTTCTAAAACAAATTTAGTACTCATATATAGTATGTACGTGTCAAAATCATGTCACTGATAAATAAATTCACCATCGGGTGTTAATTTAATCCTTTTAGTATTCTGATTATTAATATTATTATTAGTAGCATCGTTGTTATTGTTATAATCTGTAACGATAGTAGAAGTATTTATGGCGTTAGTAGTAGTAGTATTAGTGGTAGCAACAGCATTACTGTTCTGTATACTATATTGTCTATTATTATAACTATTGTTATTGACATAGATACCGTTATTCATTTTGCCATTTGAAAATCTATTGTTATTTTGGCGCTGAAAATTGTTATTATTATTATTATAGAATTGTCTTTTATTGTGGAATTTCTGTTGGATGCCAGATTTATTGGCGTTAACGGTATTAGTATTAACAAAGGCCTTTCCTTGATGCTGTGAAATATGACTCGATTTTCTTCTTTCTGGCTTTGTTACAGATTCCTCCCTTGGAATAGATGCCCTGATATTAGCATATTGTTCCACCAGAGCCTGGTTATTTAAAACGTTTTGGGCTGCCTTCATACCAGCTAATTTAACGTTTTTACCTCTTCCTATCCCTAAAACCACCTCATCTTTAACCCTGCATTGTACTTCAGCATAAGGCTTATCTGTTGTGGGTTTCTTAACAGGAACGTAGTGTAAATCTAATGCAGCATATCCGATTAAGGAGTACAATGTTTTTTTGGCATTTACATCAACTTTCTCATTAATTTCAATGAAATCCTTCTTCTGATTAATAACTTCATCAATTACAGGTTCACTTAATTTTGATAGCCATTTTCTTACCCTTGGCAAATTCTTTTTAGGATCATCCTCAATCAACCCACCAATATAGGCTTCAAAAACATCTGAATATAATTTTTGTTTTCCCTGTTGGAAAATGGTTTGGCCATTGTCTAATTTGGTTTTATTATCCAAGTTAACTTTCAATTTATCATTGAGTTTGTATAAAAACGCCCACTCCTTCAATCTTTCGTTATTGATTAGTTTCATTCTCATCTTAGATAATTGTCCTTCGCTAAATTTGGGAAATTTATTGTACAATAACATTGTTATGGTGGTATTCAAAATAGCATCTCCCAAAAATTCCAATCTTTCATTGTGGGTTTTCAACATATCAGATTCAGTTAGATACAATTTATCGTTGATCAATGATTTATGTGTAAAAACACGTGCTCTAATAGCAGGGTTCTTAATTACAGGAAGTTTAGGTGGCCATTTAGAGGAATCAGCATTGTTACTATCATTATTATTGTTCAAACTTTGAACCACAGAAAGATCGTATCCGTCTTCTTCTGTCTTGACTTTTTCTGCACCTTCTTCTTCTTCTTCTTCTTCTTCTTCTTCTTCTTCTTCTTCCCTTTCTTCTGCTACCTCTTGTTCTGCTTCGCTGCGATCACCAGTCTCATCTCCATTAACATATTGGAACTGATCATCATCTTCATTGGATTCATATGCATCATCTATTCCTCTTTTTCTACCCTTTCTACTATTGTCCATTTCCACTAGTCTATTATAGTCATCTTTATCAAACAAAATGGGCTTATAGATCTTATTTTTGGTTTTCAGTTCATTAAAGGCTGATTCATAATTATTGACATTTTCCAAAATATCTAATTTGCCCAATTGTTTCAAAGATACTAATTCAGATGCTAATTTCAATTTAAATCTATGCAATGCAGGTAAAATTTCTAATTGGACAGAATCTGGTTTGTTTTTACTTTTTTCTAAAATTGTGTTGTATTCGTGTAGATTAGGTGATAAAGCCATGATCTTGTTGAATACTTCAACGAAATTAGTAATTGCATGCTCTAATTGTAAGACCTGAGTATACTGATAAGTTTTGTGATTTTTGTTATCCAGGCTGGTAGTGGCAGATGAAGAAACAGGTGTATTATTCAGTTGATCAATATTTTCTGTACTGATTGGAGAAACGAGATTTTTTTCATTAGGACTCACTTGGTTATTTTGTTGTTGCCTGTGTTTGTTTTTTGGATTATTATGATAACCTTGATGTAAACTATACGACTGATGATATTCTCCTCCTACCATTTGGAATAATGAGTGTTTTTATTTAGATGATATTACTTTTTGCTTTTTACTTTATTATTATTTTGTTTTTTTTAGAAAATAAAGAGATAAGGAAATAAGAAAAAAAAAAAAAGTTGTTAATTATACTTAAAAAAAAAAAAAAAAAAAGAAAAAGGGAATTTTAGATTGAAGAAGGAGAAACTTTTCTTTTTTTATTTTTTAACCCAACAAAAAAAAAAAAAAAAAATTAAATTAAATTAAATTAAAATTCCGATTTTATTTCATTATTGTTATTTTTTTTAGCTATATAATCAAATAATGCCATATAAAAGTAAATATTTTTTTTGGAAAAAACACAAAATAAAAAACATGCCATTCCAAGCACTTTTATTCATGGTTATTGTTTAAAAGTATCATTCTTACTGATACCACTCATATCGTAATATATTAACCTACTTTCTTCACCGGATTTCTGATCAAGTATCGTATATAACGTCTCAGCTGTATCATCTTTATTGGTAGTCCCCACTACTATACCATTTTTATCATTATCTTTATATTCAATATTCTCTTCTTTTCCTATTTCTCTTTCATTATCATATTCTTTTTCATTATTTATTTCTATGTTCGTCCTTTTAACTAATACTTTTGCCCCAAAGAGTTCATTTTCAACTACAGTATTATTCTTTTTGGATATCTTTCTCTTCTTTCTTCTTATTATATTAGCATATACACCATCTTTATCAATCCCGTTAGATAATTCCATTTGATAATGATTATTAAATGTTGATTTCCCAGCAATATGTTCATCCTTATTATTGTTACACCACACTGGAAGTCTTGCCGAGCTACAATTCAAAGCCTCTCTTAAACTACTATTCAACTTGCCTGGTCTTATTTTTCTGATTGCTTTTCTCCATGCTTGCTCTTCAGCTAAATTTCTATTTTCATAATACAAGTCACCAAATGATAATAAATAATCTGGCTTCCAATTTTCTCCCATTGTCAATATCACATCATGTAACTTTTTATAGTCCAAATCCAATGTACCTAGTTTCGGTTGTACTCTATTTCTATTAATATCCTTCAATGATTGTTGTTCCTGTGGATTGGTTTCAGTGTCCATTATAGACGTGTTTCTTAATTCATGTATACCAGTTTCCAAAATTATATCTGGTAGTTCAAACGGCGGTTTTTCCATTAATGATCTACTAGTTAAATAATCTCTTTTAAATTGCCAGTTTACAGGCACTTGGACCACATTTTTACTAGTCTTGATGTATGCATTGACCTGAGGATACTGAGCATCAGTATCATACCATTGTATTGATTCTGGATGGGAATATTTGACCATACTTTTCAATTCGGATAATGTCGGTTTTTTTAATAATTTTAATTTTTTTTTTGATAAACGTTGCGTGTTGTTTAATTGATGGGTAGCGGTGCCTTTTTGTACTTTTTCAATAATTTTTGTTGGACTTGAATTGTCAATGGATTGGGTTGTATTAATATTCAGCTGGTTATTGTTGTTAGTATTGTGAGGATGC
Source organism: Saccharomycodes ludwigii (assembly GCF_020623625.1). Lineage (NCBI taxonomy): Eukaryota > Fungi > Ascomycota > Saccharomycetes > Saccharomycodales > Saccharomycodaceae > Saccharomycodes > Saccharomycodes ludwigii. The sequence goes on from NC_060200.1 coordinate 1,887,626, forward strand.
TCATTATTTTTGGAAAGCTTGAATTTATTGAATATTTTTTTGAAATCTTTGTCATTTTCTAATACTTTGTTAGTTTGAAAACTGTTGTTAATTGTAACATTTGTTGGTTTAATTAAGTTAGCCAATTCCAACTTTTGTTGATGTAGCAAAGCTATTTTCCTTTTATTATTATTAATATTTTTTTTTTTGGAAGCCATATTCAACTTAAAATTTATGATTGGGATGTGAAGTGTATTTATTAATTTATATATATATATACATTTATTTATTTATTTATTTATCTATTTATACGATTTTAAATTATTGATTAAAGCAAGTGGTTTTATTAAATGGCTTGTTAACAAAAAAGATTCACATCTTTTTTTTTTATTTTATTTTCTTTGCCTTGTAATAAAAAAAATTAAAGAATAAAAAATAAATTTTATAAAATCAATATCCGTAGTCCGCTATTGAATATTCTTCGGACTTGGCACTTAGTAGCACTATTATCGCCACCAGATTGAATTTATGTGAGTTAAATTGACAAATGAAATTAAACAGTAAGGAAAAAGATGTAAAGGGTAGATAACTACAATTAAAAACAACTATTATAACAAATCATATATATATATATATATATATATATCAGAATACCAGTAATAGTATTGCTAACTCAAATCGTTGATTTTCTTTTCTATCAAACCTATAATCTTATTGAAACTTTCATCATCTCGATCTATCTGTTTCACTATATCTTCTAATGATCTTTGTAATTGGGATATAACATCATATATAGTAACAATATCTTCTTCATTGTTTTCATTACCATTTGTATTCTGGGTAGAAACTATTGTTTCTTTTGATTCATTACTATTTACTGTATTTAATGATGCAGTGGGTATATCCAAATCTGCCATTGTATTTATTTTGTTAAAAGCTTAATTTTATTCTTACTATTATCACAAATGAATAATTTTATTGACCAAGGTAATTTATATTATTAAATTTAAAGTAATAATAATATATATATATGTATTTTTTTTACTCTCTCGGATTCACTCTCTCGGATTCACTCTCTCGGATTCACTCTCTCGGATTCACTCTCTCGGATTCACTCTCTCGGATTCACTCTCTCGGATTCACTCTCTCGGATTCACTCTCTCGGATTCACTCTCTCGGATTCACTCTCTCGGATTCACTCTCTCGGATTCACTCTCTCAGATTCACTCTCTCGGATTCACTCTCTCGGATTTCCTGGAATAAAAAAATAAAAAAATTTTTTTTTTTCCCCTTCAAGTAGAAAATGTTCCTTCAAAACTACAACAAATTTTTTCATGAAAGTTTGTCACTACTAGTAAACCAACCTCGAAGCTTAAATATTAAACTGTACAGAAACTTTATTCCCAACAGAAAACATCAAACAAAATGACAAGATTTCAATCCAAATATATACAATTAATTAAAAATTATATTAAATCAAGTAACGGAATTAAAAGAGGTTCTACTGTCTTTCAAGGCACTCTATACGAATACACAGTCATGAATGAAGTATCTCAATTATTTGACAACAAGATATCAGATTTGCTGAAAATAGGTGGTTCGTATGATCACGGTATTGACATCGTTGGGAAATACCTGCAAAAAAATACTTTATTAATTCAATGCAAATGTTTTCAAAAACAAAAGCTTACGGGTAAAGAAATTAGAGAATTCATGGGTGCGGTATCAATGTTTAAAGAATTAAATAGTATTAAGAATAACGATAACCAACAAGTCTTATCCTTGATTGCCTCTCCAAACTTAATTACAAAAGATGGTATTTTAGTAATGAACAAACTGCCTATTCCCATGGTTTATCTACAGATATCCAAGCTGAAGGTAGACACGTTTGCCACACAGGGGATTAAACCAATGACGGGTAAAATAATAGCCATGTACGAGAACGATTGCAGTCTTAAAACTTACAAAATTTCAGCCCTACACAAAATGCCCTAGATAAAAAATAACAACATGCACTTGCAAATGCTAAAATGCCAGTCCAAATAATGAAGTTTTGATAGCCATGATACGTTTTATCTGGTCCAATAATGGCACCACTGATTGGAATCCCCACCAGAGTGCCAAACGAAACGACAAAATACATTGTAGAATATCTTCTACCAAATTCCTCAGTCTTACTGATTTGACCGCAACAAACCGGCAGTAAAGAAAAAATGGAGCCACTAGTGAAACCGTATAATATAGAAACACCGTACATTACACGTAGACCATCGCCACCAAATGGTAACCAAGCCACCAAAGTAATCAATGTTAACATAAGCAAAGTTAATATAGCAACATTGAATCTGCCATACAGATCACTAATATAACCTGGAATCCACCGACCTGGTATACCCATTATGTTGACAAGCATAATCAACAAATAAGCATTGCTGTCACTAATTCCAACAGCTGTACAATAAGCACCGTAATAGGTTAAAGAACAAGTGATGCACATTTCACCGAATAAAGTGCCAATAACGCAAAACAAATAGTTATAATTTTTAAAAGCCTTAAAATCAAACGCATTTAACACATAGATTTGTAGGAATGATTTTTCCTTATCGCTTTCATCATGAAATCTCTCAGTCACCAATAAGACACTACAAGTTAATAAGAATATATTCAAAAATGCTAAAGTTCTAATGCCCCATTTGAACCCATAAAATTCGTCACTTGTGCTTGTCAATTGAAACATTTTTCTCAGCAATATTGGAAAGACGATACCACCAATACTACCACCCGTTGTAGCTATCGCAGTAAACTGGCCTCTTTTCTTTTTAAAATAGTGGCTCGGAACGCTCACTAATGGGCTCATCAGCATACCGTTGGCAGCACCACAGACCAGACTGAAACTAACAATAAACATCCATAGTTTAGTACTTGAAGCGAGACCAAATAAACCTGCAAAATGCAATAGTGCACCACCAATTAACAAAGCCCTACAGCCTCTTCTATCAAAATAAGTCCCACTGAAAATGCAAGTTGAAAAGTTAACAAATGAGAATAGAGAGAAAATCCAACCTATTGTAGAAGAATTTAATTCTACCAACTGTCGTTGTTGGATATATGTTTCTATAACACCCATTGTGTTTAAAATACCAAAAGTTGGTATCAAACCAAAAAAACAGCCAAGTATGACCAAATAAGCTTTCAAACCACCTTCGGGATAGTCAATTGGATCATCTTCGTCTAAAAAATGTTTTTTTTCCTCGGTCGTTTCTTCTTCAGGCGAGTTTAACGATGTAAGTATAATATCTTGTTCGTTGGATTTTTCCTGCCCTTGCTTGTCATTAATAAAATCATCGCTATTTACGCTGTAGTAGTTAGAATTAATACCATTGCCATAAAATTGTGACGGAGTAGATGCCGCACTTAACCCCTGGTATTCTATGTTGTTATTTATATTATCGCTTTCTGGTACTAAAGTTGCCTGTTGAGACTGTACATTTCCTAATAAAAACGCAGATGCACTTCTTGTAGAAGCTATTGGTTTCATGGGTATATTGTCGTTACTCATGGTTCAAATTTAATATTTTTTGTTTTATTTTTTTTCTAGTTTTTTTTTCTAGTTTTTTTTTTTTTTTTGTGTAAAGTTTATATGCTTAATATAGTGAACATCAAAATGCCAGTTAAAAGTGGAAGAAAAAGACAAAAAAGAAAAAGAAAAAAAAACGAACGGAATAAGCAAATGATTAATTTTTATCTTAATATATATATATCATTTATTTGCTCTGCCCTTAATTATGATTATAAATAGAAATTAATACAAATGTATGAAATAGTATTATACAGATGAGTACTAGTTGTATTAATTTTATGGAATTCTTCTTTTTTATTTAATAAACGAAGCAATGTTCACTTTGTTTATAGATTTTTTTTTTTTTTTTTTTTTTTTTTTTTTCACAGTTTTTATATAATTTTTTCCTTTGTTAATACTCATTGATAATAACCCGCGCATCTCAACAATAACAAATTAAAAATAAAAAGAAACGGTCAAAAAAAAAAAAAAAAAAAAAAAAAAATTAAAAAAAGAAGCGGGGCGAGCTGGGAATTGAACCCAGGGCCTCTCGCACCCAAAGCGAGAATCATACCACTAGACCACACGCCCGTTTCTAACGGTGGTCGCTTGAAGTCAGTACTAGTATTTGCAAGAGTTCGTATAAGAAGAAGTCCTATCAGAGAAGTAGAAAGCTCCCTTAAAGAAGAGACTCGTCTAAATTAAATACACCCTTAAAAACAAAATGAGGGAAATGAATCATATTTAAAGAGATGTATTATTTTTAGAAATCTGCTATAAACTTAAACTTATATATTTTAGGACAGCCTGATGACTAAATCTTTTAACCTATGACAGAATGTCTTTTTTTTTCTTCTTTCTTTAATTTGACTCTGTGACATCTTTTTCTGATATTTTTCCGGTCACGAAACGGATTTCCCAATTATACATTGTAAACGCATTTGGTCTATATATATACTTTTTTTTTCAATTTACATTAAGTTTAGTTTACTTTACAGTTTGTTTTTTTTTATGGAATTCTATGGTTTCCTATCATATCAATTACTACAACAACAAGAGTAGAAATATTATTTTCAAAAATGGAATACTCAGAACACCATAACTTTGTTTTCATAAATATAATATAGTATCTTTTTATATATTTTTATAACTTGACTTCCCATTATTTACATTTGTAATGTTGTTTAACCCGTAAAAAAAATATTTTCGTGAGCTTCATGCAATCTCAATTTTTTGACTTTGTATCCTACTTTGCTACGAAGGTCCATTGAATATGCAGTAATCATATATATATATATATATAAAATACAATAACCCTAACCTAGCATAGTCCTATATATTTGTATTCATAAGGTATATATATATATATATATAGATATATTAAAAATAAAATAAAATAAAATAAAATAAAATAAAATAAAATAAATTACCTTCTAAAATTATCCAATATTAATGCATACATCAATTTCCAAGTAATTTATCATTAGAGCCCCTATTCTTTTTATACTTCTTCTTATAAAAACCACTTTTCAATTTTCTATATAATTCAGCCTTTTTTCTTAACTTTCTGCCACTTCCAATCTCTTTACGAATCATTGCACCGCATTTACCAGGTTCGATATGATTAACCAACCAATTTTTATTATTTTCAAACTTTTCAAAGCAGCCTGAACACCTTCCAACACTTGAATCTTTCTCGGTTTTCTTCAACCAACTTGGGTATATGAAATGGACAGATTTCATATGTGCTCTAAATGTATCCTTTCTACTAAAATCGCCAGTTGGATGACACTGGTGATCTTCGGTCCAATATGGACAACGATAATCTTTAATAGGGTTATGCTTTTTTAAATGGCGCGTTAAATATGCTTTCTCTTTAAAGTTTGAAACGCAGTGTGGACATTGAAATGGGTTGCCATTAGAATTGGAACTAGCAGATGTTGGCAATGCTACTAAATCTATTGCAGATTCTATAGATGTAGGTGAAGTACAATTACTATTGGAACTAAATGAGTTGGCCAAATTAAAAGAATCACAAACAGTATCATTCCTTTCACATTCCTTTGTTTCAAATACTGGGAAAGGTATTGTATTATCCATATGATTATTAAAGACAAATGTTTCCATACTTTTGATACTATTGGCAATGGTATCTACATTAGCCTTTTTTTGTTGTTGTTGTTGTTGGTGGTGTTGTTGCAAAGAATCACACCAAGTCATTTCTTCATCTAAAGAAAACATAGGATTGGAGAGTAAAGATTCAAGTTCAGTATTATTATTGTTACCAGTTACTCTAGTTGACACATTTTTCCCCAGAATATCTAGCAAAACCTGATTATTCAGTTGAAACTCCTCTAACTGGAAAAACTCATTTTTAAAAACATTATCATCGACAGTGTTTCCAGTAGTTTTGTTACCATTGTACAATGAAGAAGCGGCACTTGTCTCACCTTCTTTTTCGTTCAACACAGTCTCAACCCCTTTTAAAAAATCATCAAATAAATAATCTAATTTTTCAGAATCATCAGAGTTAACAGAATTGGTAGATGTTTCTAGTGTATTTGTCGATTCTTTTGTTTGTTTCACACCTCCAGACTTTAGTTGTTCTTGTTCTTTTTGTTTGGCAAATTGCTTATTGATTAAACCTAATGGAACTGAGTTTCGTTGTGGAACATAAACTCTATCGAAGTGGATATAACCCATGGCGTATACGTTGTTTTATTCTTTAGTACCTCGTATGTGTTTTAATTGGTAAGGAAAAAACGAAAAAAAGGAGAAAGTAAAAGAAAAAAAGAAAAAAAAAAAAAAAAACAGAAAAAAACACTATTTATATACAACAAAAACAGATAATAAAAGATTGTATTATTTCTGCGTTTAACTTAAAAAACACAAGAAAAAAGACAAAAAATAAAAAAAAAAGTTTATCTTTACATTTTTTTTTTTTTTTTCTCTTTTCTTTCCTGCGGCATCTTGGCGTTATTGTCTCATTTATCTTAGCTTTGAGAAATGTCGCACCGCTTCCACCATAAATTTATGTGTCAATTAAATAACCCAGTACAAATAATAATAATAATAATAGATAAGCCATATTGCACGCCATACGCACCAAATTAATCACTCATCTACAAAGTCACGTACAAGCAACATCTATCAAAAGAATCCCGCGTTTTTCCCTCTTTGGCCTATTATCGCTAAATACTCTACACTAAACAAAAAAATATATATATCAACTATTCCTTCTAAAACAACATCCATATCCCACCTCCTATTAAAACAACTAATACTATAGCTGTTATAATAGATGCTCCTATACGATCCTTTTGACTAATACTTAATGTGTTTTGTAATAATGAGGCGACGGTATCTGAATCACTACCCAAACCAGCATTAACATCCCCCTTAGAACTACCACCATTATCTGCTGTATATGGTGCTGGTCTATCGTGAATTAATAGCCCTTGTATTATTTCTAATGCACACATTTGTTCACCAAGACCATAAACCGCATCATTTTTACCTAGTGTCCAGTCTAAACCACAGGTGTGCTCATCATATCCACCAGAACATGATTCCGCTGCCCCTCTTGCTGATGTTTCTATTAATGTGTTTATGGTATCTGTTGTAAATGGCGCCATGACACTAGTATACGACAATAATCTACTGAACAAACTTTTAAAGCTCCTTTGATCATTATTGCATGTGCCACTCGATTGACATGCTTGTTCGTACATCGTGTCGTTCACAAAAAATGTTTTCGATGCACCATCCAGCAAATAACCCACATTTGTTTCCCAAACACTTGAACCATTTGTAGCATTATACATATATGCCGCACCTGCAAGGATAATCCCATAATTATATGTCCATTCAGTCTCGGTAATATTACTACAATTGGTATCAATCATAGCACCATCGTAAACTTTACTATCGCTGCTTAAAGTGACAAACCCAACATCAACCAACCAGTCAAACACTTTAGCAGCTACATCTAAGTAGGTAGTGTTACCCGTATATCTGCCCAATCTAGCTGCTAAATTGAACAAGCAACCATTTGCAATGGTATTTTTATAAGAATATCCATTATTCCAAGTGAAAATTTGCCATCTAAGACCACCGCCGCAAGTATCTGCATCCCATCTACTGTACATTGTATTGTAAACACCCTGTGCCATTGCCAAGTATCCTGGAATACTAGAGCTCCCGCTAGAATTATCTGGTGCTGTGAAATTTCTTTCAGTAGCAGTCATAACTGTTAATCCCCAAATACCTTGATCATCATTACCTTCAACCATAGTTTGATTTTCAGTCATAAAATCATAGCTATCACCAGCCTGATGAATAATTGCGTCTTGAATTAATGATTCAAAAGTATTGTTTTCGCATAAGTACCAGTTTTCAATCATACCTCCAAAGGCTTCGCCTGCTTGCCACCAATAGTATGGTGATTGAAACATCCCTACTGTGCCACCATATCTTTCCCCCTCATAATAATCTAGCATACCGTCTATTATTAGTGCTGTTGCATTACAAATAGAACTTTTTGAACTTTCATCTAAATCAATAGAAAAGACATGTAGTGGGAATAAAAACAGGTGGAATAAAAAAAATGGTGTCAATTTTGTTGTGCTTATTCTCATGGTCAAAACTGGTGCAAGAATTTTCCTTGCGCTTGTTACTTTAATTACTTGTTTTTATTTTATAAAATGATATATCACTTGATTATATGGGTCTTAAGTATACAGGTTTTATTTTAAAATTAATGATAATATTTTTTTTTTTTTTTTTTTTTTATTTATTTCTTGCTCAGAATTTTTGTTTCGATGGAAGAGAAGTGGCTTTGTTTTATTTTAATTTTAATTTTAATTTTTTTTTTTTATTTTAATTTTAATTTTAATTTTAATTTTAATTTTTTCTTTTTTTTTTTTTTGCTACTTTAAAATCACTGCAAAATATACTTTGATTACGTTTCCCCGCTACAGTTGCCTCTAAGTCCATTCGCTCAGCCATATTATTTTTTTTTTTTTAGTCTAGCTTAAAAATCAATTCACTCTAACAATGTTTTACTAATTGTTTAAATTCATTCCATAACTGACAATAATAATCATCATATGAGCTAATACCGTCATTATTAATGGTCGATTTCATTATATTATAATATTATAATGAAAACTATTTTACATATAATTCAATATATATATACATACATATATTTTCACATATCAAATTGATCTTTGGTATGTTTTTCAAAAAATTGCAATAATTGACTTTTGAACAATTTGGTAACTGATTCAGGGTATCTACTATCTACTTCATTACAAACCTTAGTTAATCCCATATCGCTGAGTGTATCATTTAAACTTTCTAATAATAATAAGCTAAAGTCACCATACCATCTGTGATTCCAACAACAGATTTTCACCACCAAGTCAATTATTAAATTATCAATGGTGTTCAAGGTAGTTAGAATTTGTTGTGAAGACAATTGGTAATTTTTTTTTAACTTAGTTCTTTCAGCAACATAGTATTGCAACAACTTCCTACAACTAGTGGCACTAAACCTTTGCTGTAAACCGTATTGGAAAGCTTCAGATGCCTCTTTGTCATGTTTCAATCTTGTAGCGCATAACCCTAACAATTCCCATTCAAAAGTCGTTTTGTGATATTCAGTATTGGTAGCTTCAAAATGCAATTGCTCAGCTTGCCACATGGTATATTGTTTCATATCTTGATATAATAACATAAACAAATTATCTAACCATCTTTCGCATAATCTCTTATCTCTAATTGTTTTATTCTTATTATTGGTAAATTCTTCTTCCATCACAAAATTTTCGGCCCTTAACTTTAATAAATTCTCCCATCCTGTTTTTTTACCAATCTCGGCCAACAGCCCATAAGCCAGCTGGAAAGTTGCCTGTAATGATGATGCCGGTAAATTTAATAAGATTGGATCCGCGCTTTTGTGCTCATTAATTACATCCTGTGAATTTAAACCAGTAACCTCATCTAATATAACATCAACTGGTAACGGTAAATGCAAAGCAGAGTTTTTATTATCATTATCTTTGCTATTGTTGGTAGTAGAACTGTCAACGGGGGGACTATTTATCGAACAACATCTCTTAAAATTATATTTTTCCTTATTTAGTGTCATTGGACTACTATTCAAGGCCAATAGCGCATTCTTAACATCATTCAACGCAATATAACTTTTAACTAGCCAATACCAAGTCCTAAATTCGCTAGGACCATATTTTACTGCATTTTGACTAACCTGTAACGCCAAGGTGTAATCACTTTTTAGTTCAAATAGGTATTCAGCTTCAACGCATAAAAGGTCACTTTTATAAGGTAACACATCATCTGATTTCAAGAGTTCACTGTGCAATAACTTGAAAGCATCGATTTCAAAGTCGTTCTCAAAATAAATACGAGATAATACAACACTTAATTCTGGATATTCAGGTAACATCTTACGCAAAACATCAATTGCTAAATCGGCATTGTGACTCAGTTTTGTGATTTTAACAAATGTTTCAACAAGGTAATTATTAATGTTTGAAGTGTTCACAATACCAATTGGGCTACCCAAAAAAGAACCTCTTGTATAGCATAATGGGAAGCCTTTAGATATAAATAATTCAGCAACATCAGTAATCTCGCCCATCATCAGAGGATTTAGAATAATAGTTTCTACAACATTGTTAATCTCGCCTTCGTTACGGTTATCTAGCATTTGTATAAAACTTCTGACCACGGTACAAACAAATGTCTCCAACCAAATGGAAGCATGGGTACCAGAAGATTCCTCATCAGTGTCCAATGAAATATCCCCATCAGTAGCTGTAGTCAAATATGTTTGTAATGTTCCAGGGAAATGGACAACAACATTAACATCGCAAGAGGAGAAGGTATTCCAGCTGGAATAGGTAATTTCACTGATTTTAAAATTTCTATTTTTACCAAACCATAATTGAGGTTTTTCTTCAATGGCATCTTGAATGGATTTACAAAAAACAGCAATTGAATTTGGGTCTGAAGTATCCACCCCGGAACAATATAAATATGTGCCTAATTCCAATTTCTTGGCAATTTGTTGATGATGTGGCATACTAGACTCTGAGCTTATACGATAATTAATTACACTTTGTGTTGCATTACCATTACTGCCATTATTATTGGTGTTATTACTATTGCTAATAGATGAAGTATCACGAGTTGCTGATGTCCCGGAAGCTGGAATATATTTATGAATGCTGATCAAATCTGCTGGTCCTAAGTTATTAGAAAAAGTACTTAATCTGGAATGACGTTCTTTTAAGGCTTGACCAATTGAAGACTCCCTAACTTCTGGAATAGAGCCTTGTGTAAGAATCATTGTTTCTTTCTTTCTTTGTATATTTATTTATTTATTTCTTTCTTTCTTTCTTTCTTTCTTTCTTTCTTTCTTTCTTGATGCGTATATCGCGTGATATTATTGAGTACTATGTTTGCAATGATTTTAGTTATGATTATGAGTTAAAATAAAGCAACAAGTAAAATGTATTAAAAAAGAAAAAAATAAAATAAAATAAAATAAATAAATAAATAAATAAAGCTAAAGTAAATTCAATAAAAAAAAAAAAAAAAAAAAAAAAGCATTTTATGTTTGCTGTATCTGTGTTTCTTTCTCCAGCATTTTTCTGGGCCCTTTTTGGTTTGTTTGCGTTACAAAAATAGTCTGTAGTCAAGCTCGTAGTCAAGCTCGTAGTCAAGCTCGTAATAAAAAAAAGGAGTAGGCGTGAAAAGAGAAGAAAAAAATGATAAAGCTTAAAAGTTTCATTGTTTTTACGGCATCAATCAAAATAACAAAAATTAACCATTTGAATGTCTGGGTAACCTAAAAATAACTAAGGACTTTTTATAAATTGTTAACAAATAAACAAACAAACCCACATTTCTCAAAGTATTAATTATTACATCGCTTAATTGATCCTAAACACATACGTATACAATATCAATAAGCATACTATATATAGTAAACTTGATTCAGTTCTTTTCTTTATTTATATTTTTATCGCTAACTTTATCCCAATTGATGCTACCACCAGTTAAACAGTACTTTTCAGGTGGTAATCTGATTCCCCACGAATTAGGAACTTTAGGTAAGCTTTTTTTATTTCTATCTTGAGCTAATTGTAATAGTAACTCCTTTGGAGCAGCTGTCGGTTTAAACTGATATTGAGTTCTAGCGGCAATAGATAATCTTATATCCTCTACAGTTAAACTACCATTATTGACATTTGCATAATCATTATAAACAACAGCGTCTTTTAAAATATTTCTAGTATATCTATACGCAAAATCCATTAATTGCAATGGAACTGTGTCTTCATATCTATGAATAGATTGGGATGCTAATAATAAATGTAGTAACCGTACATCTCTCGGACTATTGTTTTCATTTAGTATAGTCGAGGTGGTGTATATATTAGGACCTGTTGATATAGGTGGTCGTTGTTGTGGCTCAATTTCTCCTTTGTTTAATGCTTTATCATCTGTGGCAGCAGTAGTAATTGTATTTTTGCTATTTTCATCTTTGCTGACTTTTTTCCCATCAATAGCTTGTGTCCTTTCTTGTGTAACAATATTATTACTAGAAATAGTAGCATCACCATTTTTAGGTTCTCCTGTACTGACTTCCTTCACTGGTTCCTCATGCCTGATTTTTTCCTGCTTAGAATCTAATGGCTCATTTCTTAATTTCCCTTCGTTGTCTTTCTCCTTATCAATTGCAATGTGGTTTTGCTCTTCTGTTTTTTCTATTTCAACATTTTCTTCACTTGCTTTCTTTTTCGTTTCTTCTTCCGAGTCCTCCTTTGAATCCTCTTTAAGTTTTTCTTTTGAATCCGCTTTTGATTCCTCTTTAAGTTCCTCTTTTGGCTCCTCTTTTAGATCGTCTTTAATATTCTCTTTTGACTCCTCTTTTTGATCGTCCTTAAGTTTCTCTTTTGAATCCTCCTTCAGTTTCTCTTTCGATTTTTCATCAAGGTTCTCCTTCAATTCCTCTTTTGGCTTCTCGTTATAATTCACTTTCCGTTCCTCTTTTGGCTCTTCATTAAAGTTCTCTTTCGATTCCTCCTTTGAATTACTTATTTGTTCTTCTTTTTGTTCCGGTTTTTGAAAATTATCTTCAATAGCAGCGGATTTTGGTTTATTGTCAATCGTTACAATAGGTTGTACTTGTTCTTGTTTTTTTAAAGCATCTTTATTCACGGAATTGTTGATCTCCTTTTGAAGATGTTCTTGATTAGAACCAATATTATCCTCGGACATTATTGACACTTCTATATATTAAGTATTATATTGGTTCTTGATTTTTTTTTGCAAGAGTATTTCTTTTATTTTTCATCTTTAATTATTAAAGTGTTGATTTTATTTGTTTAAACATTTTTTTCTTTTTTTTAGTTTTTGGTTTTTGGTTTTTGGTTTTTGGTTTTTTGGAAACCTAATCACTTTGAACGACAATTTGTGGATTACTAAAATGGAAGTTTCTAGAATAAAAAAAATAAAAAAATAAAAAAATAAAAAAATATATTTGTTAGCGTCGGCGTAGCATTTCGAGTGCTTAGAATCAGCCATATAAAAAAATACAAAAAAAAAAAGGGGGGTACGAAAGATAGAAAGAAAGCTCTTATGTTTTATTTATATATACATATATATAAATATATATTTTACTTTTTGTTTAATTCCATTCAGCGGCAATATATCACTCAAATGATGTGCATTAATTAATTAATTAATTTTTTTTTTTTTTTTTTTTTCTACTTTTTGTTTTTAATTCAATCTCTTAATTCCAATTCTTGTCCCATTTTAAATCACTTTGTATATTAAATTTAGAAGAAATAATCATTTCATAAAAGCATATATACTTATATATACATATATAGCAAGGAAAAATAAACAAAAAAGTACAAATCAAATTAATAGAAAAATATGTCCGACTGGGAAAACGTTACTGTTATTGGTAAAAAAGCTAGAGCTGGTGGTAGTGGTCCACGTCAAACAGTTGCTAAAACACAATCACAGATCAATGCTGCCAGAAGATCTGGTATGGTTTTAAGTGTCGATAAAAAGTATGCAGTTGGTAATAAACGTGGTGATTCTGAAGGTCAGAGGTTAACTAAAGTGGATAGAGATGATGATATCATTGTTCCAAAAAAGTTGGATGCTAATGTGGGCAAAGTTATCGCTAGATCTAGAACTGACAAAAAACTAAGTCAAAAAGATTTAGCTACCAAGATTAATGAAAAACCAACTGTCATTAATGACTATGAAGCTGGTAGAGCTATTCCAAACCAACAGGTCTTGGGCAAATTAGAAAGAGTCTTGGGTGTTAAATTAAGAGGTAAAAATATAGGCGAGCCTTTAGGTGGCCCAAAGAAATAAGTAAATGGCGTAATTTTTTTTAAACAAAAAAAAAAAAAAAAAAAAAAACAATTACTAATATATGTATATATTTTATTTCATATTACTACTATAACGACTTTCTATTTTTTTTATTGTTTCCTCTTTTTGATTCTTGAATAATAAATTATTGAATTTTAGTTATGGAAAAGTTACTGTTAAAATCAATAACTAGAAGGTAATATTCATATGTCCGAAAGTTTTTAACCGGAATATACGGATATTTTTTTTTTTTTTTTTTTTTTTTTTTTTTTTTTTTTTTTTCAATTAATTAATTTTTTTTTTTTTTCTCTTTTTTTCTGTTTCAACATTTTTCTTCCGTTTGATCAGTTTAAAGCCACACGAATCTTTCCGACTTTATATTTTTGTTGTCTTGATTGTAAAAAGAAAAAAAAAAAAAAAAAGCTTAAAGAAATTATTAACACCATAATAATAACATCAGGCAAATATGGCAAGTCTAGATTTTACTCCAGTTCACGAAGATGATGAAGTTTATTCCATCACAGGTAAAGCTTTGAAGTTAACAACCGCAGAAAATATTAAACCGTATATTGACGACCTATTGAAACTAAAAAAAGTTACAAAGATTGATTTCTCAGGTAATACAATTGGTATAGAAGCATCTAAAAGTTTAGCTGATGCAATCTCTCATCACAGCTCAATCTATGAAAATGTTATTGAAGTTAATTTCGCTGATTTATATACATCAAGATTAGTAGACGAAGTTGTGGAAAGTTTAAAATATTTATTATCAACTTCTGGTGGTCTATTGAAATGTTCTAAGCTAGAAATTCTTAACTTGTCAGATAATGCACTTGGTTTAAGAACTATCGATATCTTGGAAAAATTTATTGCCAATGCCATTCAATTAAAACATTTGATTTTAAGTAATAACGGGATGGGCCCATTTGCTGGTGAAAGAATTGGGAAAGCCTTGTATACTTTAGCTCAAAACAAAAAGAAACAAAATAAACCAATGTTAGAAACCTTTATTTGTGGTAGAAACAGATTGGAAAATGGCTCTGCCGTTTATTTAGCATTAGGTTTGAAAAGCCATGGAGATGGTTTACGTTGCGTTAAATTATATCAAAATGGTATTAGACCAAGGGGTATTGCCACCTTATTAAAGTATGGTTTAAAATATAATTCTAAATTAGAAATTTTAGATCTTCAAGACAACACTTTTACCTCAACTGCATCTTTAATTCTCGCTGAAACTTTACCTGTCTGGAAACATTCTTTAAGGGAATTGAATGTTAATGATTGTTTGTTGAAAACACCCGGGTGTGATGCTGTTTTGAAAGTTTTCTCTCAAGTCGAGTTTGTCAATTTGGCCAAATTGAAATTACAGTACAATGAAATGGCCCATGAAACCTTAGTTAATGAGTTGATACCTGCATTGAAAAATAAAAAATTACCTAGTTTGAACCTGTTAGAATTAAATGGTAATAGATTATTGGAGGATAGTGATGATTTGGATGAGTTGGCTAATGTATTTGGTGGTGAAATAGATGATTTAGATGATTTGGAAGAACTTGATAGTGAAGATGAAGATGAAGAAGATGCAGATGAAGATAATGAGGAAGAATTGGAAGATATAGACACTAATGAATTAGAAAAGGCATTAGATGAGAACGAGATTAGTAAATTAACTGAAGCATTAGAAGATGTCCATATTTAATTTATTTATTTATGTTTTTATTTTTTTTTTTTCATTTTTGTTTTTCCAATATTTCTTTCCTGTTATTACTTATCAATTATATTATATGTACACATTTAATAATAATATATACATAAGTGAAAATTGAACCATTTTTTTGTTTCTTTTTTTCTTTTTTTAAATTTTACTTTTGGTAATATACCCTTTTGCCATATAAACATTATCCAATATTTATGCAAATTTAAATTTAAATTTAAATTTAAAAAAAAAAAAAAAAAAAAAAAACATTTACAATGCTACCTTAAATAAATATAGAGATATTAATAAGAGTTGAATCATTCATTAATTAATTTTATATTGGTTTCAAATATATCTATAAGTTTATCCTTCTCTTTCCATTCGCTTTCTAACCATTTTTCCCATTGTTTTTCCTTCATTTTTACTAACCTAGTTATATCCTTTTTTTGGATATTCACTCTTACAATAATCGGCATATTTTCTTTCGATTTTGATATCATTTGTAAAAATGATGGTGTTATTTGCAGTAATTTGTAATAACTTTGATCCTTTTCCTCATCAATTTTTTTAACTAGAATTGGTTGATAATAAACAATGGTAATATCATACAACCATTTAGAAAAGCTTGTTGCTGTTTTATTTAAATTTTTGGATGGAAGAATATCTTTGGTAACAGATGCCTCTTTCAATATTATTTTTTTATCCTTATTACTTTTTTCAGTTTCTTCTTTTAGTTTGTTATAGTACCTGAATAGTTTTAATATTGCACAAAAATTTTTAAACCTTGGATATAATAAATTATTAAAGTTTTTAATATTGCTCTGTGTACATATTTTATTCTGAATTAATTTAACCTCGTTGGTTAAGATATTAACCTCGGGAAATATAACAAAATTGTAACGATGAGTTAGTTCATTTTTTGTGGATATTGATAAATTATTTTTCATTATTTTTTCACTGATTCTTTTAGGTGTGATTTTACAATTTTCATCACGGGAAATCGTTCTAAATAGAGTCGATAATTTCGGTATACTGTTGATACTGCTCCAAGAAATAAACTTTGTTTCATCAACCATTCCATTTTTAACTATTTTGGAATAAAAATCAGAAAAACACTCCAATTGCTGGTTTTTTTGAACAATATGATTTATAATCAGATAATCAAATATTGACCTATGGTTGCTTATAAAAATGGCATTACCTTCAGTATCATAGTCAGTGGTAAATATTTTTTTAGTTATTCCTTTAAACTCCTCTTCTTTTTCACTATGTTTTTTAAAAATTGCAGCTGAATATTCATCACCAGTAATTACTATGGAAACATTGGCATTATTAATGGATAATTGCAAAACAATGTTCCAAAAATATTGCTCTAAACAAACCTTTAGCAAATATGCATACGGGATAAAAGTAGTTTGTATGTAAAAATAAGTTTTATTTAATTGGTTAAAGATAGTTTTTCCAATGATGGGTATTAAATGGATAAGTTCTAAAATGGCAAATATAATTTTGGAACCCATTTTACCGTTGGTTTTTTTACCAAAATAATATATTAAATCATATATTAGGCAATAAATGTGGTAAAAATATAGGTACAGTATAAGTAAAATGCAATAATATATTTTTTGTATAATTTGGACTTTGGTATTTTGATTTAAAAGCTCATCTAGTTGGCCACTTATATGAGTTTCAAAACTGGATAGAATGGATTTAGTCATTGCTGAGCAGAATTAGGCAATAAGTTAATCTTTATTCGAGTTTTTTTTTTTTTTAATGCAAATATCTGAAAAAGATAACTAATAAAAAAAAAAAAAAAACTAAAGTTTTTAAAACGTATTTGATATTTTTTTAAATCATATGAAACATTTTAGTTGTAAAATAAAAACAACAATTTTGATATGTAATATTTAATTCCCATAAATATTTTTCATTTTTGTGTAATGTGTCTCTGTCACCAATTTTAATATTAATTCTTGTAAATTGAGCATCAATAAGTTTTTTTAAATATATCCGAAGAACAAATCCGTTGTTGTCCGAGATATAGCTTTTTTTTTTTTTTTTTCTTTTTTTTCTTTTTTTTTTTTTTCCGCTTTTTACTTTTTTTCATCTTTCAAATCAAACTTCATTGCTTATTTCCATAGCTCTTCTAAAATTATATATCACCCAAAAAAATAGAAAATAAATACCAGACATTTAGAAAACTTTAGAAAATATAAACAATAATGCTTTTATTTAATCCAATACGTAACCAAATACCATTGTATAAAAATCACATTAAGTTATCAGCAAAAAGTTTAATATCTACTACTGCTAAAACAATGTCTATTATGTATCGCAGACAATTAACCTCTGGTACCTCGTCAAATATATCTTTCAAATCAAGACTATCAAAGATTAAATTAATACCAGATTTTTCCAAATATAAATTAATTTCACAACCACCAGGTGGGGTTATTGGTGATGTAAATGAAGCCTACAAGCCACCAAAACCAGATTATTTTGAAGGTTCATATCATTGGGACTACGAAAGACTAACCGCAATATCACTTTTACCTTTAACCTTATTTCCATTTTATTGTGCATTTTCTAGTACTACTGCTATGTATCCGTTATTAGATACCACTCTATCCACATTTCTATTAATTCATGTAAATTTTGGTTTAAAAAGTTGTATTATAGATTACATACCCAAAAGAAAATTTGGAGTTTGGCACACGGCTGCAATTAGGCTTTTACAATTGGGAAGTATATTAGCCTTGTATGGTATTTATGATCTAGAGACAAATAACAACGGGATAATTGATTTATTAAGTCAATTATGGAAAGATCCTGAGACTAATTTATACATTTTTGGAAAATCTCATTAGAAAAAAAAAAGAACTTTTTTTTTTTTTTTTTTTTTAATCCGCATGTATACGTATATATGTCTGTGTAAGTATAGTATGTAAGTATTATAAATTTTACATCTGTAGATAAATTTATTTATTTAACAAAGTTTGCAAAAATCGTTTGGCAGCGATGTTTTTAGAAATTCGTTGCCTTGCATCTAGGTTCTTTTGAACATAACCAAAATCACATTTGGATAATAAAACCCTCAAAACAACATCTGTAGTTTGCGAAGTAACTTCCAATGTATCCTGTTCTTGTTCCTTTATTTGCTTTTCAATTTCATTCCTTCTTCTTCTCGAAGAGTTCCCTATAATTGTTTTTTTACGTGCAACTATTTGGGTCTTTTGCAACTTATTATCACCAGTATTATCTAAGGTATGGCCGTGTGAATGAGACACCACACCAGATAAATGATTCCGTGTCTCTAAATATTCAATATATTTCGGAATTAATCTATCTATTTCACCATGAAGCTCCTCAATTGATTTGTCATAAAACACTGGAATTAGCATCATATTCCTATAAAATTGGGTATTTAGATCTTCCATTGGGGGACCTTCGCCTTTGTTATGGAAAAAGTCAATACATAACGTGCGTAGCCATTGAAAAACAACTTCCATTTCAATATCTGACAAAGCACGGCCATATCTAGGTACATAGTTTTTAATGCCACCAGAAACAGAGGCCATTGCATTTTCCCAAACACTTTTACTTTTTATACTGTGGAAATATCCAATACTAGCAGTAGATAACATAGGTACTAATAATTCATCAGCTGTTTTCAAAATAACATTCCATGATCGAATCATTATTTTAAACAATAAATCACGAGATAGTTCACTACCTAAAATATTCAAAGTTGAGTTCAAATAATCGAAAAGGGGATTGATGGCATCGTATGTATCATTTAAAGTTGGTTTTACAATACCATGGTTCCCGCAAATAGTTTTTAGGGTGTTTCTTGAAATCGAAAATTCAACAAATTTTGTAAATTTGTCAACCATTAATGAGATTGAACGATCGATACCTCTGGTTAATGTTCTATACGATCGGCCAAAGCAAAATAAGGCATCTAACTTTTCATTTTCCAAAGATATTTGTAAATGAATTTTACCTTGAGTGTCTAAATCTAATGTTATATCTTCGGGGAACCCATCATCAGAAAATCTTTTGGGATCCAATAAGATTGAAGTTTTACCCAGCATGGTATATTTGCTTAATGGGGATAGTTTTTTATTATGATGATGCCATATATTAACCTGAATCAATCTTGTTTGTTTCCCGGGAACATCCAACTCAAATTCCTCATCCCACACCGGCGTAACGGATTTCCGAATAATTTGTGTTCTGGCAAATTCCTTTTGGACTTTTGTATCTAGTAATGTGACAACTGAATTGGATAAGCCATCAGAACTGCAACCTTTAATGTCAACAGCATCCATAACCCTAATAGTGTAAAGTTGATGTGGGGGTGGAGTGGTCGCATTCGGTTCGACTTTGGCTTGTCTTTCATATTGCACGACAACCTGAGAAATTTTTTCCGGATCTAATTTCTCCTCCAAATCATTTAATTTATTGATAAATTCATTCAAGTTATTAAGCAGTACACAGGTCCTTTGTTTAAACTCGTACGGCTTCAAGGATTCCTTATCAGCTGCTGCTGCAATTGTATCTGCAGTACTAGTCGCAGTTCCATTATTCCCAGTCAATGCATGTTTCATACTACTAAAAATCCAAGCCGAAGAAGCCTTATTTTCCCTGGGTAATGTGTTATCTTCAATCAAATTTTCATCAGCGGGTTCATCAGAAGCTTGTAAATCCTCTAGTATTAAATTCAATGCATTTTGTGTATAATCACTCACAACAATAGATACGCTTTTCAATAGAAGCGTATATAATTTGTTTATTTGATATTCATTTTCCCAACCCATCTTATCAAACATCTCAAAAGTTTCATTAATCATTTTGAAAATGTCAACAACCGAAATACTAAATAATTGATCGTCAGTTATCGGTACCCATTTATCTTGTTGGATCGAACTTTCTGATACTTGTAATATTTTATCTGCAGCTTCGTCACAAAATGTTGTTAAGTATTTAAAAAATGACCCTTCTAAATTGAATGGAAATTCCCGAGCATCCTTGTTAATTTGCAAATACACGCCTCTTAATTCACACAAAACATTATAGGTGGCGATAGAATCTGTAATTGGTATTTTCTTTTTGGTTGCCTTAAGATTGTTTTCAGCCATTGATAATATGTCTCCTATATCGGATGCAAAAGCTTGTGTTAAAATTTTCCCAGATTCTACAGCCAAGTTAATCATATCCAATAACGGCTTGGGATATTTCTTTTGAATAGCCTCTATGTGGGTTAGAATGGTATCAGCAAGCTCCTTGATATGGTAGAATTCTAAAGATGTATCCCTGGGTAATTGTTTTATTAAAGAAATATAATACTGCTCAGTTGTTTTATACAGGACCCTTTTCAGTTTCTTATTGACCCATAATGATACTATATCGTTTTCCTCTAAATATTGATGGAAAAGAGGATCGCTATCCAAATAAACATAATAGATATTCAATACCGGCGAAAATTTTGGTTTTGTATTTGAAAATAATGCAGTTATTAAATATTTCAATGAAATCATACATTGGTTGAAGTTGTAGTTCAAATTTAACGTCCAAGTTCGAGCATCTAAATCACACCATGTTTCAGTTGTTAGATCATCATTATCTAACAAAAGTTTATTGTTAATAAATTCAAAAAAAGCTTTAATATAAGGTTGATTGATTTCTTCATCTGTTAAATAAACCATATTAGTGGCAGTATAAAGAAGTGAAGCTTTAATACTTGGAGTTGTACATCTCCAAATTTTGCAACATTTGTTCAGTAAAAATAGTGCGGTGCTAGATAAAGCGAACATACCAGATTGGAAAGCATTCTCCAACTTCATAATTTGGACTAATAATACTAGTAGTAAAGATCTTCCATTTTCTGGTATTAAACGATCCAGGTTAGTGTTTGATGGTTTAACATTACCGCGGATCAAGCTGTTAAGTTCATTTAATTCGCGGGTCTTCCAAGCTTGATAGGTTTGACGAGTAGGAAAGGTTCCAGGATTTTCTAAAGAAAGTTTATCTTTTAGCAATCTATCTTTGTAATGCATTAACTCTTGTTGGAAAATATTGTTATCTACGTTCTTCATAGTTTTTATTACATCCTGTTGTAAATTGAGCTCATTTAGGTCGCCAAACAATTGAAGTAAATATTTGCAATGAGTAATTTCGGCAAGTTTAAAAGTAGGTTTTAAAACTGGTGCGTTCTCATTGCTTTGATTGAAGGAGGTTACTTTTTTGTTTGATTTGGGGTCAAAAGATTCCTTGTATTCATTTAATCTTTGGTTAATCGTATTGGAATAAGGTAAACGGGTTTCAACAACAAATTTTATCAATAAATCGATGAAAAAAGATAATTGGTAAAATAATTGTTCATGTATATTAGGATTTTGTAATTTATGGAGCTCGCCATTTGCTGCTTTACTAAAATACATAATTAATTCTTCGAATTTTGTGTTGTTCTTTTTGCCAGGTGTTAAAAAAAAGTCATTATAAAACTTTAATAAACTTCTTTTCAATGGTTCGTTTTTTTGCATTTTGATTTTCTGAATTGCTACATCATTCAAATATTTTTTTAATTTAGGCATAATTTTTTTCAAAGCCTCGAGTTCTTGTTCTGAATTATACATTATAGGCTTCGATTGTATGTTTTCCTTATTATTTTCTATGGAGCCTTCAAATCTAGGTTCGTTTATATATTCTAAAAGTATAACCTTTAATGTGTATTGGTAACATTCCTTAAGTAATGACTTATCATTTAATATTGATGAAAAGGAGTCATCTAATGAAGGCAAAGTTCCATAAGAGTTAGCAGTAGAGGCGGTTGAAGATGTTGATACAGCCCTATTCATGACGGAGATTCAAACTTGAAGTTTTATTATTGTAATTAAAAGTTGCAAACAAGAATAAATATCAAAAAAAAAAAAAAAAAATGGACTTTCTGAATTTTATACTTTTCAATTATATATTAATTTTTTTTTCTTTTTTGTTTGCTTTTTATGCACAACCACGAAAGATTCTTCCGCTTTGTAGGAAAAAAAAAAAAAAAAAAAAAAATATATTTATTTACATATTATAAAAGTGATTTTTTGCTATAATGATTACAGATAAAGTTAATCTTTCTTTTTTTATTGAAAAATCATAAGAGGATAATCATGCTGAATTACTACATTCATACCATATAAATAGTGGTAATTATAGAGATTTCCTGCTCCCTCTTACAGTCCTTCTACCAAATATTTAGTCATTATGAGTATTTTCCACAGGTTTTTGCTCAAGTACATCATCTGGATTGTATAGATGCTTACTCAGTAATTTGTTCATATCAAACATTGTTACCTTTTTGCCAAAAACGGGTTTCATCAATCCATCACACAAAATTTCTCTTTTATCCTCTGGATTTTGTAAATTATGTTTTTTAATATAATCCCATATTTTCTTAACTACCTGTGTTCTACTTAATTCAGTTTCACCCAGTATATTCTGAAGTTTGGGGCTTAATAGTAAATTTTTTGATGCTAATAAGTTATTAGTAGTTCCTCTCTTTTTTTTCCTTTTTTCTTTGATAGATTTTTCTTTGCTTTTAGTAATTTTGCCCTTACCAACATTCCTCTTGGATTTCTTATTCTCCTCAATAAATGCTTCTTGTAATTGCTGAGCTATTTTTCTATCATTTTCCTCCAATTCTTGGGCATCCACCTTTTTAGTGGGAAGTTCCTCTAAACGTTCAAATCTTTGTATGATGAGTTTATTCACTTTTTTCTTTAGCTTTTCTAAATCTACTGCAAACAATTCTTGTAAAGCATATCTTATTCTTTTGGGACTTACTTCATCAGGGTTTGAAACAGATAAAATTGCCTAACGTTAAAATAAAATTTATATATATATATACTTGTTTTCTTTCCTTTAAAAAAAAAAAAAGAAAAAAAATATCATGTGAGTTGCTTGTTAGTAAAAAGTAACAAAATATCAGGAAGAAAGGGTAATTGATGAGTAGTTCAAAAAAAAAAGGTTAGAAGTTAAAAGTGCTATTAAATGAAAAGAACATACATCTATCATAGGAATATACCTGTCTAGATTTTTTGGCATGTTATTTTTGAATGGTTGGTTTACTTGGATATGGAAATCCTTAATTTATTTGATCTTAAAAAAGTAGACAAATTGAATATATATATATATATATATATATCAACATTTGAACTTTTTTTTTTTTTTTTTTTTTTTTTTTTTTTTTTAGAAAATGAAAAAGAAAAAAGAAAGGAAAAAAAAATTAAATTACAAAGTAACCTATATAAAATATATTGTTAAAAATTCTTATTCTTAATGATTATAAGATCAATGGTTATTAATTTTCAACTCAAAGAATCCTTAACACATTTATTATTATTATTAAAAAGTCGCGGTACTGATTGAATCCAATATATATATATTAAAAAGTAAAGTGATATTATGTCGTTCTAACAACAAAAGTAATAAGTATCATCATCAAATAATATACAACAAAAAAAAAAAAAATACACATATATAAACTATTAATGCTACCAGAAAGCTAAGGTAAATCAAGGAGCACCTGCTCTATTCTTTAGATTTCTCTTATGTTGCAAATCATTTTTCTTTATTAATCTCTTTCTTTCTTGTCTGTTTAAAGTTCTTGGGTCTATTAGACCATCTTCGTTAGTTGGTAATTTTTCATCAATTTCAACACACCAGTCACTTTCAACCTTTTTATTTGAACCTTTGTACCCCCATTTTTGAACCCATTCTCCAGAAGCTTCATCGTAAACTTTTTTACCCTCCTTAGTTTTGGATTTGATACCCTTTCTGGCGGCAAACTGTTCCCATTTGGTTGGTTGTTTGGGTTTGGGCAATGGTTTTTCACGTGGCAACTCAGTTGTTGGTTCAGGGAGTTGTATTAGTGAAATTGTGGATTTGGATGAATCAGTAGTATTTTTAATGGGTTGCGATAGTAGTTGGTTAATTAATAATTGGACATTATCACGAGTTACTTGTTTAATATGATTCTCACGGGTTGGATTTGAGGAGTCAAAGGCCTCTTTGTCAATTGGAATAGAATCAAAAACAGCCAGATTACCTAGATCGAACGAAACTGGTATAGATTTTTCAACAGTGACTGGTAGATGAGAATACTTTGATGTATTAGTGGACATCTTTTTGGTTATTATAAATGTATTTTCTCGAAGGGGGTATAAATACTTGTAAGTGAAAAGTTGTGTATCTTCTAAAAAAAAAGGCTACAACAGTTAAAGTAGGTGAGATGAGAGTTAAAACAAAGTCAGCTTTACACTTGATTTTTTTCAATAAAATAAGTAATTAATTATTTTTGTTTCTTTATAACAGAAACATTTTGTATGAGAATTGTATTCGAAAACATTATACAAAAAATTTATTTAATGAGCGAAGAAAAAAAAGAAAAGAAAAAGAAAAGAAAAAGAAAAGAAAAAAAAACGTTTCTTTTTTTTTTCCATTTCGAATTATTAAAAAAAAAAAAACTAATGAAAAAAAAAGGAAAAAAAGTTAAAAACGACCCCAGAGAGGATTGAACTCTCGATCTTGCGATTAACAGTCGCACGCCTTAACCAACTTGGCCATGGAGTCTGAAACACGCCTGTGTTATAAGGTAAACCTTATAACAAGATAAATCACGTGTTAATAACCGTAAATAGTGAGATACTATGTTATTATGATTTATCCGTAAAGAGACTTGTACGTGGATGTTACGCTTAGTAGTGATTATGCCAGCAAAGCAAATACTACTATAACACCGCAGTACCGAAGTTGAGAACAACGCATCGAAAAGCTAAGGCTATGCGCTGTCATAATTGTTGTAAAAGTTGTCGTGTCGACAACCGAAAACAGGAGTATATAAAGCCAACATCTCACTAAAGAGTTTTGGGTTTCGTAGATATATTGTCCTTGTTTGTATAAGTTAGTTTAGACTTATGTAATTAGATATTATATATAGAAGAAATATAATAACGAGAAAAGATCGATTTAGAACGAGTCTAACCAAGTAACATCTTTAGCCCACTTCACCTTACAACATCTGGTAGCGCCGCTATGTATTTAGATAATTTAGATAACGATATCAAGTTGAATACACCACGTTCTTTCGATGGAAGGAAAGATATCTATGAAATATCAGATTTTCTAGCTACAGTTCACATCCAGATTGCCACTAGGAACATTGAAAATGAAGCTACGAAGATCGCAACGCTTGGACGTTCCTTGACAGGACCTGCTGCACGTTGGTTTGTCTCGTATGGTACGAATAATGGCTTTGAAGGCCTTACCTATGACAACTTTGTAGTGGATTTCAAGAATCATTTTCAAGGCGCAGCTGACTCGTTCTACCTCGTACAGAAGATTCGAGAGTTACGCATGACCCGCCAGGTACCAATTGAAGAGTATAGCGACCGTTACTTTCGATTGGTGGATTTGCTACCTGATGCGTATTGGTCCGAAAATGCCAAAATCGATCAGTACTTATATGGTTTACCACCGAATGTCGTACAATATGTACGAGTGGTCAAACCCGACTCGTTGCAGGAAGCGATGGAGACGGCTTGGAAGCATGTGATGATCAACATGAAGTCGTATAAGGAACCGTTTCCTGATCTCAATAGTTCCCGGATAATGGACCCAGACGCCATGGAACTCGACGCTATAAGTGATAGCCGGAGATCTCGTCAATATAACTATACCCCGAATAACGCTAACAATAATAGATTTAGGCCGATGGCACGTAAAACCATGTCTAGATCAGATTGTCTTAGGTTGGGTTTGTGCTTTAGATGCAAGAAAGGCGGACATAGCTCCAAGGAATGTTCCCAGAAGAACTACTGAGAGTATGAATAGTTATAGTGAATATAAGTATAAAAAACATAAAAATAGAAAAAAAGAGAAAAATGAGAAAAAAGAGAAAAAAGAGGAAAAAACAGAAAAAAAGAAAAAAAAGTGTCCAGAAGTATCTGTGAGTGATGATAAACGCGAATTTGTAAAGTTACCGAAATTCGAAATTTATCCGTTAATTGAAAAGAAACCATTGGTTGGTTGTAAAAGAGAAGTTAAGGGTGTAGTAAATAATAAAGAAATGCTAGTATTGTTAGACACTGGTTCACCGACTACATTTGTGAATCGTTCAGTGGTCTCAGAGTTGAAATTAGAAACGTATTCAGCTCCGCCGTTCACTTTTTATGGCGCTGTCTCCGCTGAAACAGCCACATCAAGTGTTGCGACTAGTATTGTTATGTCGATTGAAAATATAAAGTATAAGTTTGATGCTTACGTTACTGCTGCCGTCTCGCAGAAGATTATTATTGGTGACCCTGTTTTAAGGTCTTACCCGAAGTTACTACACCTGGGAGAAACTGTCGAACCCGAAAATGTATTGGTTCCGTATGACAGTATATTACCTATTGATTACGTAGATAATCCGTCTAGGTATTTTAAAGAAGAAGATGAAATATTTGTTATTTCCGTTAGTGAATCTCCGAAAAAGGATTGTAACACGTTTGAACTGTTGCCGAAATCCTTGAGATTGAAGTACAAGAGTACTGTATCCAATGAATTGTGTCCCTCGAAAATACAGGATAGGAAGGTTGAACATGAGATTGTTCTGGCGCCTGATGGTAGACTTCCTCGAATAAGTCCGTATAGGTTGACACCGAAAAATGAAAGTATTGTTAACGACTTGATTAATGACTTGTTAGAAAAGAACTTCATCACACCGTCAAAATCCCCGTGTAGCTCGCCAATTGTATTGGTTAAGAAGAAAGATAATAGCTACAGGATGTGTGTTGATTACAGAAAGTTGAATGCGATCACCGTCAAAGATCCATTCCCGTTACCCCGTATAGATAGCTTGTTGAGTAGAATTGGTAAAGCTACCATATTCTCGACGTTAGACTTGCACTCAGGTTATCATCAAATACCGGTTAGATCCGAAGACCAATATAAGACCGCGTTTGTGACACCCACTGCAAAATATGAATATAAAGTGATGCCATTCGGTCTGGTGAACGCTCCGAGCACATTTGCACGTTATATGGCTGAGTTGTTCCGTGATCTAGTATTTGTTGGTGTCTATTTAGATGACATTCTAGTGTTCTCAAAGTCAAAAGAAGAACATCTAAATCATCTAGACGTTGTTCTAGATCGCCTGAAGTCTGAAGGCTTAATAGCTAAATTGAAGAAGTGTCATTTCCTTCAATCGTCCGTTGAGTTTCTAGGGTACCAAATTAGTGCTGGTAAGATTGAACCATTACAAGGTAAAACTGATGCCATTTGTGCGTTTCCGACCCCAAGGTCCGTTAAGGAAGCACAACGTTTTTTAGGCATGGTAAATTATTACAGAAGATTTATAAAAGGTTGCTCCATTATTGCACGCCCGATTAATACGTTTATTTCCGGAGAAGCAACGTGGGGAGTAACACAAGATAAAGCACTGAAGTCATTAAAAAGAGCGTTACAGGAACAGCCCGTGTTGATACCATTTGACGTTACAGCTAGTTACAGATTAACTACAGATGCTTGTAAATATGGTGTTGGTGCTGTGTTAGAAGAACTGGACGAAAATAAGAACCCAGTTGGTACCGTATCCTATTTCTCTAAATCTCTACAAGGTGCTCAACAGAGATACCCCGCCGGAGAACTAGAATTATTAGGAATTATTTCGGCACTAGAACATTTTAAGTACTTGTTGCATGGTAAACGATTCGTGTTGAGAACCGATCATATAAGTTTACTGTCGTTGAAAACAACAAAAGAACCAGGCACAAGAATTGCCCGTTGGTTAGATACATTGTCCGAATATGATTTCGAATTACAGTATGTTAAAGGTCATGACAATGTCGTTGCTGATGCAATATCAAGAGCTCCGTATGAAATCAATGTTATTGATGAGCTCGTATCCATTGATCCGTGTGAATGGAAGAATGATTATGAGGAAGATCCGTATTGTGCTGCTCTGTTAGTATCTCTGAATCCAGATGAGTATCTTGGGAAGATACGAGTTAGCAAAGCGGATACAAGTTATTTTAATAAGATCATTAAACGCTATAGATTGTCAAATGCGTTTCGAAAAATGATCCGTCTAGAGGAGGATTTGTTGTATTGGAAAGATAGATACATAGTCCCTCGTAGTAAGGTACAGTTGGTGTTGAATACCTACCATGATCATGGTCTATTTGGTGGACATTTTGGTTATAATGTCACGTTGCAGAAAGTCACCGAATCGTATTATTGGCCACGTCAAGATCATGAAGTTCAAAAGTATGTCGCAAGTTGCCCGAATTGTCAAGTGTTTAAGTTTCACCGTAATAGACAATATGGTTTACTGAAACCGTTAGAGGTCCCTGAAGGAAGATGGACAGATATATCCATTGATTTTGTGTCCGGTTTACCACCGACAGTAAGTGGTAAAGACATGATACTGGTTGTAGTGGACCGTTTCAGTAAACGTGCTCACTTTGTTGCATGTAATAAAGAGTTATCTCAAGAATACACTATTAATTTGTTATTCCAATTTGTATTTTGTTATCACGGTTTCCCGAAGAGGATCGTTAGTGATAGAGATGTTAGATTTACTGGTAACGCATACAGAGAACTTACAGAACGACTAGGTATTAAACTGTGTATGAGTTCTTCGAATCACCCTGAGTCCGATGGACAGAGTGAAAGAACTATTAAAACATTGACACAACTGTTACGATCATATGCCGGGCTAGAGCAGGGCCGTTGGGATGTATTGTTACCCCAAGTAGAATTTGTATATAATTCTACATATCACTCTGCCGTCAAAGCCGCCCCGTTTTTAGTGGATTTGGGCTATGTACCAAATGAACCGTTATTAGATAGTACCTCGTTAACAGCCGCAAGGAACTTCTCGGCTGTAGATTTGATCCAGTCGCTTAGAGCTATCACGCTCCGTACAAAAGATTTCCTCAAAGAAAACCAGGTCAACATGGAAGTTGCCGTTAATCCTGGGAGAAGGGAAGAGAAGTTCGCTGTAGGTGACTATGTTCTGGTACATAGAGACGCTTATTTCACTGGAGGCCGTTACATTAAATTACAACCGATATTCTTAGGCCCGTTTAAGATTGTTAAGGTAATAAATGAAAATGCATATGAGGTCGACTTACCGAAGACTTCCAAAAAGCATAGAGTGATCAACGTAAGATGGATAAAGAAATATCAGTTCGACTCAGAAAGGTATGTAAAGGAACTACCTCGTTCTGAAACTGAGTTAAGGAATAGGCTCGAAAATATCTCTAGTGTAATAGGTTTTGCACCGTCTGAAGGTATAGTCTATTGTAAATTTGCCCACGTAGACCCTCGTCTGACTGCCGCTGTTCCGTTAAAAATGTTTAAGTCGCTTCCACTGCTGAGACGTCGCTCTCTGATAAATAATTTTGAACAGTTGTATAAGCAGTCCGTATCTGACGAGAGGGGGGAAGATGTTATAAGGTAAACCTTATAACAAGATAAATCACGTGTTAATAACCGTAAATAGTGAGATACTATGTTATTATGATTTATCCGTAAAGAGACTTGTACGTGGATGTTACGCTTAGTAGTGATTATGCCAGCAAAGCAAATACTACTATAACACCGCAGTACCGAAGTTGAGAACAACGCATCGAAAAGCTAAGGCTATGCGCTGTCATAATTGTTGTAAAAGTTGTCGTGTCGACAACCGAAAACAGGAGTATATAAAGCCAACATCTCACTAAAGAGTTTTGGGTTTCGTAGATATATTGTCCTTGTTTGTATAAGTTAGTTTAGACTTATGTAATTAGATATTATATATAGAAGAAATATAATAACGAGAAAAGATCGATTTAGAACGAGTCTAACCAAGTAACATCTTTAGCCCACTTCACCTTACAACAGCCTGGTTGATTCAAAGTGATCTCCACTTGCTCATAGTTTGTAAAAAGATTGCAATTTCCAAAAAAGATGGGCGAATTGCTGTATAAGAGAAACTTTTTTTAACAAACAACAAAAAAACATTGGAAAAGAATAATAAATATGATAGTTAACATATATATAAACAAACAACAAAGTATCAAGTCCAAAGATACATTCATTAAAAATAGTCTTGTATAAACCAAACAAATAAAATAAAATAAAATACACCGCTATAGCTCAAAAAACCTTCTTACAATCTCACTTTTAATCGGATCTGTTTTGTACGGCCAATTTTCTCGTACAACTTTTTTTGTAACAAATCTTGAAGAAGAATACAACTGTAAAATATCAAAATTATCACCCAATTGTCTTGTACCGTTTTTTAATAATTGCAATTCACGATCTCTAAACATCTCACCCCCACATAATATAGTCAAATATTCTTGCAATATCTCATGATACTGTAACAAAAATATATTCACAAAAGAAAACAAATATTTGTTAAACACAGGTAATTGTCTCAATAAATTCAGTTGCAAAACATCGTATTCTTTTTCTAATGCCTCCCTTCTTATGTTGTGCTCGTCTGTATGAAACTGTTTACTTAAAGTTTTTTTCAAAATTTGCAAATCCTTTATTAGTGTTTCGATTGTTTCACTATATACCAAAAGCTGAACTAATGGTTTATATAACCTTTGTTCTATTTTGAATTCAACCAATTTTTCAATTTCTTGTTTTTCCCATTGCAACTTTTCCACATAAGATTTATATATGGAAAAGTCATCCAAGGACTTATTCTGGCCTAATTCCATAAAATTTTGCCAAACAATTGCATTTTTCAATAGTTTATTAATAGGTCCATACCAATCCACGTTTTGTAAAATACTCCTAAAGGTATGTGTATTTTTATGAATATTTCGAAAGTTATAACACAACTCTTTCAAGCTTCTGTTTTCCTCACTGAACCTATCTTCCTGTTTCGCATCCAAACAAGTATAACTGCTTGTAGAATTGGTATCATAGTATTCTGTCACTATATCTGAATATTTGCTTGATGTTTTTGATAAATATTCCGTTTCTGAACGTGTTGAACCAAGATTTTTTTGAGATTTCCATTTATTTTGATACAAATTCGATATTTCAACGGGTGTTGGTAAATTTTGATCATAGTTATTATAAATAAAGGCTTCATTCTGTACCTCTGTTAGATATTTTATATATATGGTGTTGAATCCACTCAATGATCTAATATTCTCGGTAGTTAAAACATTATCACTATATAATAACAAATCACTTATAGATTCACACCAGGTAAATAACCTCTTGATCGGTAACTTTAGAATATCAGGTAAGGAAATTGAGCATTCCGTTAAACATATTGAATACCACTCTCTAACATAGTTGGCGGTTGCTCTAGATGTTTCTAAACTATCCAAATATTTTAATTGTTTATTATATTCCAAAAAATACGATAAATATGTTTGTTTCATTTTAAAGAAATGTAATTCTAAAATTTTTCCAATATCCAAATACTTCAATTTAGTATCGGTTTTATTTTGTTTTAAAACTTTCCATACAAATTCACGGTTATCTGAACAACTAGTTGACTGGCTTTGGTCCAAGTTTTGTAGGAAAGTAGATACGAAATTTTCACTCAAATCAATAATTGTACTCAAATTTCCAAAAATCAATAGTTCAGCGTTAATATTTTCCTTTGGTAAAATTTTATCCTTTAACTTTCTGTTATTTTTTAATTCATATTTATAGACTGTCAAAGCATATTTCAATTTATTAACATAATCATTTTCATTTTTAAAAAAATTTTCCAAGGCTTGAATAAAATTGCTCATATTATTGTTAGATTCCTGATCGAAATCTTCTTTTTTCTCATTGCACGTAATGACCTCTGTTTTTGTAGTTTTATGTCCACTTTCTAAGATTTTCAATGTTAATTCATGTTTTTCGATTTTTTCCTTAATAGAATCCAAAACTTCTTTGTTTTTATTTGGTTCTTGCCATAGTGAATAAGAATATGGATTATAAGGTATATCCTGATATTTATTTTCTTGTTCAACGGTGTGATTATTGGTGGTATTAGTATTTTGATTTTTCCAAAAATAATTGCCCAATCCTGAGTCTCTTATTGGTGTCATTTCATTTCTATTAGAAGGAATTACACTTTCAACAAATTCGGATGATTTAAGCATCTTGCTTTTTATACCCTGTATTACTTCTTTTTTTTTTTTTTTTTTTTTTTTTTTCTGTAACTTTTTAAATTTATATAATAAGACAAAACGCATTATCTGTTTCATTAAGGAAAATAAAAAGGTTTCTTAAGATACCTACATATATATATATATATATATATAGTTGGGTACTTATAAGATTTTTAATGAGTTATAATATTTTTATATTGTCGCCAGTGTCAAAGTAGCCTTGTCGCTGTTTCAAACGCGTCGCAAAATTATTACCCAAACTTTATAGCAAGGATGTTGCGCGCTCTATTCTAAAATAGCATACGAATTTTCTAAACAACCTTTTCCAATATATTCTGTCACAACATTAAAACAATCATTTTCACCCTCTGCACTGGTCAATGCTATGTTGAACTCTTCTTCCTCCTTATTGGCAAAATCTAGCTGAGCTTTGTACAATTTCCCAGATGTTTCCAATTCTAATAAACACTGTGGACACTTATATACTGAGTGACTTTCCTCAAGTATAGCACTTTCAGTCTTATTATCATCAGTAGTACTACTACTAGAAAATTCCTCATTCAAACATTTTTGGTGATAAGCATGTCCACACTTGAAGTAAACCACCGGAAGTTCCAATATAGTTTGACATATCTTACAGATTTCCCTACTCATTTTTATCTCCACAGATGCGTCCTTTTGGAATAATTTCTCAATTTCATTCTCAATGCCATCTAACTCATTTTTGTAAGAAGTGGATAATTTCTGGTTGTTTTCAATTTCTCTGTTTGTGTCTTGCAAATTTTCTAACAATGCATCTTTAATTAGTCCAAATGAAGCAACTTCAGACATACTCAATATTCGAATTATCTCTAATGAATCCATAACTTGTAATTCTTTAATGGGTTCTAAAATGTTTTTTTTAACTCCCGCATCCCCTCCGTATAATTCAAAAATAGATTTGCTCGATACAACATGCCTTAAAATCGATCTATAAAGATCAAACTCTTTCTCTCCATTTTCATGTAAATACCTGATAACCTCGGTAGGCTCATTCTTCAGTAACAGCGTTCTAAACTTTGACATGTGATCTGATTCTGCACCAAATTGAAGACTCTGAGCTTGATCTATATTAAAATTATGTAAATGAGAAATCAAAACCATTAAAGAGTTTTCAATACCTTCAGAAGGAAAGGTGGCAGAGGAATGAGAGGATTTCACCAACTCCTCGCTTTCTTCAAAAATTTTCGCAGCCTTTTCTCGCCAACTATCCTTCCTTTCTAAATTGTCTGTGCTTTCTTCTTCGCTTAGTGATAAGTAGAGATTGTATAATGTAGTCAATACTTCTTGTTTATCATTGTCAAACCCTTTGAATCTCTTATATGATTCCAAACATGCTTCCAAAAATACAACAAATTCGTATGGCTTACCTACAAATGACGTAAAAATCAAATTGGGTCTTGGAGGATGATAAGTGGGCTCATAGTTTTGTTGGTTTTCAACACTGGAATTGTTCATGTAACTGAAAAATGAAGCATAATTATGGAAAACCATTTTATTGTTAAAACCGTTGTTATTAACCTCACTACTAGAATTATTGAGGACAGAATCGTTCATGGAATATATTTCCGGTTTATACTTCCCGATAAATATTTCAATCAGCAATGCATTGGTATCATTTGGTAAATAATCCAAGAAAATTTTGGAATATGATATCAAAACACGTAGTGCATCATCAACGGGTAGGCTTTTGGTATATCTCAAAGCACTAACAGGATCCTTCAAAGTGTTTAATAAAATATCAACGGTGTCTGCTGGATCTTTAGAGAATTTTCTACACAGTTTATACGCCTCTACATTAAAATCAACATCTTTTAATAAACTCACAACTTTTTCTAAATCAAATGGAACATCAGTGGAGTAAAAATAATCGTCATCCGCTTGGCCCCATAAAGTGGTAACATCTTCACATGAAGCCTTTTCAGAATAGGTGCCATCACGTGTATAATGATTTATAAACGTATTGATTCCGTCTCTGTCCTTCAACTTGATCATAGTTACAAGTAAAAGAGTTACGTGGTCTATTTGTGCCAGTCCCTTTTTTACCAAAGCCCACAAAAACTTTGTCAACGATTTTATGCTTTCCCAAGAATCCCCCTGAGCTATACTGTATTTGGAAATAATTTCACTAGTTTCTGTGATGGTATCTATGCAACGAATATATTGTTCCATAGCTTTGGTCTTAGCGCCCTTCTTGTACAAATAATCACCATATTCCCTTTCAATTTTTTTTATATCTAAAGTTGACACTGCCTTAGAATTTTGCGATGCAATATTTAACGCTATTGGGTACAATTCTCTTTGTAAAACAATCTGTAATTGATCGGCTATTGGCTTCTCGGTAATCTTATATAATTTGTGGTCACTAGAAAACAGCATAATGCTAGGTATTCCATCAAATTTGAACGTGAAAATATGAATGACCTGGCTTGGTATGAAGGCACTCATTGAAACTAATTTATTCCTAATGTCTAATATATTGACACTATTATTGGTCATTCCGGAAAATGCTTTTGAAGTATAACTACTGGAATCCACGTCACTGACAAGTAAAATGCGGTTTTCATCAATTTGAAATAGCTGCGTTTTGGAGGGCACATCAAGTGACAATGACTTTTTTTCACCTTTGAAAGTGTAAGTGTCTAGGCTATCCTTAGTAACACATATGAAATTTTTTTGTAAAAGGTCAATTTGACCACAATATAAATCAACACCATTTTCATTATTTAATATCAAGTCAGGTTGTTTATTATTCCTACCATGTGTAGAGAAAACCATTATTTTTGAAGTTGTAGACACAAATAGATAGGTAGAACTTTCTTCCAACGCCAAATTTGTAATGGGCTCCTTCTGTGAATCATAATATATTATTCTTTGTTTACTGCCTCTATCTCTATAGATGTCACCTCTTATCAAAATAATTGAACCATCCGTGTAACCGACAGCTATACAATTAAGAACAATTGAAAAACTTATTGCTGAAATGGGGAAAGTGTTGTTGCTTATTGTATTGTTTGCCTCAACTAAGGAATGATAGGAATTTTCATTTTTGAGAAGGTTATCTGAATATTTCCAAACTTTTATTAATGCTGGTTTCCCGGAACATTCTGCAACACTGATGAAAAAAGATGGTAAATGAATCATATTTTGTAGTTTTGTAATTTCGTAGCCAGCTTCATATGCGTTGAAGTCAATTAATATTTTAGAATATTTGAGTGAACATATTTTTATTCTTGTAAAATCATAGCCAACTAGAAGCAAATCTGTATCGTCACTGTTTTCATCCAATAATGTTAAGGATGCAATTGAAGATACACTTGGATCAGAAAATAATGTATTGTTAGATGCTAGTAGAGAATCACTAATAGGTATATTATCAAAGAATTGGAATTGTCTCCATGAGTTAAAGGACATGATGATGGAAATTGTGTATTGCTTTTAACTATTTTTATTTTTTATTAAAATGGAAATGTTACATGATTTAGATCAAGAAAGGAAAAGGAAGAAGGTATAAAATAATAATAATAATAATAATAATAGTGAGTTAGTATTATCCTTACAAGAATATTAAAAAAAAAATTAAAAAAAAAAAATTAAATAAATAAATGTTTTTTTTTTGTTTTTTTTTTTGGCAGCAACAAAATCAAATAGCCAATTTTACGCTTTTTTTTTTTTTTTTTTTGTTCACACAATCATTGCTATTATCATTATACTCTCTATTAAAAACAAAATACAAAAAGTTATATGTTATTGGTACTTAACCAAGGATGTGATAGCAATTGAATACTATTGGGACGTTTTTTATAATCTAATTTAAAAGTTTGCATCAAGAACTGCTCTGCTTCAGCATCAGCCCAGGAAGGTATTTGAGGTATTGTATTAGTTCCTATTTTGAATATAGCTTGCATCTGAGAAAAATCTGGGAATGGATGTTTACCTGTAAACATTTCTATCACCACACATCCAACAGACCATATATCCGCCTTGGAGGTGGTGGCAATTTGTTTTACAACTTCTGGAGCCATCCAATATACGGAGCCCTGTAACGATGCACGTTTATTGGCTTTGGAATCTTTATTAAGTGGCGATAACTTTTTTGAGATACCAAAATCAGTAATCTTAACACATCCTTTAATGTCAATTAGGATATTAGCACCCTTGATGTCTCTATGTATAATATTTTTTCGATGCAAATACGAAATTCCAATTAATATTTGTCTAGTAAAATTTTTAATTAAAGGCGGTTCAAATGGACCGTAACTGTTTAACATTGAGGAAACTGAACCACCAGGTACATATTCCAAAAAAATATTTAGTGTGTTGTTTTCCTCAGACGAACCATAATATGAAACAATATTTTCATGGTGTAGATCTTTTAACAAATTCATTTCATGCTGTAAAGCTTCAACCATTTTGTTACTAAAACTTGATTTCGCTGTCTTGGTTTTATCTGCGGGTTTATTTTCGGCATTGTCATCATTAACTGTCTCACTACCACCACTTTCATCATTTGAAACTTCACCAATTTGTAACATAACTTTAGGTATCTCCACCTGTTTAACAGCCATTAATTCGCCGGTTTCTGCATTCATTCCAATACAGACAGTACCAAAACTCCCTGAACCAATTCTAGCTCCCTTCAACCATGATTTTGGAGTAGCCATTTTATTAGGTAGTGAAATAACACTTGCGTTGTCATCGTCATCGTCAAAAGCACCTGTCAGCGAAGGACATATACTTTGTCGACCATCTAGCGATGTTAAGTCATTCGAATTGCCAGCTATGGCACTGGTTGGGTCTCTATGATCCTCTAGCAAAGCCTTATCCACAGCATTTGAATTATTCAAAATGACACCGCCAATGTTATTTTCAAATGATTTTGCCATAGGTGTATTGTAAGTACTGATTCTTGCCGACTGAAAAATTGAATTTCTTACAGTTTTTCTTAAATTTTTAACATCTGTATGGGGGAAATATTCCTTCAAGTTGGTGGAAATTAGTTCGCTTGGAGGCCTTTGATTGAAAATTTTTCTAAATTGTTGATTTTTATTCTCAATTTTCATTATTGTATTATCATTATCTCTAGCTGAATGGTGATGGAAAACGCTCAAAGTTTTGAAAAATATTTTCTTGGAGGTAGCAATAGCTTCATCGCTTGGTGTTTGATCTTTAGAAACAAATATTAATCTATTCTTTTCTACACGATCACTTGAATGGCAAATAGTTACTAGTTCGACATCATATAATAAATGTAAAACGTTTTTGTTATAATCAACTACAAAAACATCGTATGCATCGGAATTTTTCCTGCTGCCCTCTGGTGGTGGAGATAACCTTTTAATTAACTTCCATTTTATAGAATCGGCGTTAAAACAGCCATTTACGTTAACTTTTTTAGCTGAGCCATCATTTAGAATAAAAATTACAGTATGCTTGTCTGTAACCAATTCTTCAGTTACACTAAGTGATTCCGCTATGTTTAAGGCGTTTATTTTCTTTGTTATTTCTCTTATTTTATCTGAAATAGTTGTATCAGCTGATAATTCTTTGGATTTGGTTAAAATTCGTATTCTATCGCCAATAGGTTTAATCCCCATTACCTTGAGTATGTCTTTATCCAACAAGCCAAATTGTTCTTTGTCAATAATTCCAAACTCAATAAACTTGTTCAAATATTCATTACAGTTTATCTGAGTTAGCAATTCTTCAATGAGTAAATATTTTGTGGTTTTATTATTTGAATCAGTAGCAATGCTGTGTGGTGAAAGTTGCTGGTCTTCTGGTATTGAGTTATGAGATGACATTTTTTATTTTAATTTTTCTTTTCTCAGTTCACACTTTGTTTAGTAGACATGGATTGGAAAGCTGCTAATCAAATGAGAGGATATGGGGCTTGTTATTTGGGGGCAAGTTTAAGATTATTGATAACTTTTGTTTTTTTTTTTTGTTTTTTTTTTTTTTGTTTTTTTTTCGGTTAAGCAGATTAATTTGTTTAGTTATTTGAAACGGAAAAGATTATTAGGGAAAATAAAGTGATCATGTCACCAACTTTACTTATAACACCTTGTAATAATTTATTAAACATTGAAAAAATAAAATTAAAATAAAATAAAGTAAAATAGAATAAAGAGATAATAATGAGTGCAGAAAATAAGAAAGAAACTGAGCAACAAAAACACAACATTAAGGAACCTTTAAAGATTTTCAATAAAAATGGTGCAGAAATTGATCTTAAAAGAATCCGCCACCCACATTCAAGGCATCCTCACGTTGATTGTCCATTGATAAATAACCAAAATCATAGGCCCAAAGTTAGTGAGAAAGATATAAATAAAAAGATAAATGAATGTGAGAAAAATCAAGAAAAATAATCAACTACCGCTTATATTTTATTTTTGGTTTTTTCTCGTTATATTCTTTAAAATTATTACAATATAATCAAATATTTAATACAAATAATCATTGTAAATTTTTTTTTTTTTTTTTTTTTTTCTTTTTTTCTTTTTTCTTTTATAATTTAATATACTTTCTAGACATATATTTTTAGCCAATTTACAAAAGGTAAATTTAAATCTAAAATAAAAATGAAAATAAAAATAAAAATAAA
Organism: Saccharomycodes ludwigii; assembly: GCF_020623625.1. Taxonomy (NCBI): domain Eukaryota; kingdom Fungi; phylum Ascomycota; class Saccharomycetes; order Saccharomycodales; family Saccharomycodaceae; genus Saccharomycodes; species Saccharomycodes ludwigii. Next base: position 1,927,087 of record NC_060200.1, read on the forward strand.
AATAAGAAAAAAATATACACAAAAATTACCCTCAAAGCTTATAAAAAGCTTTTACTTGTAAAATCCAAATCAATTTGCATCAACGCTGATGATAGGCATCTCTAAGAAATATCAAAGATTGATATTATACCTTTTTCTAGGAGTATGTTTACCATCTTACATACTTTTTCAAGTGTTCAAAATAGTGGAGATTAATAGTATTATTCTGAGGCCGGCAATACCCCCCTCATTTCCCAAGCCTTTAACAAATGAAATCAAAAATAACCTAAATGTAAAAATAAATGAAGTACAATTAAATGATTATGATTTGAACCAGAGTATACTTACAAATATTCATTTAAGAAAATGTATATATTTCCCATTTTTTGAAATATGCCCTACAACCCAAAGCAATAAAACTAATAAAACTAGACAGAAAAGAGTTAAAAAAGATTTAAGCCAATCTAAGGCAATCAACTGGTTTGGCGTTTCTCAATATATATATATAGATTACATTACATTAGGAGATTTCATGGCGAATAAAGATAATGAAATTCCATTTACAGGTATAGTGGATGTCTTGCCTTATTCGGCTCTTTCTCCTTATAAAATTAAAAATATGTTTACATTCATTAAAGATAATATAACCATAGAAAATATTAAAACCAAAGAATTTATAAGTGACATTGACTTTTTATTTGGCGAAGACTGTATCGAACCTAGAGAAGATTGGAAAATGGATAAATCGTGGAAGTTAAATACAGTTTATTACCCAACGCACATTACCATCAAAAAAATCAATGCTACGTACAATCATGACCCTTATTCTAATTTCCCGGCAATGCAAGAAAATTTGAAGCTTGATGAAAATGGAAATTTCAAAATAGTACAATTTGCTGATTTACATTTTAGCGTTGGATATGGCAGTTGTAGAGACGAATTCCCAGAGCAAACATCAGACTGCAAAGCAGATGCTAAAACTTTAAGCTTTTTAGAAAAAATATTGGATATCGAAAACCCAAATATGGTTATTTTTACCGGTGACCAAATTATGGGTGATAGATGTAGGCAAGATTCAATCAGTGCGTTATTAAAGGTGGTCAGTCCAGTTATAAAAAGAAAAATACCATATGCCATGGTTTGGGGGAACCATGATGATGAAGGTTCGCTAACCAGATGGGAATTATCTGAATTTGTTTCAAGCCTACCTTATTCGTTGTTTAAGTTTAGTCCCAAAGATACAGCAAATTCTGATTTTGGTGTCGGCAACTATGTGATCCAAATTTTTACTCCAATCAACAACAATCCGGCTGTAACGCTTTACTTTTTAGACTCCCATAAATACTCTCCAAATGGTAAACTCTTTCCTGGATATGCATGGATCCAAGAGGAACAGTGGAAGTACATCGAACAGTATTATAGTAGATATATCAAACCAGACGAAAAAAAATATAGCAGAATTCCCTTGGCTATGGCATTCTTCCATATTCCACTACCTGAATATTTGAACTTAAACTCTATTCAACATCCTGGTGAACAAAATAAAGTTGTTGGTTCATGGAAAGAAGGAGTTACCGCTCCAAAATACAACAGTCATGGTACCAACACTTTACTTGATATTGGAGTAGATGTAGTTAGTGTTGGACATGACCATTGCAACGATTATTGCCTATTGGATGATAGCTCACAAAACGATGCACATAAAAATAATAATAAATTATGGCTATGTTACGGCGGGGGCAGCGGTGAAGGTGGTTATGCAGGGTACGGTGGCACAGAGAGAAGAATTAGGGTATTTGAAATCGATTCTGTTAAAAATAATATATACACATGGAAAAGATTACATAATTCACCAGAAGAAATATTTGACAAGCAAGTTTTGGTCAGTGATGGTGTACCGTCTTAAAATAGCAATTCATCTGATCAATATCAATATTAAAATAATGAACAGCCAGCTGAAATTTTTTTTGCTGTTGCCTGTTCATAGCCACTATATATAGGGGTAAATTTTCATTTATTAAGGAACTGCTGCCGTAAAACTCTACGGAATATCTCAAGGGTAGAGTGAATATTCGTTGTGCCAAGATTTTGACATACAGTATGTAGTAGCCTAGCATGGTGTTAATTTTGATCCTATTAGATTCATTTATTTCAGCTTCCGATAACAATAAAACACTATTTAAAGGCTTTAATGTTATTATGGTTTCCCCAGGAGAGTTTACAATTAAATATTTCTTAATCAGTGTGTCCTTAAAAAATTCTTGCGTCAATTTATCCAACTTTTTAATTTGTAAAGCTTTAAGTTCTGCTTGACGAATTGTATAGTTTGTATAAATCTCGTTATTTTCATCTGCAAAGGGTTCTCTGCCCTTTGATGTGGTTAATGACAGGGGAGATAAGGGGGATAAATGCTTGGATAAAGGTAGTGGGGTTTTAATCAACTTATCATCTCTTAATTTGAGTAATTTGCTTTTTTGTGAAATTCGAAAGTTTATGTCAGTAATGAACTTGTTTAAAACTTTAATGTTATCTTTATTGCCTGATAAGGACAATGAAGGATTATTTGCGGAATCTATATTCTCCTTAGTATGGCTTATTTCATCTACTAACTCACTATAATATTCTAGTAATCTATTTAATTTCAAAATTGTATTATATGTGTATGAAATCTTTTTGATGGAATTCTCGGTACTTATTAGTTCCTCATGCTCTTTTTTTCCAGATAAAGCCACTTCTAAGGTATAAAAAGCATTCCTTCCCTTGATAAAAAAAATTGGAAAACACATTTTACCATTTATCATACTTTTTTTAGCAATTGCTACTAGATTTGATAGTTTTATATCGTATTTTGCTATTAGAAAAGAGGAATTTTCCTTTGTGTCATGTCCATATAACTGAAGTATCATTTGTGTATCTGGGAATTTCTGCAAAGAAATTTCTGGCAAATCGTTAAACAGCAATGAGTATTGGAAACCATCGTTAAAGCTAGGTTTAGTATCTTCACTCACATATATTAAAATACTGGAGTTTTGATCATTACCAACCTGGGTATGAATAGTATAAAACCAAGCTATTTTTTCTTGGCTACCTATTATGGGGAAATTGATAAAACTAATATTTTGTAAATGTCGTATCCTGGTCAAAAGCTTTAGTATGTGATTGGTTTTAACATTCTCTGTATTTGGTTTCATTATATTATGATATTTTTTGTTAATTATTTTATTATTTACTCATTAAATGCGTATGTTTATTGTTATTTTTTCCTTTAACTGTAGCAACATTTACTATTAAAAGAGTGACAATGATAATAATAAAAACAGAAATAAATTAAAAATTAAAAATTAAAAAAAAGAAAAAAAAAAAAGAGCAACAAACGATTAGAGAAAATACATAGAAATATCTGCACACCGTTTAGATTGAATGGTTTGTAACAAGATTTATATAATACCATAACAAAATAATAAGTATTAAAAACTATCTTGGTTAATAATTTCAATTAAACATAACTTTTCTTAACAAGACATTTAATCGTAACAGACTGTTAGACTTTTAAACAATATTTAATCAATTGTTCCAAGTGTTACTAAGCTGTTTACTTGTCTTAAATAAGAAAAAAGAAAAAAAAAAAAAAACGTACAAGTATAAAGGATAATAAGATCGTTTATTATTATTAAAATGTCCTGTAGAGTAGGTGTAGCACAAATATGTTCAACTTCAAATATAAAACACAATTTAGATTTATGTTTTGACTTTATTGGTAAAGCTTTGGAAAAAGATGTTCGTGTTTTATTTTTTCCAGAGGCTACAGACTATATTGCTCAAAGCAGTGCAGAATCCAAGAAACTAGCAAAATCTACAAATGCTGAGTTTATAATCCCTCTCCAAGAACATTTGAAAAAGTTGAAAAAAGAAATTGATGTATCAATAGGTGTGCATTTACCAGAAATAAATGACCCTAATGATAGAGTGCGCAATTGTCTATTATATATTAATCACGCAGGTACAATTATGTCAACTTACCAGAAATTGCACTTGTTTGATGTTCCAGGCAGCAATCTTTATGAATCTAAAACTGTAGTCCCCGGAATGAAGGCACCTATTCCAATAAAGACACCTATTGGTATGTTGGGACCATCGATTTGTTATGATATTAGGTTCCCAGAACAAGGTTTATATTTACGTTCAAAAGGATCAGATATAATTACTTACCCAAGTGCTTTCACTGTTAAAACAGGAGAAGCACATTGGGAAATATTGGGTAGATGTCGAGCAATTGAAACACAATGTTATGTTTTGATGCCAGGCCAATATGGTAAGCATAATGGAAAAAGAGAGTCATATGGCCATTCCATGATTATAGATCCTTGGGGGACTGTTATAGCAGAGGCTGTGAAAAATGAGGATGAATTGTTAGTGGCAGAAATAGATCATTATAAACTAGCAGAAATTAGAAAAAATATGCCCCTATTGGAACAAGCAAGGCATGATATTTTTGATTCTGTTTCTTGAACCTTTTTCCAATTTTTTTCTTTTTCTTTTTTTCTTATATATATATATATGCTAAAAAGTATGAAATATTTTTGTAAAAAAAAAATTGAATTCCTATTTTATACAGTTGATTAAGCAAAAAAAAAAAAAAAAGAAAAAAAAAAATCTTGTTTTATTGAACCAATTAAAGGGAGAGGTTTTTTTTTTTTTTTTTTTTGGTACCGCACAAGCTTAGCAAATGATACTTTAAAAAGTTTTACAAAACGAAAAATAAAAAGTGGAAAATATTCTAATAACAAGTTCATACCAAATAGGTTGCACTACAACAAAATCTCAAACAAGTTATTGAAATTTAAATGATGCATAGTTTAACTGAAGACATATCCTTGAATAGTTTCATTACCTTAGCTCATTTTTGTGACAAACATGGCCCAAAAGTGATACAAATAACACAAGTCGCACGCAACAATAATGATATGGAATCTTTGCTTTTACCAGATTATCCTACCGATTCATATTGTGATTCATGTCTGATCAAATTTCCCGAAGTAAAGGATAAAAATGTTAAACTTCGATCTATGAAGAGTAAGTTCGAATCAACTGGCAGCGACAATCATGAAGATACACATCTATATATATCCACGCAATATTCAGCTACTAGGTTCCAATTACTTTCGTCTATTATCAAGAAAATATTTTCAGAAGAAACAATGCTTTATAATGAGTCTCCGCTATGTTTTTATGACAACGAGCGTGGTCTCAACATTTCTCTTGGTTTTAAGTTACAAGATGGCCATTCAAGAGGAAACGAAAGAAGATATTGTCTTATTTTCAGTATCACTAATACCAGTCAAAAATTATGCTCAGATATTATGAACAGACATTGGGATTTCATATTAACTGCTTTTAACAAGGAAGTGTCGTATATTAAAGAGCTTAGGAAGAAAGTTATTGATAAACAATTGAATGAAAATAGGGATAATCCATTAATATCTATGGGTTCATATTTGCGGGGGAACAGTCTGAAAATTCCCAAAAATCTAACAGAATTGACGGGAGATAGATTATTTTTCATGAAATTACACAAATGGAACACCTATATGCTAAGTAACATTTGTTGAATTGGAAAAACTTTATGCAGTTTTAAAGACTTTCCTTTCCTCCTCCTCCCCCAAAATTATTAAGTATACAATCAGATTCTATATATAAACGTATAAATACAAAAAATTTAAAAGATAAATTGAATGGACATTCATACATTCAACTTAACTTGAGTGTCATTAATTTGACTTTTAAATGGTTCTAATGCTTTAGCGACATCATGAGAAACAAAGTTTTCAACTTGTTGTGGAGCTCTACCAACAAAAGTGGAGGGATCCAATAAAGAGTTCAATTCGCCCCAAATTGGCTTAAAAAACTGATCGTTCTTGATACGTTCAATCAAATCATTATCGCCACCTTCTTCCTTAACTACAGCGGCGGCCTGATGAGATAAGACACGGATAGCCTCATGAACCTCTTGTCTGGAAACACCTTTTTCAACCATAGCCATAATAATGTTTTCTGTGGCCATAAATGGTAATTCGCTCTTAATCCTTCTTTCAATAACTTTGGGATATACGACTAGCCCAGAAGAAATGTTTAACAAAGTAGTTAGCAAAATGTCAGTGGTTAAAAAGGCACTTGGTAAAGATATTCTACGGATGGCAGAGTCATCTAAAGTTCTTTCAAACCATTGAACAGAAGCAGTTTGAACAGCATCGCTAAACAAGGAACCTAAATGCCTGGCTAAGGAGCACACACGTTCACAACGCATTGGATTTCTTTTATAAGCCATAGCACTAGAACCTATTTGTGATTTTTCAAAAGGTTCTTCAACTTCTTTCAAATTGGCTAATAATCTAATATCAGTAGCCATTTTATGAGCTGTAGCTGCAAAAGAAGCTAATGGAGCCAAAACATCAATATCAATCTTTCTGGAATAGGTTTGGCCGGTCACAGGGTAGACAATATCGAACCCCAATAATTCAGTAACTCTTTTATCCAAACCGACAACCTTTTCTTGGTTCCCATGGAATAGAGACAAAAAGGAAGCTTGGGTACCGGTTGTGCCCTTAGCACCACGTAAACCAATATCATTTCTAGCTCTAACAAAGTTCCTTAAGTCCCACAATAACTCTTGAATCCATAAAGTGGCTCTCTTACCTAAAGTAGTCAATTGAGCTGGTTGAAAATGGGTCCAACCTAAAACTGGTAAATCTTTGTATTTAATAGCAAATTCACTAAGTCTGTTAATGACATTAACTAATTTGGGTATAACAATGTCATAAGCGTCTCTTAAAAATATTAAATCGGCATTATCTGTGACAAAACAAGAAGTAGCACCCAAATGAATAATACCAGCGGCTTCGGGACATGTTTGACCAAAAACATGGACATGAGCCATAACGTCGTGTCTGACGATAGCTTCTTGCTTGGATGCAGCAACAATTTCCTCATCGGTGATTTCCAAATGAGCACGCATTTGTTCTATAGCTTTATCAGTAATCACAGTTAAACCCAATTCCTTTTCTGCAATAGCCAAGTTTAACCATAATTTTCTCCAGGTAGAAAACCTATTTCTTAAACTGAAGACAGCAGACATTTCGTCTGAAGCGTAACGAGAAGACAATGGAGTAGCGTATTTGTCGTTTTGAGATGACATTGTTGATGGTGTTGTTTTTAGTTTTTCTATTATTATTTTTTTTTTTTTTTAATTGATTTTAATTGAATAAGAAACTTTACAGAATAATATAAAGGATAAGGTAGAAAGAAGGTTCAGAAATTGTGCATTTTTATATATGGTTTAAAGATAACAAAGGAATGAGAATAAGAAAGAAAGAAAGAAAAAAAAGGAAAAAAAGAGAGAAAGAGAGTATTTAAATTGATTTATTACATTGCAATATATTAAAAAAATGAATTAATTAATTATATACATATTTTTTTGTTTTTTTTTTAACTTCTGTTTTTTTTTCTTTTTTTTTTTTTAATTTATATTCCCTTTTTTTGAAACGTCTTTTTGGATAAAAGCAGCGCTCTCAAATATTTTATCAAGATTTTTGACTTCTTTTTTTTTTTATTATACTGACATAACCTACAAAAACTTTTGAAAAATAAAAAAGAAAAATTAGATTAGCAAATAAAAATAAAATATCCCAAACTATTATAAATATTATAGACGGATTTTCTAACATATTGTTTACCTTTAGTGCCACTGCCATCACTAGTCATGTTAGTTTATATCATGATTTATCTCCAAAAGTTTTGTTTAATTTATAAGCCAAATATTCAGCGCTTGGCTTTAATCCAAAGTCACTTTCATGTACCTTGCTAACTTTGTAATCTTTTAAATTTAACAACCTTTGAGAAATATGTGTAGCAGTACCTCTGAACCATATAATCTCGCCCTTGGTTCTATGGTCCATATTATTGATGTTATTATTGTTACTCAATAATCCTAATTTTTGTAATCTATTTTGATTTAATCTGTCTGTTCTTTGAATAACTTCTGTGTTTTTGGTAATACAAACAGGTAATACAAACGCAGAAGGTGTGTTTAATAGGATATGATCTGGTCTGATATGGCTGGCATTAGGAAATCCTAAGACATTGCTATTGTTGTGAACTTCATTAATATTGTTACCGCTGGCAGAAGTGGAGTTAGAGGTACTAATGTTACTTCTACCTGCATTTATCATTTGGTTTCTACTGTGCTTTTGTTGTTTTTGGAAAGTTTGATAATACTTCTTTGGCTGTTCGATATGCATAGTTGATTTTTTAGGAACTACATTGCTACGTGGAACCGCTGAAACAGCGGCAGAAGAACTTATGAACTGTGGATTGTGATTATATGTTGAGCTAGGAGGACTATAAGTGATCCTTTTAGGTTGATGCATGGTAATAGGAGTACTGCTGCTAGGGCTGTCAGCAAACGCTTCAGGCGATCTTTTCTGTGTTAAAGTGGGTAACCTACTGGTAGTAGTTATACCACTAGACTTAGGTAGTGCGCTTGCTGTAAAACTGTTGGTAATAATAGTGCCTGTTTCCGGCTCTAATTTACCTTCTTCCGGCGGATCATTGGGTCTGATAATGTAACGTGGACATGTGGCGGATGTAGAATATTCACCTAGATCATCCTTTTTCAGGGGCTTTCTTAAATACACCGCACCAACGATGGGAGGAGCATTTGGTAAACCCTTAGTAGGCTCAGGTATAGGGTCATCATAGGTGGCATTTTTAGGCAATAAGTGTTTAATTGGTGATTCATATTTGAAAAATTTTCTCCCGCTAACAAGAATGGTTGGTTCGTCAATATTACGAATTTCCTCCGGCAAACACGCTTTCCAAGTTCTAATTTTGTTGAAATTCTTATCACTTTCATTATATCTAAATTCGCAAATAAATAATGGTCCATCAACCTGAACATCCGGATTACCACGTTGAAACCTAGTAAAGTGGCAAACATAGCATTCACCAACAATGTCATCAACTGGGTGAATTCTATAATGTCCTGATTTACAAACTTCATTTTTGTAAAATAAACGGTCAACCCTATGAACAGTTTGCTCTGGTCGTAGGTACCAAGAGGCCTTAATCCACTGGCTACCGTCTTTATTCTGCCATATTATGTAAACCTGGCCAACTGTAGGCTTATTAGGATCATTGGGATTACGCAACAAAATCCATGATCCAGTTTTATAAACTTTCCCATTAACAACCACATGATCTAACACTTTTTTGGAATCAGCATCCGACCTAAATTCTTTATCTGGTCTAGCTAATTCAGCTTGTAAATATACATTAAACTTGTCTTCAAACTCCTGAGATTTGCGTAGAAACATGGTATCAGTTCTATTGTATAATCTAAAATTATTAATACATAATAAAACATCATTCTTAAATTGGTCAATGTTTTGATACTTTTTGGCTTTAACTAGCTTTCTAATATCATCTAAACAAATCGGGTGCTTAACAATGGAGTAATAATCCGGACTTTCATTCTTAGGAGGAAGTCTATCAAAACTTTCGGTAATGCCTTCACCAAATCCATTAACTTCTTTCTTCAAGTATTTCAAAACATTTTTCATACGTTGTTCAAAAGGCAAATCCAAGATTGGGGGTCTACCGCGTCCAATGTGTTTTTCTTTAAATACTGGGGTAGGTGACATTGTATAATTTTTTGCTTGGGGCATACTGTATGGAGCTGCTATTTGAACGGGAGAAGATGCTTGCGTGGCTGTTAATGTCTGTGGTGGTGAATGTGAAGATGAATATGAGATTGGTGTAGTTGAAATGGGATTTGGATTATGCTGCGAGACTAGAGCATTATTGTTTAAGTTATTTTGTTGATTATTCTTATCATTAACTCCTTCAATTTTATCACTTCCAGCGATGTTGTTAGGATAACCGTTTATCGCAGATGTTGTATTATGTTTGGTAATAACAGTATTTTTTTCATTTTTATCTTTTAGTTGTTGTTTATCTTCCGACTCCTTGCTTTCTTCTGTGTCTTTTTCTTTCATTCCTCCTTTCTCTTTTTCTTCTTCCTCTGTTTCTTCTTCTTTTTCTTCTTCTTTTTCTTCTTCTTTTTCCTTCTCTTTTTCTTCCTCTTTTTCTGCTTCTTTTTCTTCCTCTTTTTCTGCTTCTTTTTCTTCCTCTTTTTCTTCCTCTTTTTCTTCCTCTTTTTCTTCCTCTTTTTCCTCTTCCTCTTTCTTGTTTTCTTGCTTCTCTTCTTCTTCTTCTTTTTCTTCTTCTTCTTCTTCTTCTTCAAGAATTGTTTCATTGTTTTCATCTGGTAAAGTGCCTAAATCAGGGTAAATAACCTGATAACTTTTAATTAATTTAGGTAAACAATTCTTTTTAACAAAATCTTCAAAAATATTAGCATATTCATAGATTAAAGAATCTTCAGAATTATAAGTCTTTGCATTCCATACAATTTGAGCTAAATCAGTGACAAAATCTTGTGCTAAAGTATAATGATGCAACTTTTTTTTAATCTTACTCAAACTCATGGGTTTAGTAATTATAACATAATAATCTGCAAAATCTCTCCTTGGGGGCAAATTTTTAAAAGTACCTGAAACATCACCTCCTTTTTCATCTTTTATATTCAATAGTAATTCATAGGTGTTTTTTAGTTTACGTAATAATATTTTTGTAGCATGATCTGACATTGTTCTATCTTGGTCTTAATCAATTTTATTAGTAGTAAGTTTTGTTTTTGTTTTTGTTTTTTTTAATCAACACAAAAAAAGATAGAAATGAGGGGAAAGTATTGGAATTAATTACAATATTATAATTATATATAATGAGCCTATTCGTCAATTGCAATATAGTAAATAAAAGTAATGCAAGACAGAAACATTATTAGTAATAATAATAATAATAATATATATATATATATATGTATTTTATTTATCATTTTTCGCTTTTCGCTTTTAGCTTTTCGCTTTTCGAGGAAAAAAAAAAAAAAGGAAAAAAAAAAAGAAAGAAAAAATGCATTATTAAGTAAATCGTAACAAACATATCATACGTATAAAACAATTAAGAAACTTTGTACCTATTGTACCATTCCGCAACACATTTATTTGTTCATCTTTTTATTTCTGATTCATCTTAATATGTACAGTTATAGAAAAAAGAAATAAAAAGTGAAGGAACAAATCTCCAAATCTTCTTAGTTTATAATTTCAGTGGTATTAATGATTTTGTCAGTATCTTTTTTTATTGTATTATCATAATTACTATTGACATTTTCATTTTGATCCACATATTCAACGCTTGTTTCGTTAATATTTACTTCAGTTGTTTCTTCATTTTTATATTTTTTAACAATTTTCTTTCTCCAGAATCCGTCATCACCCAGCACCTCGGTATCAATTAAATCATATCCACCAATTTTAGGTAAAACAACGTACCAAATTACCCAATAAAGTCCACCAAATGCGAAAACACCCCAAGCAACGACACAGTGAATCCAATAGGGCATACTTTCGTAAATAGAGTCGCCAGCAGTTGGTGGGACATATGGTGCAATAATCAAATACAAGTTAGCCAACATGAAAAATGTAGTAATAAAATAACCAGCACGGATGGGAGGGTTCCATTCAATAATACCTCTTTTTTTTTGGATATAAATGTAAAGTAATCCGCCACTAATACAAAAATTAATGATGTTCATTGGATAAGAAACCAAATTCAAGATAAAATTATAAGCGTCGCCCGGTGGAGGTGCAATAATGGTTACTAAGCAAACAATAAAATGCTGAAACAATCCAATTGTTGGTGAATTAAAAGGTTTGGAAGTTGCAAAAAAAGATGAAAATGGTAAAACACCCTCACGGCCTAACTGTTGAATGATTCTACCTTGTGCAAAAATAACAGATAAAACATTACCCAATGCACTTAAACCAACAAAAACAGAAGCAGCTTGTTTGGCACGACCACCAAACGCCAAGTCAAAAAAATCTGCAGCTAAAATTAACTTTGATGAAACCAATTTTTCCTTTGGCACAACTGCAAAATAAGCAATATTACAGAAAATGTATATGATAGCAATGAAAATCAAGGAGGTTGGACCTGCGATTTTTAGCGTACGAACAGGATTTTTAACTTCGCCCAATGCATAGTTTACATTAGAATAACCAATAAAGGACCATATGACGTTATATAGGGCATTTACAATGCCATAAGCAGTAGTGTTTTTTGTACCTTCAAAGGCATTATGGAAATTGTTTGTTTTGTAGTGATTTGGTAAACCACCACCTAAAGCAACCCAACCAGTAATTGAAATAAAGATAACAATACCAATTTTAAAAATACCCAAAACGTTTTGCAAATATATACCCGCTTTAACATTTATGGCATTTACTAAAAAGCAAAAGCCAATCACCGCAACACCAACACCACGTTGGTTCCATTCAGTTATTTCTACATTCCCGGCAGTTAAAAACATGATTGCGCAGTTGACTGAATTACCAGCTGCCCATCCTAAAAAAAAAATATATGAGGCATAGCAGCTGGTGACTAAAAATTTGGGTTTTTGGAAAATATATTCCAGGTAATTTTTTTCACCACCGTTACGAGGAATCGCAGTACCAAATTCCATGTACACGTACATGCCAGCTAGTGCAATAATTGCGCCACATGCCCATATAATTAAGGCCAAACCAATAGATCCTGACATGGTATACACGCTTGATGGCGTGGCAAAAATACCACAACCAACCATACGATTACAAATTAAGCCTATACATGATAATAAACCTATTTTCTTATTTCCTTTGTCCAAACTAGTGATCATGTTTTGTTCATTTTCTTGTTTTGAATTAAACGTACTAACATTGCTGCTACTATCTGTTCTTGAGTTAATTGAATAGTTTTCTTTGTTGAAAACATTCAGTTGTGGAAAAAAACTTTTTTTAATTTCTGTCATCTTATTGTTCCTATTTAAATGTGTGTTCCAAATTGCTATCTTTTTTTTATTATTATTATTATTATTATTATTATTGTTTATTAACTGCAATGATTTGCAATGTTGTTTATTTTTACTTTTAAGGAGATTAAAATACTAGTTATAAAGTGATAAATGATCAACTAGGCTGAAGAGTTGTTAATTTATTAATTAAAAAAAAAAAAAAAAAAAAAAAAAAAAGAAAGAAATATTTCAAACACTATTTTACTTCATTTATATATTAAATGTTTCTTGGATTTGATATAAACAAAAGAATTATTAAAACTTTCTTTTGTCTTTTTCTAAAAAAAAGAAAGAAATTATAGTAATAAAATTGTTTATAGTGAGGTGAAATGGCTTAAATATATGTAAACAGATATTAGTTAAGGTTTTTATTAATAATTGGATTTAGTTTTCCAATTAAAAAAAGGATATATTTTGATATTTTGAGTCAAAACAAATGTATGAATAAAACAGTCTAATAAAGTAATAAAGTAATGAGTGTATAAAGTATTCCAAAAGTTTTTAATTTTTTAATTTTTTTTTTTTTTTTTTTTTAATTTTCAAGGTTTTTATTGTGGTAAAATTATTAAATGAAAATTTGAATTTATGTATTTAAGTTACCAGTGACGCCGTAATAAATAGAGAGGTATATACAATAGCTCTTATCTAACACTGTATAATTATTGTGTCATTTCTCAAAATGTCTGCGACGTACAGAGATGGCATATTTATTCTACATTTATTTTAAAATAGAAATAAAGTGTGTTAACATTTAATTGTGTCAAAAAAAAAAAAAAAAAAAAGGAATTCTATTTGAAGTAAAATGACCGTGTAAAGCTTGGATAATAACCGGCATTAATAAATATAAATATATTAGTGCCGCACGAATGTCAAATATCGTACATATAATTACAGTAGAGCAAGACAATATTTCTTGTAAAGTATTAAAAAAAAAAATATAATATCTATTGATACAAGATAATGATAACCAATTGGTGCATATTTTAAAATATTTTTTACGCTTACTTTACCAAAGGCTATTAAATATATATATATATCAACGTTTAAAAGTTTTGCCTTAGGTAGAATTAAACTGCATTTTTAGTAAATTAAAACTGTGTAACCTTTTATGGTTTGTTTTTGCCGTTCACATTTGTCTTTTGTCTTAAACATTTTTTATTAGAGAAACAGTAATTAAAACCAAATAAAGAACAAAGTTTATAATCATTTGCCACTATCTCAAACACCAATATCAAAACAAAAAAGAAAAAAAGCGGGCAAAAGAAAAAAACTTGAACGTAATACTGTTGATATTGTTAATCCATACAACTATCTTGAGTCCCCTTCAAGAACGCCTGGTTGCATAGTGTAGAGGTTATCACCGTGGTTTCTGATTCCGCCAACCCCGGTTCGAATCCGGGTGCGACCGAGTTGTCACTAGTACATTAGTGATTATAAATTTTTTTTTTGATTTAAAAACATTTATTGTTTTTAATTACGAAACTGTTATTTAGATCATAACAAAAATTGGTATTGACTTTTTAATATAAATAAAAAAAAGAAAGCAGGAATAGAAAAGAAATAACAACACATTTTTATTTACTTATATATATATATATATATATATGTGGAAAAGAAAAACGTAAACAGATAACGTGTATTTACATATCGAATCATAGGAAAGAAAGGAAGTTTATTAATTTCTTCATCAATAGACATGGAATAAACAAAAATTAAATATTGAGTATTATAAAACTAGTGGCATTAAAGCGGATAGTATATCATAATCCTCAAATGTCATCTCTAGTCCAACCCAAAAAATTTAATTCTTTTAAAACTTTATCTTCTGTTTGAATTTTTAAAACTTGTGTATCCTCCAATTTATCACCATTAGCTTTTTTTTCTTTCAAAGTTTCAATAGCTCTCAATTTTTTTAATAATGACCGAATCTTCTTTTGTTCTGGAGATATATCTGTATTGACTTTTGGAATAGTATTGTTATTATTAGAAGTGTTCCCATCAGAATTAGAACCATCATCCTTTTTCTTATGATGTTTCTTTTTCTTCTTAGTGGCATTATTATCGACAAGTGGAGTGGCGCCTGGTACTAAACCAACAACATTTCGTTGTACCTTGGCATTATTGATCTTCACACCGTTGGCAGCAGCAGCAGCAGCTCTTCTGGCATGTGGTGGTCTATAGGCACCACCAGATCCTGTAGATCCGGAACCGTTAGAACCATGCAAAGCAGATGGATTGGAAACAGAACTTGGATGATCTAAAATATATTTTTCAGCACTTGGGTGGATTATCAAATCTTTTAAACTATTTACCTTAGGATCTGTTGGGTTTTCGCTGATTCTCCAGTCAATCTTCAGTAATTCTTTATATTCTCTAATGAAGACCAACTTGCCAGTATAATGCCATATTTTTAAGCCATTGTCAACTCTCAAACGAGGGGAAGTGGTTGCAGTCAAAATAAATTCGCCGCCTGGTGACCATTTACAAACAACACTATTAGCAGCATTGAAGGTGGATACCTTCTTATATTTATCGTAACGATCCAAAATATCAACACTACCTTGTAAATTACCAAACCCAGCTAGAATTATATGTCTACCGCTTGGGGAATAGTCAATGGTATTTCTTGGTAATTTAGGTATAGAATGAATGACATTGGCTCTTAAGTCAAAGAAAGTCGTGGTAGCTGGCATAAACCCGTAACAGACAGCAAATTCTCTATTGGTTGGAGACCAAGTGAACCCATGAATGGGGCCTTCCTCGTTCAAGGAAACACGCATTGATTGGCCACCCAACTTACCATTAACTCCTTGGAAAGTAATTAAGTACAATGTGTTTTCGCCGTAGTATGATTTGTTAGACTGATCAAAATCAGTGATAGCTAAGCATAAAATAGCAGTACCGGCATTGTTCCATGTCAATTGGCAGGAATCGGCTTTGAAAAAATTCTTGGAAACAATAGGTGTTTCGATTTTATTTTCAACAATCGGGTAAATACTTAAAACGGCAGGCTTGCCTCCTTTCTCAGCTTGGAAGATACAGATTGTTGGATGTTCAGTAGCTGGTGAAATCAAAAAGGTGCTAATTGGTTGTTGGCCAGAAGTAGTTAAAGAAGTCCATGGTTTATTAAAATTAAACGGAACGCCGGGTGTCAATTTGACGATTCGTAACTGTTTGCTACCATTCATTTTAATAACATAGTCATCCAACTTAGAAAACTGTAAGTACCATCCATTTTGAGACTTGCTCTGGTATTCAAATTGGATTTCGTTAGTACTGTTGGCATCGTTGTTATTTATGTAAAATATTTTAACGTTTGGATATTCTGGTTGGTCCACTGGCGGTCTTTCCCAGGTTGATAGATAATTACCGCTTGGAGAAAAATGCAAATCGTATACATTATTTAACTGTAAAGTTAATTTTAATTCGTTGAAGGATTCACCGCTGAAAACTTGGACATTCGAATTGGATGCTATTGCTAAAAATCTGCCACATGGGGATACAATAGATGAATTTATTCTAAAATTTGCATCTGTTTGATTGAATTTTTCAGATAGATTCAATTCGTCGAAATCTGGATATCCTTTGAATATATTAATAGAGGAGGAGGTTCTAGCATATATCTGAGAAGAGGACATTGTTTCTTATATTTAGAATGTAAGAGGTGTATTTGATGTCTATGTTGTTTTATTTATTTTTTTATTTATTTATTTAAGAAGAAGAAGAAGGGAAGGGAAAGAAACAAAAAGGAGTAGATTATACAGATAGGGTTAAATTGTTGTGTTTAGCAATTAAAAATAAAGTTTGTTGATATAACTGTGTAATAGATATTTTTTGTTTTTTTTTTCCATTTTTTTCGTCGTCCTTTCATTTCTTTTCATTTCTTTTCTTTTCTTTTTTTCTTTTCTTTTTTTTTTTTTTTTTTTCTTTTGTTGGAAAATTAAATTCTTTCGTAAAATGCGGGAGGGAAAGCTGTCATATCTTTTACAGAGCGTGTTTTATTTTTAGTTATTAATTATTTTTCGCTCGTGTATTTTCTCACTCACACCCACACATCCAATATATCTTTTCATATTCCAACTTTGATTTTAAAACCAAAATAAACTATATCCGAATAACTAATAATTACACCCATTATCGGACTACCTTCTATATATCCCGTTTCAATTAAAAAATTAATATAAAATATTCAATCCCCCCCCCCCCTCAAAAGAAAAAAGCATCTATAAGCATTAAACAAAACAACCAGTATGGATCACTTTCTCTGAAATTGGTTCCTCCATTCAATTGCAATAAATTATCTATCTGCTTATAAATTAAAGAATTCCCCACTTAGTATAAATCAAAAATCAACAAAAAGGTACCTTAATATGCTCAATTCCAAATTACCTAAAGTTATCAATATTACCAATTCATACTGTTCAAATCATTATTTGCATTGTAGCATCAAAACAAATGTACTCGCTAAAATAGGAATGCACAGGGCTTTATCTTTATCTTCATTACATTTAAGGAGTCTTGTGAATACACCTGTTATTTCAGTTTTAAGGGGTATCCATAGTAATCCAAATACTTTTGCTGACGTCAATCCCAACAAGAAATCGCAAAGTAAACTGGTCAATATGGGCGAAATGATCCTATACCTAGAAAGACATGGTGTACCGGAAATGCTCAATAAAACCATATCTAGCGATAAATTGTCAGATAATATAATCTTAAGGGTATTACCAACAACCCATCCATACTTACCTGTATTGCGTGGGAAAAACAGTTATAAAGCTACTATGAACACAATAAGTTTAATAGTAAGGAATTATTTGTTATTAAAAACTAATAAAAATAATAAAAATAATAATAATAATAGTAGGAATAACACAAAAATAGGAAATGTAATTATACATGATGCTAATGTACAATATAAGTTACAAATATCAAAGATTGAACCCATATTATCCGATGATTATAAGAATAAATGCCATATGTATAACTTTTATCTTAGTGAAATTAGTGACAAGATAGTAGTCAAATGGTTTGTCGTGTCTATTGTAGATGAGAACAGTAATGATACAGATATAGGAATGGATAACATTACTGATTCATCTAATCTAGGCTCGCATTTAGCAAATACTTCGGTCGATAAAATTAATGATATTAAACATCACATAAGAAATGATGCCAACAAAATTAATACCATCTTTGGTGGTATTTTTATATTTGAATTGGATGAGAATAATGAAAAGATATTGGTGCATACCATAGATAGTGTAGAAATGCTTGATAATACATCTAAAAAGTTGCAAGACAGAGGAAAGTTAATATTTTCATGATGCTTGATTTTTAGTATCAATAGGAAAATCATGTTAAAATTTTTACACTTACATATGTTGATTGCTTTATTGTTAGCTTGTACATACATAACATATGCATATATATATATTGTGTCTCTGAAAGATATAAATTTTTCAATCTTTTTTTTTTTTTTTTTTTTTTTTTTTTTTTTTGGTTTAATTTACTTGTTTAAATAATAACTTATTTAAAATTAATATATAAATAAATGGAATAGAAAGAGAAAAAAAAAAAAAAAAAAAAAAAAATTGTATGATATAATTGAATAATAATATATATGTTCCGCCCAGTTTTTATTCTTAGCCTTGAATATGTACAAAGGGAATTATATGATTACAAAATGACAATACTAATATCAGTACTAAATCAATTGTTCTCTGCTTCATACATTGGAATTGAACGGCCAAGTCGTCAAATCTTTCAACAATTGGTATGCATAAAAGGATCAAAATTATTACCAGTAGATACACTATTCATATTACTATCTGCAATGTCGACATTATTGTTATTATTTTCCAGTGCATAAATATTCATGTTAGAGGAATTAACATTAGTATGAGTATCCGTAATTGGTTGCTGTTGTAATAAATTATAATGGTTGTTGGTGTTATTAGCATTTGGAATAATTACATCATTTGCAACTCCCGTTGGTTCTTGTGCCAAAGTATTTGCATAATTAGCATAGAATGTCGGATCTAAAGCCATTCCGTTACAATAAAAAGCTAGATCACTGTCATTATCAATGTTAATGTTTACGTCATTAGTATTAGTATTATTATTAGAAGTAGTAGTAGTGGTAGTACCCATCATTAATGTACTGTGAACATTGTCGTTGCAGGTTTCAGGAGGAGTATTTATCTTGGGTATTGTCATATTCGTATTACTGTTATCAATGTAATTACTAACATTAAACATATTATTTGAATTACTGTTGTTATTTGTCGCAAAACTCTGTAAGACACTATTATTATTATTATTATTATTATTATTATCAGCAGTATTAGTTTTTACACTAGCATCGTAAATTATTGTATTGCTGTTATTTTTATTGATGGTATTGGCACTATTATTGTTAATAGTTGTAGCATTAGTAGCAAGATTATGATTAGGAATTATTGTAGTACTTGTTGAACCCGGTGTAGGTAAATGAGCTACCTGATTGCTTCCAATATGAGAAAGAGGACTGGTTGCAACACTGGCAGCACGGTTACTGCTAGCGTTACTGGTTATGATTCCAGCCCTAATACCATCGCCATGGAAATTTTCTAGTGGCGAATTAGTGGAGGCGTTATTATCATTATGTGCACTTGAGTTACTATTAGTATTATCAGTGTTGTTATTAATCAGCGTTGTAGTGCCTCCATCATCATAATTCAAGTCATATCCAGAATAACTCATCACTGGTGTACTCGAAGTTATGTTATTGGGGATCCGGTTATAGAAAGTGTGTTTATGTTGTGCTTCTTGCTGCTGTGTACTTCGATGTATCTCTTGCACATGCTGGTGCCGTAAGGGCAGTTGGTTTTGTTGCTGAAATTGTAATTGTTGTTGTTCTTGTTGTTGTTGTTGTAGAGTCATCCGTAAAGCGTACGGATTATGGAAATGACCATTAAACAAAGGATTCTTGGTAATATGATTGTTTGTAGTACCATCAATGGTATTCTTCGGATTCTTTCTCATAAGAACTTGTGGTTGTTGCCCCAAGATAAATGATTGGAAATGCATATCAAATTTAGTCAAAGACCTTTTGGTAAAATCCAAAGGTAATAAATATTTAACAACTCTCTCAGAAATTCCATGTAAAATATGTATTCTGTATGATTTTTCCATTTCAGTATGGTCATGATTTTGAAAGAACGACAACCAAAAAGCAGGTGTATTCTGTTCCTTAATATTCATAGAAGCGTGAATTGTTCTCCTGGAATAGACGTTATTCATGGATTCTTGTCTAAGTATACTTTGAAAATAGTACTCATCAATAAAACTCATTGGATTGCTTATGAATCTCTGGAAATTTCTATTATTTGAATTTTTGCTTGGATTTTGCGGATTGGTTAAGCTGGCATATTTGAATGGGCATGATGCAAATAAAGTATATAGTAGAGTTATACCTAATGACCAATAATCTGCTTTGATACAATCATAACCGCTGCTATCAAATTTAAAACTGGTACCAATACCTGGATGATTCGTGTTACCATTATTGAGAGTATGGCCATGGTTAGTAATTTTATGAGAAACATAATTGGGCACGTTGTCTTCTCCAGCTAGGCTTGAATTTTCAACCTCTTCCAAAATTAAGTTGGGTGCAAATGTTTCTGGTGCCAAGTACTTTTCAGTGCCTATGCAAGCGGCAGTAGATTTTACACCAATCAAACTTAACCCCCAGTCAGTTAGTTTAATATTCAAATTGGAATCCAAAAGTATATTTTCAGGCTTTATATCCCGATGTGTTATCCCTAAATTGTGGGAATATTCTAAAGCATTAACCAGTTGAGAAACAAGCTTGACAAAATCAATTTTGGTGGCAGTTGATGGATTATTCCGCACAAACTTAATGTAGTCATATAAATCACCATGTTCGCAATATTCCAAAACAAAAACAAAACAATCAACAGTCTCAAAAAAATCAACCATTGTGCATATGAATGGGTTGGACCTACCTAGTTTGTTTAATATTTTATATTCATTACTAACTACCCTTATGATTTTTTTCAGTTTATTGTTTTCGTTATCACCAAGAGGTTTCGGTATACATTTTAAAGCCACCACATCTTTTGTTAAGTCATTTAGTGCTTTATAAACCAAACTGAAGGAGCCCGATTGGATCTTGGATATTCTTCTGTAATACTGTTTCATTGCTTTTTTATGTTGTAATATATCATTTAACGGAAAAAGCAGAAGGTGAAAGTGAGAACGTTAATAAATGCGATGAGTTAAAAAAAAAAAAAAGATTTGTTATTCTTTTCGTTATTTTTTTGTTATTTTTTTGTTTTTAAAAAGGAAGGAAAAACTAAAGTTGTATAAAAAAAAATTTTCTTTTTTTTATTTTAGTTTTTATTTTTTTTTTTTTTTTTTTGTTGTTGTAGTTTTTTTTTTTTTTTTTTTATTTTTTTTTTATTTTTTTGCCTTTGTTCGTTTGTTAATGATATTTATATAAAATGGTCTTATATTATAAAATTTTAATATCAGCAAATCTCCGAGTGTTTGACTCTGAAATATCTAAGATAATAAATTGATCGTTTGTAAATAAAATAGCAATAATATTAACAATTATTCTTATTTTACCACCATTGCTTATTTGAAAAATAATTGTCATATTATAATCAATTACCTCACATTTTATTTCTTTGGTTATTTTCGTGTCAACAAAAGAAAAGAATAAAATAAAATCTTAAAATCGAGTAATGTAACAAAAAAAATAAAACTTTTAAAAATTAAAAACATAGAAAAATAACTTTTTTTCCCCTTAGTTGTTTATCCCCTACTTGATATGCACTTCAAACATATTACTTGATACTGCTCACTGCAATTAACATAGTTCAACGCTGTCCTTGCTTTTAGCTTGTCAATTACAATTGAAATTAATGAGAGTATAGTATATAACTAAAAAAAATTACAGTTTAATACATAAATAAATAAATAAATAAATAAATAAATAAATAAATAAATAATTTCTATATAACACCTCGGCTAAATGAACAAACCCTCTCCATAAACACCAAATACGGATTGAGCCAAGCCGGCAACACTGATAATAGCTAAGGAGGTCAAATACAATGCAATACTAGTATGGCACTTGGCTAATTTAGGTTCCAATTCATGTAAACGCTTTTCAATAGAAAGATGCTTATCAACAGCTTCCTTAATCTTTTTCTCGTCGGGAGCAGAACCTTCTTCTAAATCTTTAGTGGAAAAACCAGCAGGGCAAGATTCTAAAACACCATCATCTTGTCTTCCAGCAGTTACTGGACAAACACCACCGACTGCACCAGAAGCTGGACAAACATTAGTACGGGCAGATCCACAGGTTTTCTTACATTTAAATAATACTTTCAATGCCAAAGAATAAACGCAAGAAACTGGTCCAACAGCTAAACCGTACAACAAATAAGGATGTTGAGCGGTCTTAGGGGCATAGAAATAACTTAAACCAAAAAATATAGTGGATAGAGTACTAAAACTAACAGCAATGGCACTTAATTTGCGAAGGGTTTTCGATAATTTACACATTAATATATCCCATGGAGTGGCAAATGCAATGATGGCACCACTGGTAACCATACCAGTGTAAATACCCAAAGAGGTAACAGCAATTGTTTTGGTAACACCTAAGCAAACAGACATTTGGTAACGGTTTTTTTAATTCGTTTAATTGGAAATTTTTGTTGCTTTTTCCTTTTTTTGTTTTTAAGGTTATTTTTATCTGTAGTTCGAAGAGATATATATATAAATATATATAAATAGTAGAGAGAGGTAGAAAAGAAAAGAGGAAAGAGAAAAGAGATATGGATAAATATTTAATTTTTTTTTGGAAAAGAGTGGTATATATATATATATATATATAATATTGAATGATAGCGATGGATTGAAAGTGAAAAGTTAAATTCCCCTTTCGTTAATTTCTGTATTATTATTGGTAATATTAGTATTAATTAATGATACCACTATAATATAATATAGCGTGCTTAGATATATATGCGCACACTTGTTAAAAAATTGATAATATACGAAGACAAGAAGAAGGGATAAGGAGCATCGCCACCCCGATAATCTTCAAGACATCATGTGACTTATTTTTACTTTACGGCTATATATTTCCTTACAAACGTATCGGATTTAAAAAAAAAAATATGAAAATAAAATATATATATATGAGAACCCGTTACATTAATAGACTTGTTGTCGTTCCGGGTAATACATTTAATCTTATTATTTTCTTTCCAATATGCAACATTGATATTAGAAATATATTTATTGTCTTTTAAAAGTAAACAAAATACTATCACCAATATTTTAAAAGAAAATAAAAATATATATTAATTCATTCCCCCCATTCATCTCTCTCCTCATCCGCCAAATGATCACAAAAGTTTTTAAACCGTACCATGTTTCCAACTGCTTGTAGTAATTGTAGAAAAAGAAAAGTTAAGTGCACTGGTTCTCATCCATGCAATAATTGTATCAAGAGATCAGAAAAATGTGATTATAAAAAAGGTCCCGTTAAAAGATCGCCAACGTTGACAAGGGTGTCAAACAAACAATTTCTAACAGTTATTGCCCAAAAATTTGATAATTTGCAAAAGTCATTAAAAAATATAGAAACTTTGTTACTTAAAAATGGAAACAACAAAGTGGATCGGACTTTTAACACATCTGCTCCTCCTCATGTCAATAGTTCCAACAAAAAAATAATTGACTCTGGTATAAATACAGTAGCCTTTTATTTATACTGCACCGGCGGTACTGAGAAATATTTATCTGAAATGAAAACTTCGTTTAAAATATTTACCAAATATGGGTTTGAATGGATTAGGAAACAGGTTGATTCTCAAGAAGCCCAATTAATATTAAATGATATAATGACATTAAATAAAAAATTAAGAGAAGATAATGCCAGGTTGGTCCACAAAGCTTATAAAACTAATAACAGACAGATATTCCATTTAAAACCACCAGAATATATAATTATTCAATTGCACAAAATTTATACAGAAACTATTAAAAATTATGTTTGCACTTTATATTTTACAAACATGGACGATTTAATACTAAATAAATATATGAGCAACCATGATGATGAATTAACCGATTGTGAGTTATTTTTAATATACTCAGTGCTATTATTATCCAGCTCATTAAGATCGATACCATATAAACACCATGAATATAAGGTATGGAAGACTTTTTATTTTTTGCAAACTGTTAGTTATTACCAAAAAATAACGAATAAATATACCATGAATATTGGCGATTTGGATCCAATACAAATATTACAAGCCATTTCTGTATTTTGCTATTTTTTGACCAATTCACCAACCCCACAAATAACCTGCTTTATTTGCTCAACTGCAATTAGTATCTGTAACGATATAGGATTGAACAAGCAAAAGTTTTTTTATTACAAATCCGATGTGGAAACCAGGTTAAAATGCAGATTCCTGTATTTATTTTTTTACCAGCTAGATGGATTCCTAGCTTTACTAATAGGCAAACCACAACTAATACCTGTGGAATATACTGAAATTATACAAGATGATTTTTTAAACGACTTATGTGTATACCATGCCATCCCATTTAAGGATGCAGATTTTTCTAATATTGGCAATTTTTATAAAAGATTGGAAACTTCATATTTTGGATTCCGTATAATATTGTTCCACATGAATTCGGGCTTACAACAATTATGTGGCGTTGTTTATCGAGAATTTGCTTCAACCAAAAGTGTAGAAACTTATAAATTATTTGATAAAGAATCACATATTTTATCGATTAATGAAAAACTAGACAATTGGTGTTTATTATTACCAGAAATACTAAGGCCAAATAATTCCGGGTATAAAAATTTAGAAGATCACTTATTGAACTTAAATGGTGCTGATAGTATAATAAACATTAAGTATTTTAAACAAAGTGCATTGTTGCTCTTGCTACATTACCACGTTATACGATTATGGATGAATAAAATGGTATTAGGCCCGCCATGGGAAACTTCTAATGATAATTATCATGGTAAACAAACCTTATTGAAAAGAAACGAGTATTTGAACAGAGTTATCAAAAATTCAGTGTGTGTTTTAAAGATTATAGAAATTTTCTTTGATGACGTGGATTGGAATCCAACACATACAAACACCTTGTCATTTAGCTTTTTTTCCAGCTTTTTAATTTTGTTTTCATATATATTGTCCAAAAACAGTTATCCATTGGAAGACGGTAATTGTGGTGGTGATAACGATATCAAAAAATTGACTTTGCAATTAACCATATATTTACAAAAATATTTGGATCAGCATAATAGAAATATCCCAATTGATGTTTCCAGATGGTGTACTTCAGGTATTCATATGCTATATTTTCTAAAGATCTTATTTATAAAATACCAGAAAGAAACCGGCGATACTTCATTTATTTTCGAAAATTATTTCCCCAATGACATACCACAGCTTAGGAAAACTATCCAAAGATACAGCAAAGAGAATGCAAACTTGTTCGAAACGAGTTATCCTCCTGGAGGGGATAAGCAACATAGTAAACCAGCTACTACATTAAAAGAACACAATGATTTAGGCAATAATAAATTTGATTCAAGTTTAATATTCCAAGATAACAGTAATTGTAATGGCGACGTTACAATGATTAATGATAATCCACAAAATACTGTTATTCAAGATCCTTCTGTTGCAATCATCAATAATAACAATCTAGTGACAAGTCCTTCCACACAATTGCGACAGCCATTTGATGATTTTTATGTAGACTATTTGTTTGGTGGTACTAACATAGATGATACAAATCTATTTGGTTCTGAAGAAATGTTGAAAACATTAAACGAGTTTTCAATTTTAGATGAAGATTTTTTCCCCAATACATAAGCTGAATTTCTAAAGGGACTTACTTTTGTGGAAATAGTATGTATGTAAAAAAAAAAAAAAAAAGGTGATTGAGAACCGGACCGAACCGAACCGAACCGAACCGAACCAGCAGGGTGTACGATGATAATAATAATTACATTTGTGGATGTTATGTGTTATTTGGACATTGAACATCTGTACATTTTTATAAATACATAAATAATAATAATAATAATTTATAATTCCGGCCCGGTTTTGATATATTTTCTGGGAAAAGGAATAAAAAAAAATAAAATAAAATTGACAAAAAGGGTGATCAATAGTAACATATTTTTTACTCAACTCAGAATGTACTGCAGAACATTGTAGTCATAGAAATAAAAAAAAAAAATAATAATAATAATTTATTTAAGACGTGCGTGTTTACACAGGGAAACAACAAATGAAAAATATGCTTTTTTTTTTTTTTTTTTTTTAACTTTTTCACTTTTTATTTTTCAATGCAATTCAAATGAAGAAAAAATTTTTTTTTTTTTTTTTCACATAATCCATTCCAGCAACGATGTTAAAAGGGGGAAAAAATATATATATATATATAAAGAGTGACTAAAAACTCCTTCAGGAAAATAAACTAGAAAAAAATTTTTTTTTTTTTCCTTCTCTCTTTCTTAATACTGAGACAAGTTAATTGACATAATATGTTCTTTCGTCTATCTTTCTCTCTTTCTTTTCCTTAAATCATCATATAATCTTCTTCATTTATAAGAAAAAAACTAATAAAAATCAAATAAAAGTCTATTCGACGAATAAAATCACTATACACAAAACAAAAAATGTCTTACAGAGCTACTTCTGCCAAATTGGCTGCTAGAATGATTTGCAACTCTAGAGTTGTTGCTTCTAAACGTGCTATGTCTTTAATGGCTAGATCTCGTCCAACTGTTCGTTCTACTGTTGTTAATGCCGCCATCAAGCCATTGATCGCTTCCAGAGGTATTAAGCAAATTAACTTTGGTGGTACCGTCGAAACCGTCTATGAACGTGCTGACTGGCCAAGAGAAAAGTTATTGGAATACTTCAAAAATGATACCTTAGCTTTGATTGGTTATGGTTCTCAAGGTTACGGTCAAGGTTTGAACTTGAGAGACAACGGTTTAAACGTTATCTTGGGTGTTAGAAAGAACGGTGCTTCTTGGAAGGCTGCTATTGAAGACGGTTGGGTTCCAGGTGAAAATTTATTTGATGTTACCGAAGCTGTTAAGAAAGGTACATACGTCATGAACTTATTATCTGATGCTGCTCAATCTGAAACATGGCCAACTATTGCTCCATTGTTGACTAAAGGAAAGACTTTATATTTCTCCCATGGTTTTTCACCAGTTTTCAAGGATTTGACTAAAGTTGAACCACCAAAGGACATTGATACCATCTTGGTTGCTCCAAAGGGTTCTGGTAGAACTGTCAGATCATTATTCAAGGAAGGTCGTGGTATTAACTCCTCTTATGCCGTTTGGAACGATGTTTCTGGTAAGGCCCACGAAAAAGCACAAGCTTTGGCTGTTGCCATCGGTTCCGGTTATATTTACGAAACCACTTTTGAAAAGGAAGTCAACTCAGATTTGTATGGTGAAAGAGGTTGTTTGATGGGTGGTATCCATGGTATGTTCTTGGCTCAATATGATGTTTTGAGAGAAAACGGTCACTCTCCAAGTGAAGCTTTCAATGAAACTGTTGAAGAAGCTACTCAATCCTTATACCCATTGATTGGTAAGTATGGTATGGACTACATGTACGATGCTTGTTCTACCACAGCTAGAAGAGGTGCTTTGGATTGGTACCCAATCTTCAAGAAGACCTTGAAACCAGTCTTTGTTGATTTATATGAATCTGTTAAGAACGGTTCTGAAACAAAGAGATCTTTGGAATTCAACTCTCAACCAGACTACAGAGCCAAGTTGGAATCTGAATTGGACACTATTAGAAATATGGAAATTTGGAGAGTCGGTAAGGAAGTCAGAAAGTTAAGACCAGAAAACCAATAAGCTTTTTACTAGTTTTAGGTTTTTAACCGACTTTTTTTTTTAAAATTTAAATCCAAAATGACTGGGGGTTTATTTACAATATAGTCGTCGAAAGACTTTATTTAAGGGTCTACCCTTCCTCTCGGTTACCCCACCCACTTTTTCTTGAAGAAAAATCAATTATTTTATTATACATTTTTGTTCTCACTTGTACATTATTTTTTTTTTCTTATTCCCCCGTTCAATGAATAATGTAGAAATGAAGAGTTTTTATTCAATGTTGTTGAACTCTTTTTATTTATGTATAACTTTTTATGTAGAGACTTCGTGTTTAATGGAAAAAACAGATGTCTAATATCGTTTTATTATAAAGTAAATTTTTTTTTTTTGTAAGCGAATTTAGAGCAGTAGAGCCAGATCAAATGTGCACCCTAAAATTTGGTCCCAGTTGTTTTGGCTGCGCTTTTTGGTGTCAGTCTTGGCTATTACCCAAGTTCTTTTTTCCAGAAATTAAAAAAAAAAGAAAAAAAAAAAAAAAAAAATCTACCTCAAAAAGTCAAGTGGACATGAATAATTTTCTTCAATAACTCGCTTATTTTAAATGTTGTGTTTATTGGAAACAGTACCTAAGCATGGTGGCTGACTAAATATTTTTTATGATAACAAGTGCAAAGTTATTGTGATAATAAATAGTATAATTAAAAATATGTGTTTAGACACATACATATAAAAAAAAAAAAAATTATAATTATAAATATTAATTAACCTCTTCACTTCCCTCTGTATACTAAAAACATTTCTAACGAGCAAATACCACTAAGTAACTGGAATATTTATTGGTTTCTTTTGTTAAAGAAAAAAAAAACCACACGTTTATCAATCCGAAAATTAGAAATACAAAATTATGCAGAAATGAAAAAGTGGATAAAACAACATGTTTCAATATACCAAAACATTTTAATACATTTATCACCTGTAATATAAAATAAATATATGTGTATTATTTCTTTTTTTAATACTGATGTTACAAATTATTTTTCTCCCTAATTTTTAATTAATATATAATTTTTCGCACAATAAAACTTTTGTGAAATCCATGTTAAAAAATACATCACTAAATTGTTGTATTTTTCTCTTTGTTGGGCCATAACAGCATACAGAGTATTCGTCAAATCAAAATAAAAATAAAAAAAAATAATAATGTTCTGCGAGTAAACTGAGTGAGTTTATTGTCAATTTAAGTATTTAATACATCATTTTTTTTTAATTTTTATTTCATTTCTTACTCTCACTCTCTACTATTTAAATAAAATATAAAAATATGGAGTACCCTACATTAATAAGGCCTTAATTATTACCAAAAAAAAACTTGCTAGAATAACTAGTTTTATTTTTGGATTCAGTTTTCTTTTCTTTTTTTTTTTATTTTTTTAAATATTTTAATTTAATTTAACTATTTCAAATATTTGTTTCAATTTAAAAGGAACACATAGAAAATTAAACGTTACTTCTATATAGTTTTCATTTTTTTTATCCAATCCTTTCTCTAGTTGTATAAATCACCGCATATAATCCAGTAACCTCTGATAATAATAGTAATAACAAACAAGACAAATCTTTATTACTAGAACCAATATATATACATATACAGATAAAATACCTCTACTTTTTTGATCAAAAGCAAAGATGACAGCCAATAACCGTCATGAAAAATCCATTTTTATGAACCAAGAGTTTCCAGATAACACTCTTTCTCCCTATATGTTGGCGAAAATCAATGCTGTTGGAAATGTGAATGATATAAATTCTCCGATTACTACTGGGGACACTTTAACTAATTTTCGTGAACACTCCGAAACATGTGACTGTTCAAGTAATAATATGGATAATATTTCTTTTAAAGAGAAAGATGGTAAAGATAATACCAGACTTAGTGATAATAACGCTGATGTTTTTACACATTCAAAACAAACTCTACTTGATTATGATGAACTCC
This sequence comes from Saccharomycodes ludwigii, assembly GCF_020623625.1. Classification (NCBI taxonomy): domain Eukaryota; kingdom Fungi; phylum Ascomycota; class Saccharomycetes; order Saccharomycodales; family Saccharomycodaceae; genus Saccharomycodes; species Saccharomycodes ludwigii. The sequence continues at coordinate 1,957,009 of NC_060200.1, forward strand.
ACAATATGTTTTCTGACACAGAAATTTTGGAAAATGGTGATGACTACGATCACTCATCTTTTAACGACTCAAACGTTTCATTAACAAAAGTTATCGACACTTTATCCAGTGATAAAAATAATATTTACTCTGCATACAATACTAAAGTCCACAATACTCACTATAATTATTGCGACAACTCCAACAGTGACATTAACAATCATATTGTATTGAATAATGACACAGCTGCAGAAATTCATTATGTCAAAGAGTTGCCTTACCATTCTACTTCAACAACAGATTGTGCTGGGTCACATGCTACGATCGAAACAAATCAATATCCTTCCCAGACAATAACTACTACTGTTATGCCAGGGATTTATTCTCCATCATTTTATTCTTCTCCGATAATATACACTACTTTCCAAAACCAAACCAAACATGCAATTGATTCGAATCACATAGGATTGCCAAATAATAAAAGTTATTATGAAAAATATCAATTCAGGGATAATAGTAAAAATATTTTTATTGATAATGATGATACTACTACTACTACTACTACTACTACTACTGAAGCTAAAAATAAGCAGGCAGATACAGTAACTGCTAACATTAATAGTAGTAATTTCGTGACCGGTAATTTTTCTAGGTCATCTAGCGTCATTGGAAAGCGTAGAAAAAAAAACACCAAGAATTTAAAATTACAAGACTTAGACAATAAACATACTAACAAAAATGAGGATTTATTTCCTGACCAAATTAAACAAAAAAGGAAAAAAACTGGTGCTGTCTCTAAAAATAAGAAAATTGAGAAAAAGAAATCTCGTATTGAAGACATATTTCTAACACCGATGTCTGCCACTATGCTAAACAGCGAAAAATTGGACAATTTGTCACAATCACAGCTAATGCCAGCCGTTAGTGAAGACAGTAAAGAGCACAATGTAAGTTATCAGGAACCCAAGTATGTGCATGATAGTGCAAACCATAACGGGTCTTATCATCAATATTTAGCTGATGTTCACAATAAGCACAATAATTCACTTACTGAAGAGCTAATAAATCAAAATATGACTCTGGAAATAGCTAATTGTCAATTAGATAGCAATAAGGTTTATTTAGATCATGATGAAGACACAACCTCCCCGGCATATTTCAAGGAGCAACAGAGTGAAGGATGTTTCCCCTTGAAAATGGGCGTTTTTACCGTGAAAGAAAGAAATGTTCAACACAAAAAGAATAACTTTTTGAACGGCCAAAATGCTGCACAAGCCAAAATTGTGAAAGAAACAGTTATTGAGAACACGCCATCTCACCTCGAATTAAAGAACTGTATGGAAAGCAACCATTACAGGGAAATCACTAAAGATCATTGTCCAGGCTCAAAAAATATAGCGTGTGGTATTAGTAAACAACAAAACCTTTATATTGACGCTAATGACAATGTGATCAAAAAGAAACATTTTGAATGTGACACAAACGGCGATGGACAAAGTATGGACAATTTTTTAGCAAATACACTTCTATTAGATCGAACCGTGCCGGATCTTGGTACTGCAACGAGTACTACAATGCCAGAAATGACCTGCGACTCTTTACCCACACCCAGTGACAAATCTACTGTTTCATATACCGACCCACATCCTATAAATTATACGGATAATAATAATGCTGCTACTGCTGAACACAAAAATAAATCCAATGAGTTGGAGTCCTTGTGTTCAGCTGATAACAACGCCAAATTTGCAGATTCAAACAAAACTATATGCAACAATGAAGTTATGGATAAGTTTTATCGCATTTTTATAGCCAAAGAAATCCCGACCTCTCCAAAAAAAAGCAATCCACTTGCTGTTGAAGATAATAAAGTTGAGAATCATAAACATATTATATCTGGTGCTACTATTAAAAGGGAAAAAAAGCCAAACAGAAACAATGATGATCACGGTATGACCGATAAAGAAGGCAGCATAGAACCAAGTTTAGTTGAACAATTTTTAAATGATGAAGATCTAATGAGAGAATTAAACAAGAGACCAAAAAGAGGATTTTACAAGTGTATTCATTGCTCTGAAACTTTTAACAATATTTTGGATTATGCACATCATTTAGATGAAAATAATATCTTAAGACCATTTAAATGCCCATTTCCATTATGTCCATGGAAAATATTAGGGCTGCCAAAAAGAAGCGAGTTAAGAAGACATTGTGCTATCCAACATATGGTCCAGATGCCACTGAAGTTAAAGGAAATGTTAAATTTAAATGATTCGAATTTTCCATTACTACATTGTAAATATAATTTTTGTGATAAGTTGTTCTATAGAAAAGATTCTTATGCAAGACACGTTAAAATGGTGCATAAAAATGTGAATAGTAGATTTAATAGGAGAATTCAAAAAATCGAGCGGGGGTGTCCCTACAACGAAGAAGATAAAGTATATGAATACGTTTTAGATACTTTACAAAAGCAAGAAGAAAAAAAAAAATCTAAAAAGATACTGTCGACCAATAAAACTTAAAAAAAAAAAAAAAAAAAAAAAAGAAAAGATGCTCATATAACGTATGAGCTAATAGTTTTGTTTATTTATTTTTATTTATTTTCTTTCATTTGGTTTTAGGTTATTATTTTTATTATTATATACATTCAAATTTTTCATAGCTATGTTTATTATTATTATTACTCTTTTTTTTTTTTACCTTATTTTACTAATTGTTCCTATAGATATATATTTTTTTGTTCTATTTAAAACTTATATAACTATTTGATTTATATGTCATAATTTGATACAAGTGACGTCTAAATTTATATAACTTGATGCCAGTAAAATTATCTCATGGCATATATGGAAACACAACGAGGAGTGAAATCGATACAGTATAAAGCTTCAAGCATAGCAGTACAGGTAACTAATACAAAAAAACAAACAAACAAAAAAGCACGTGACTTGATAAATATAACTATTATGGTAATTATAAACATCCGAGTAATAATTAAAACGTAACAAAAAATACGTTTATTTATTTTATGCTTGCTATTAGGTCGATTTTCAAGGGGTTGTATTTTAAACTTGTCTTTCTTGTGCACTAGTGCCGGTACAAATAATAATTATTATATTAAAATATATAAAAGCATACACATATAAACAAGTAAATAAATATATATATGCATCATTTCGATTTATTGGTAGATAAAGTTTTACAAAAGTTTCAAGATTGTATCTTGACCGAAAATGACAATGCACTTAGAGGAAAGCAACAAAACAAGAACTATAGGTTACTTGTAATTATTGTCGGATCACCAGGAAGTGGCAAATCGACGATAGCACAATCGCTAAGGTCAAAATTAGTTGAAACTTTTCAACAGAAATGGTGGACTGAATCAGAGTATAATAAAATTAACGCTTCTTTGGAAAATGTGATTCCTAAGAGTTTCAGTTTGGATGATTTACGGGCAGATGTCGATTCTTTGAAAGATTTTAATCCTAAAGATGTAAACAAAATAATTTATGATCTAGACAAAATTGAACAATATAAGCCAAGGAAAACAAGTTATTATAGTGATAAAAATATGGAAAGAACTGTTATTGAGAGCTACGGTGGTTATGATAATTCTATAATGTTAACGGTGGACAAGGGGTTCAGTAAAAAAAAAAAGTTAACTTATAATGAATGGTGTGAAGAATTAGTTAGTATAGTCCCGATGGATGGGTTCCACCTAAGTAGAAATGTTTTAGCAAAATTTAAAAATTCAGATTATATGATCGAAAGAAGGGGATCGCCACCCACGTTTGATTCTTCAAATTATTTGGAACTAATTAAATTAATTTGTGAAACAAGTTGCTTACCATACGTGACCGATACCGGTAGAGATGCTAGCACTTTGTTTAAGATATTGAATAGTGAAAATGCTGCTAGTCACGGTGAATTGCCTACAATATATTATCCTGGTTTTAGTCATAGTGAGAAAGATCCTCAAGTAAACCAGCATTGTATTAAACCAAATACAAGAATAGTTATTTTAGAAGGATTATATTTGCTTTATAATAAATCTGCCTGGGCTCATATATATCCAACAATAGATAAGAAATGTGGTGATAACCATATCGTTATTAAGGTCTCAGTAGTCAAAGATAGCCATGGAAACGAGGTAACCGAGGAGGAAGAAAAAGTTCTTTCTAAAAGAATAGCTAATAGGCATTTGGCCAGCGGGCTAGTTAGTACAATCGAAGAAGGTTATAGCAGAGCACAGAAAAATGATTTACTAAATCATCGGCTAATAAAAGAATATTGTGTTCCCAATGTTGCTCAGGCAAATACTATTGTGTATGAAAATTTGTAGATAAAAAAGTACGACTGTCAATTATGATGAATGCTAACCTACCAAAAATATATATATATATATGTATATAAGGGAAAAAAAAAAAAAAATCATGCATGCACTACATTATTTTGTTTCACTTTACGTCTATTCAAAACAACACTTTGATTTAAATCTAAATCAATCTTTTTAAAGACAGAGGTATCATCAATATTCGGGACAGTAGAACTATTAGTGCTAATGTCCGATGATGTGGTAACTTTATTGTCAATACATTTGTGAATTTTAGGTATTGGTGTTCTTGGAAATTTCAAATTACGCTTAGTAACAGGGGATGTGATATTATCAGAAGCGACACTATGATTAAGAGTTGCAGTGTGGGTAGAATTGGTTAGTTCGCCAATATGTTTTTCCCTGGGTAGTTGTAACGATTGCGAAATAGGTTTATGGCGACGAGGAAATTCAGAAATAAAAACACCTGGTGAGATAAACTTGGTAGATGGTGTCAAGACAGTATTATTAGAAATATTAAAGCTGGATGTATTTGGTGTATTTATCTCATCTTCATCTTCGGCTTCATCGTCATCATCGTCATCATCGTCATTATCGTCATCATCGTCATCATCATCTTCATCATCATCATCATCATCATCTTCATCATCATCATCTTCATCATCATCATCTTCATCATCATCCCCCTCATCCTCCCCATCATTATTAATTATAACCCTTGGCATTGGACTGCCAGGTAAGGTCTTATACTTTTCATGACATTTCAAACTAAATACTGGGTTTTTAGAAACCAATAACTTTTTCGTATTTGCATTAGAATCATTGACAGAAGTTGTAGAATCACCAGTTATGCTATTAGATTTATTTCTTTTTCTCATGTCTTTTCTCCCTTCATCTTGAATGTTCCATTTGATATGTGTATCTATGCTAGTTGTATTATCTGTATCATTATCATTGTATTCGTTTGTTTTTATATGATGGGAAACATCAAAGTTGTATTTTGGGTTCTCATTATCGCTGCATACAGCAAAATAATCATCACCTTCATTTGTTAATGAATTGCCGCTAAACCTTCTTTGTATGTTTTCTGAATTGGTATTAGCGATAGGGGAGGGAGAAGAAATATTGCCACTTTTGTGATTGGTTTTCTTATCACCAACAGTAGACACCATACTAGTTAAATCATGCTGTATAATAATGGGGGGTATTTCAACATCTTTTTTGCCGGTATCATTATTGATGATATTATAATTAATATTACAGGTGCCGTCTATTATATCTGCGGGAAGTATGTTTTTATAAATCAGTATTTTATAACATTGTTGAACATCAGTAGTTTCTAAAAGAATTCTAATTTTTTTATCATTAGTGTCGCCATTATCATAAATATTAGTATTGAAGGTGGTAAATATTTCTTTATTTAATTTGGCTAATAATTCAGCATCCATGAGGCTGCTATTGTATTTTTTTAGGATAGCCCCACTATCAGCGATGCTGTTGTTGTTTTTCATATTTTCAATTTTAATATATACATTTTCTGAACCACTTGCACCATGGTTTTGCTGCTTACCACAGTATATTTCAATGCTATTTTGTATATAAACTATAGGTGTAGTGCAACTTATCTGGAAACAGTTATCTTTAATTGTTTTCAAAATATCGTTATTTAATAAAGTCATAAGTCGTATCTGTTTTTGATCACGTGCCAATAATAAAATAAAATAGTATATTTTTTTTTTCCTTCTTCTTTTCAGTCGGCAGTTGTCGTTTCTTCTATTTTTTAATTAAAAAAAGTTTGAAGATTGTTGAAACTAAAATGAAAGAGAAAGGAAAAAAAAAAAAAAAGCGAAATATAAAGACAAACTAGCAAAAACTGATAAATGATATATATATATATATATGAGCTATGAGATTTATAGCGTATTTAGTTTTTGAAGGGAATTGTTTTATTTAGGTTTTTTTTTTTTCTTTCTTTCTTTCTTTCTTTCTTTCTTTCCTCGCTAATTAACTTTTGAGCTGAGTCAGTTTGATTTAGTATTGTAGCGTAATAGTAATTTTATTAGTGAAATTAAAATTGGGAAAGTTTCTATTTTATTATTACGAGTAGTGGTGCTGTTAAGATTGCAGATTTACCAGTTCCCTATATTATATATATATATATATATATATGTTTCTTGATTTCCTCCTTTTTGTTTGGAAACGCAACAAATAAAAGCTTATGCTTTACTTTAATATTATAAAACTTTATTTTAAATGTGCTTGTACCAAATTTGTTTGAAGAAAAATACATAAACATATTAAAAGAAGCGCTGAAATTATTTAAATGTAAACAGCCATTGCTATACTGCAAGTGTATCTGAGCAGAAATAAAAATATTAATTAATAAAAACCAAACAAGAATATTGTTGTAGAAACCATCGTGGTACACACAGAGAATTATATTTCTAAATTTAGCAAGATGATCAAATCACGATCTAAAAAAAAGAAAAAGAAAAAGAAAAAGAAAAAGAAAAAAATAAAACATTCTCACCACGTTTTATAATACGTACTTTACTTGTCATATATTATAAATAAATATTAAAGGGTTAACTTTCTTTTAGTATCATTCGTAGTACGCCCCCTATCGTCTATAATAATAAAAACTTATAAAAATATATTATAAGTATTGCACAATCTTTCCTATTAAAAGAAAATAATCTCACAATTAATATTATTATATGTATTAATTCTTTTGTTTGTCAAGCATTTTTGTAGTAATAATAATAATAATAATAATAAAATTAAATATAATAGTAAAAGTCTACCCCCACCCAACCCCCTCCTTCTTTCATTTAATTGTAATTACAATATCGTCTACCTTGGATAAACTATCAGCAAGCCCATTTTCATTGTTACTACCCTTTGTTTCCAATGTAACCAAATCTCTGGAGGCCAACTGCAATAAAGAATAAAAAGTATTACTTATCAATGCTTTACTTTCTTTCTTCCCTCCTGTATTCTTATCAATAGTTTTTTGCTTTTTGGTACTAGCATTACCATTATCCGAAGTTATTAACAAATCAACAACTTTATCCATGGTTGTAATATTCATTCTAGTACTAGAAACATCAATACTAGCTTTAACCAAATCGTATAATTTCATACTCTCTCTGTTTACAAAACTTATGCTAGGTTGCTTTTTTTGTTGTATTTCACTAAACAAATCACTACTGTTTTCATAATAATCAGCGTTTTTGTTGTGCATAGCACTATTTGGTTTGCTGATAGAGCTGGATCTAATTTGTAAATCAATATCTAACACATCATTACCACTATTCTTGTTGACATGTGGTTGTAAATTACTTGAGAAATACCCATCAAATGAAGATAATTCATCAATTTCTTCCAACTCCTTAATACCACCGTTATTATTATTGCCAGATATGGAATTCCTTAGCACATCGTTGTTATTATCTTCATCATAGATACTTAATCTTCTACCATATTCTTCTTCAGATACCATGGATCTTGGACTAGAAGGTAATATATGATCATTTCCCTCATTATACCTTTTAACATCTAAAGCATTGTCCTTATTACCCATAATTTTTGGTAGTTTACCATCGTTTCCTATTGAAAATAACACATCCATTATATTTTTATTTATAATAAAATTGGAAGAACTATCACCATCCAATAGTTCTTGAATGTTATTAAAAGTGGCTAATTTTTTGTTCCTTTTACGATGAATATTTTTGCTCATTCTATCGATATAATTAGAATTATTAAATCTTAAATCATCATTTTTTAAACTTACAATTACATCCAACTTGATTTTTTTATAATTACAACCTTTGATACTATTAATGTTAGTAGTAGTAGTAGTAGCAGCAGCAGTAGTAGTAGCAGTACCGGTACTGTTTTGTTTAGCGTCAACATTTTCTTCTGCTTCCATTTCACTTTTATTACCTGAGTTTGAATTATCATTCACTGATAGTTCATCAGATAAACTAACTTCTTGGTCCACTCCATCAGAATTTGGCCCTCCAACTTTTGCATTTTGCTCTATACCATTACCTTCAAAAGGCGACTCTTCTTTAATGTCAGTAGCATTATAGTTTAGGCTTATACTGACATCACTAAAGCTTCTCTTACGAGACAAGATACTGGTTCCACGACTTCCAACATCAATTAAATCAATATAGTTACTGCCATCGCTTTTTTGACTTAGAATATCCAAATCAAAGTCTATATCATTTTCCAACCCAACCAAATCATCCGTTTCTTCATAACTGTTATTTGTGTTGGTGGGTAAATCCACGCTATTATAAGAATACTCCGTTAATTTCCCAAAATTATCACTGCCAGCACCCAATTCTAAGCCTAGATCGTATTGTCTAATTTGTATATTAGAGTTTTTATCATTCTCTTTTACATTCATCGGATGTGCTGGATCGTTTTTATTAAGTAATTGTTGGATAAACTTGTTTGAGGTGTTGCCCACTTCTTGGATATCGAAAAATAAATCATCTTGTAAAAAATGGTTACTATTACCATTTTTATTTTTGGTTAAAATTAGTGATTGAGCTTTCTGATATTCAAAAATATTTTTATATTCAAATTCACCGTCAAAAAGTGCCATATTTATAGTACTTGATGAATTATTCGAATTCATCTGTTTATTGATTCTTGTGGTTGGTTCCATCATAATAGCTTTTTTCAACTGAGCTCTCAAATTAAGTAAATCGTTTAATAGGAAAACATTTTTTTTATTATAGCAAATGGTTAGGCCAAACATTAAATTGGATATGTACTTTAATGAACTATCATCTAATTCTTGCTTTAAAATAGACTCGCATGTTTCAGGTATAGAGATCTGTAAAATATCCTTTTTTTGAACATTACGAGGCAAGGAATTGATTAAATTTAGAGTATTGTTATTGGCAGAAGAAGTACCACTAGTCTTATTACTGTTGATGTTAACTCCGCCTAATGTTGATAATAACCATAAAGTGGTTAATGGTCTGTTTGTCATTTGTTTTTTTTTTTTTTTTTTTTATGTATTGTTTTTGGCCAAAAATAATTTGTAGAATTGAAGAAAAACTAATATAAAAAGATTATAAAAAAAACCCTATCCTCTCAAAGAAGAAAAAAGAGTATATATATGTATATAAACATATTTAACGTTTGTAGTGACTTTATATAGTTCAGTCAATCTCTTTTTTCTACATATCATTTTTTTTTTTTTTTTTTTTTTTTGGCTCTAGTATTATTTTCTTTTGTTAGATATATTTTTATTTCAGTTAATTGCTCTATCAGGAAATTTAGCCGCTGACACGCGTAAAAAAAAAAAAACTACTAGATTATGGGTATAAGGCACTTGTCCATTACAGAAAAAAAGCGCAGTAGTTCAATTTATCATTTCAGCCGATTATTACCATATACAAATATATATATATATATATATATTTTTTTTTTTTTTTTACCATTTTAAATTTATGTTAATTTTAATTCGTGTTTCTAGCCATTTTATAGTTTTGTTCACCAATTTTTGATCTCCGTAAATATTAACTTCCAAGAAAACTACTTACCCGGCGTTAATGAAGATATCCACGTAGATGACCAATGCAATGGTTACCCGGAGTATTGATTTTGGTATTCGTGATAAAAATATTAATATGTCTACATTTTAAATCCTAAGAGCAACATAAAGTTTGAAACATTTACTTTAAATATACACAACAAATTGAATTATTATTATTTTAACTTTTTTTTTTTTTTTTTTTTTTTTTCTTCCCCCTCCTTTTTAAAAATAACTAAAAGATAAATAAGGCTATAAATCAATTTTAAATTTTGGTTCGGAAAAACATACTATAGGAAAGAGAGAGAACAAAAAAATGTCTAATAACGCAGCAGACAATTCTAACAATGTTACTGCTAATACGAATGCCGCTGCTACAAATCAACAAATTTTATACATGAATCCACAGACTGAGGATTTAACACAATTATATGAATTAATGAATAACTTAAAATCTGTGTTGAGTGACAATGAAAAAAGAAGAAATAATGTTTTGAAAGGAATAGATCTTTTATCATATACTTTGATGAGAGAACAGGATAAAGAAGGAACAAGTAATGTTAACAATAAAACTTTTCAACGCGATATAAATAATTTTGATCTATTTATAAAAAATTGTGGAAAAAAACCAACTATTGTAAAGTCCACCACGGATACTCTCAATAGTGATTCTTTATTCACCCTTACTCAACAGAATAAACAGTTGAAAGAAATATTAGAAATAACCGAATCAGAAAATAACCAATATGTCCACGTATTATCTATGTATAACAATGGCCTATCGGATATAATTAAATTGTTAAGAACTAAGATATATAGACAAAACATTGAGCTTTATTCAAAATTGAGCCAGACTTTTAAAACACAATTATTTGATAAACAGGATATAATAACCATGGAATACCTAAATGGTATTGATGATTACACGATCCTATTAGAAATATCAGATCTTTATAGAGCATTGTTGGTGCATTTGGATGATTACAAGAAGAAAAAGGTAACTTTGTAAGCGTGGTACATATATATGAAAAGGGGCAGCTTGCATTATTTTAATAATATCTTTTTTTTTTTTTCTTTTTTTTATCTAGTACTTAGTTGGAACAGAATGGGATGGAAAAGACATAGAGTGCATTAGTTTACGGGAGAGAATTTAATAAGAGTCATAAATACCATTATTATGAGAATTGGTAATAGTACTGTGAGTGATAATAGAAAATCAGTAGATATAATAATATTTATTTACTTCTCTTTTTTTTTCTTTTACTACTTGTATGCGTAATAACATATATATATATATATATTCAAAGAAAAAGGTGTAAAAAAAAAAAAAACAATATGCTCGTATATTTATATTGTTAAAAGTTTTAATTTAAGCCTTACTATGTTTTCAATTCTATTCAACGTGTGCAAGGTGTCAAAAGAAGTGGGTTGTTTTTTTTTTTTTTTTATTGATAAATTGAATTCGAGCACATAAATATATAAAAATAATATTCACACCCACTCATTCATCCTACAAGCTCATATAATAATAATAATAATCATAATAATAATAATAATAATAATAAACGAACGGAGCAATAAGAAAAAAAAATAGGAAAAGACATAACATCACTTTTTACGACACATGTTGCTATTATTCAATAAAAAACGTGCCCTTTATGCTCTTAAACATGTAATTCTTAGCAATAACTTTTATGGAGTTCCTTCTTTGTTATAACAAGATCAAACATGGTATAACTAAAGGTCAAAAAAAAAAAAACAGCTAGTGATGGTGTCTTGCTTTTATTAATCAAGCCTATTACTAATTTTCGTTCTTGAAACTACGCATGGTTTTTTTTTTATCAGTTACAATTGTAGTGTAACAACACATTTGTTAATAGCACCCGGTTTAAGCCAATCAAATGTTAGAATATTGCTAATATGGTTACTAATCATTTGCTTTGCATTGTTTTGTGATTTTCAATTCAGTTACTCATGGTTTAGACCGTTGTAGTTGGAATAAATTATTCACTTAATTTATTCAATAATATTTGTTATATTAGCGATAATTTTCGCATAAAAAACAGACTGGGTAAAATTAGCTTTTTCTCTTTTATTTTCTTTTTTTATTTTCTTTTTTTAACCATCTTTATTTTTCTGAGTAGATTAATTTTTAATTACTTTCGAATAGGATCTTAAAAGTGAAGATGTGAGGGTGCAAAGAGGCAGAGGGGGTGCAATATCTCTTATTTTTTTATTTTTTTTTTTTCTTTTTCCGAATCTGGTGCGTGAGTGGGATAATGGGGGAGAGAGAAGTACTTCTTCCCAATCTCTCTGTATTTTCTAAAAACCTCTTTACCAATTAGAATTTTGCACCCTTTTTGCTAATGACAATAGTAATACTGGCACTAATATTAAAACCCTCCCTCCCCATCAATTATCAACGACAACAATTTTAAACATTTTTATTAAACTGAACCGTGATAATTAATTCAAAGTTACTACATATTTTCTTTGATCTATACATGCACACACCCAAATATATATATATATATATATATAGAAAGAGAGAATAATTTCTTGAGAATTTAAAATATATGTAATTAATCATTCCTAATCATTTTTTTTTCTTCTCTTTTCCCCTCATATTAAACCAATCCTTTCTATTATAATCATTTATGAGCAAATATTTTAAATTTCTTTTTTAATTGACAGTTACTTCGTGATAAAGGCAACAAGATTCAAGCAAATAAACATCAAATAGTTCGGAGTTAATACTTTGCATAAGTCCTAGGTTGTAGTATTACATATAATAATGACGAGTTCAAGTAAAGTTTTCAATGTTTCTGTTTTTTTTGTCGTTTTCAGAGAATGTTTAGAAGCCGTTGTTGTTGTTTCGGTTTTATTATCCTTTTTAAAACAATCTATAGGACAGACAGATCAGAGATTATACAAGAAATTAAAAATTCAAGTTTGGGTGGGTGTGGTTACTGGATTTATATGCTGTTTGGCCATTGGTGGTGGGTTTATTGGTGCGTACTACAATTTGCAAAATGATATTTTTGGTGGTGCAGAAGATATGTGGGAAGGTATTTTTTGTATGATTGCGACAATTATGATTTCTGTGATGGGTATTGCAATGTTAAGAATTAATAAAATGCAAAGTAAATGGAGAGTCAAAATTGCTAGAGCTTTAGTGGATGTTCCTAAGACCAGGTTTGGTAAATTTAAATTAGGATATTTGTCCAAGAAGTATTGTATGTTTATCTTGCCATGTATTACAGTTTTAAGAGAAGGGTTGGAAGCCGTCGTTTTCGTTGCTGGTGCCGGTGTCACAACTGAAGGTTCGAAAGCTACTTCTTATCCATTACCGGTTTTTGTTGGATTAGTTTGTGGCTGTTTGGTCGGATTATTCTTATTTTATGGTGGGTCATACACCTCATTGCAGTTTTTTTTGGTTATCTCCACGTGTATTTTGTATTTAATTTCTGCTGGGTTGTTTAGTAGAGGTGCTTGGTTTTTTGAAAATTATAGATTTAATAAGGCCACTGGGGGTGATGCCAGTGAAGGTGGTGATGGTAATGGATCCTATAACATTCAAAAGGCTGTTTATCATGTCAATTGTTGTAATCCGGAATTAGATAACGGTTGGGATATTTTCAATTCTTTGTTGGGTTGGCAAAATACTGGGTACCTAAGTTCTGTGTTGTGTTATAACATATACTGGTTGGTTGTTATTTTATTTATTGTATTGTTAATGCATGAGGAAAAGACTGGACATTTGCCATTTTTCTCTAAATTGAAATTCAGACATTTGAACCCAGGGTATTGGATTAAGGGTAAATATAAGAAGGAGATGACTGAAGAAGAGAAAAAAAGGTTATTTGAACAAATGCAAAAACTAGGGTTTAATGAGGATGGTTTAACTGAACAGCCTGATGAAGATGGAGAGCCAAGGGAAAGTACTGAGATACATAGTAATTTGGATAATTTAAGTGGTGAACATCAATTCCAACAAGAACTTGAACATCAGCAGGAAAACAAAGAATATGAGACTGATGACAAACAAGGTAAGATCCATGCGTATAGCCATGAAATTTAGAGAAAACTTTTATATAATTTAGTTTAATAATAATAATAATAATAATAATAGTAACAATACGGGAAAAAAAAAAAAAAAAAAAAAAAAAAGAGTGGGGGATTGTTTATACTTATTTACTTATTGGTTTATTTCAAAACAGTAATCTTAGAAAACTATAATATTATATCTTAGATATGATGATATTTACTAATATGCACAGACTTTTTTTTTAGAAACTAAATTGATTGCACATTATTCTTTAAATTGGTATATAAGAAGATATCATTGTGGACGGCTGGGGGAGGGAGAGATTATATGGCATTTTACAAGCTCTTATAAAGAAAAGATTTATGTTGATTTATTTTGATTTTTTTTATTTTATTTTAGTTTGTATATTTGAAATTAATCGGAGTTTATGAAAAATTATGTATCTTACTGGCAACACATCGGAAGGAAGATTGCAGGAACTTTCAAGAGAGAAAGTAAAAATTTATAATAGAATTTATATTATTAGTACGGTCTTTGTGCATTATTTAAATGATAAAAGTATTAGTCTTAAATGGCTATCAAATGTTAGCTACGGCTTGATTTTATGAATATTCTTAGAGGATAGCGTAGGTATTTTAGACGGGGATAATTATGTACCGATGGTCTCTCCAATCAAAGTATGGCCCATAATGGTATTGAAAGAAGAGAGAAAGTAAATCTACAAGTGGCAAATAGCAGTAATAAACATTAAAGATTTATTCATTCATTCGTCCGTTTTTGTTTTTGTTTTTGTTTTAATTTTAATTTTAATTTTAATTTTAATTTTTATTTTTATTTTTATTTTTATTTTTATTTTTATTTTTATTTTTACTAGAAAAAAAAATACGTATTAAAAGCGGTCATACAGAAAGTTTTTATGTTTCTTTTCATTTTCTTTGCTGGTGCGCATAATAAATATTTAATCTAATATTAATATCTTTTTAAAGCAAATTTCATATTTCATATTTCAAATTGTCGGTTTGAAAGGGATAAGAAAAACAAAACAAAATAAAATTACAACCAGAGGAAACAACACCCACAAACCAACTACCGGACAGGTCCAACTTTACAATTTTACGATAAAAAAGAAAAAGAAAAAAAAAAAAAAAAAGAAAAAAAAAAAAAAAAGAAAAATATCAAAACAAAACAAAACAAAAAAAATTTAAACAAGGCGAAAGAGACAAAATCAACTTTATACAAGTTTTCAACAACTAATAGCCACACATCTACATTCTCCTTTCTCTCAAATTAATAAGAATATCATACAAAATAAATAAATAAATAAATAAATATCTAAAAATAAAAAATAAAGCTAAAAACAAAAAAAACAAAAAGCTCATACATATTCATAATAGTAATACTAGCTCAAATATAAATCATGGTTTTGATTAAAGGTGTGAAATATGCGTGCGAACGTTGTATTCGTGGCCATCGAGTAACAGGATGCACTCATACAGACCAGCCTTTAATGATGATAAAACCTAAGGGTAGACCATCCACTGCTTGCCAACATTGCAAGAATATGAGGAAAAATAAAAATATTAATCCTTCAGGTGTATGTACTTGTGGGCGGCAAAAAAAAATAGAAGAACAAAAACGAAAGCAGAGAGAAAGGAAACAACAACAAGGTGATTTGGTTAATGATAACACAATAATAGCTTCTAGTTGCGACTGTGAAATATCTGAAAAATGTGTTTGCGGAAGCAAAAGAAAAAATACAAAAAAATTTAAGGATGTTACTAGTATAACTGGTAGCACTAGGGGTAGAAGAAGAAAAATCACAACTAACATAGCTAAAATAGAAAATGGTACTGAGGGAAGCAATTATTTCGGTAATAGAAATGGTATATTAAGTCGTAGCACCAGTAGTTTAAGTATCAATAATAATAGTATAAACAAGTTAACTGATAACCAAGCAGTGCATGTCTTCTCTCAGGATAATATACTTCATAATAATGTACAAAACAGTAAAAATAAAAACAATTTAGTAAATGATGTGCCGTCCTCGGTTTCTCTAAGGTCATTCGATATCAGTGTTAACAAAGTCACTAAACCTCAAATAGTATCTTCAACCTCCTCAACCTCACTAATATATCATAATAATAATAATAATAACAGTAACAGTAACAATCATAATCATAATAATCATGTACATAATATTGCTAATATTTCTTCAAAACAACCTTTTGACCAAGAATTATGGACAGATGTACAAAATATTAGATACTCTGTTTTACCTGACTCAAACAAGTCCAATATCAATAACACTAGTAGTCCTACAAATGTGCTAATGAGTGACAACAACAACAGTAATAATATACCGAGATTTAATCCAAGTTTTATGCCTTCTGAATCCTCTCCACACAATAATAATGATAATAAATACTCTCCAAGTTCTCATATTACAAACCCAATGAAAGTTGGAGAAGTTTCTATTCCATTACGAGAGTATATTCCAAATGAAATCAATGGTATTGGTAATATAAATGATGCTACCATGAACAGTTCGAATATTATCAATAAAAATAGCGATGCCGTATCTCTGCAAAATTCTAATTCTACTCTATTCGTGGATGCAAGTTCTAAAATGCCAACTCATGATGAAATTAATACTAATGATAATAATATACATATGAATGTTAATAGTAGCAGGGATAATAGCTACAGCAGTAGTAACACAACGACAACTAACAATAAGGAATTGTTTGTGGATGAGGATCTATTGATTAAAGATGTTCCTTGGCCTTTTCAAGCTGCAACAACTGGTTCTGGATTGTTAGACCTTTTTTCGGATACTTCAAACCCACAACAGTTTATTAAATTAAAAAGTAAGCAACAACAGCAGCAGCAACAACACTCAACACATAGATTTTATCATGATGGTGCAACACCTCCTGAACTAACGATGAGCACAAACGAAAACTCTGGAATAAAAAGGTCTAATTCAATCAAATCAACCACTTCTAAAGCGGCCAGTATGGTAAGAAATGCAAGTTTTGCCACATATGTTAATGCTAACGTTAACGGAAATAGTGTTGCAGATAGTAACATTCATAATTATTCGTCTAGTATTATATCTGACGATAACATGAGAGCACATGAACTGCCGCCAATAGGTAGTTTCAAGGAAAAGGGATATAGAACCTCGCAGGTCCTAAGTAGTAGTAATAGTGGTGTTAATTTAAATCAACATTTTGTGAACCACCATAATAAACAAACAAGATTAGAAAACGTTAACAATACCCATAACCCTAATAACAATAATAATGTGAATGACACTGAAAGTATTAAAAGTGTAGAAGTTTTATCTTTAACTCCAGGATTCACCGACATCCCAGAAAGAGCCACACCCTCCTCTAACCCATTCATATATAATAATAATAATAATAATAACAATATTAATGATAGCACCGATACTGTTACTGGGAATAAGCACAACCATCATAACAATTTACATAATAATAAAAGATATATTCATACAACTGCCGGCGTTAATAAAAGTAACGGTACTAGTTCAGTAATGGCTTTAAAGCATCATAATACTGGTGGCGAACATTATTCGTCTTATAAAGCAAGTGCTAATACATCAATTAATAACTTAACTAAATCCTCAAATCATTCACAGCAACATCATGGAATCACCAAAAGTAAGTCTTTTGTTGTTAATAGTAATAACAATTCCTCAGCCGTCATTCATGACTCAGAAAGTATTTCTTCCTTAGGTTTGTCAACTTTGGAGAATAGTAATGTTGTTGCGAACAACAACAGCGCTAATAACATGGGTAATTTCCCCACATTAGGTTCGTTTTCATCTTATAGAAGTAATGGGAGCCCTTATTACCCTAATAATCATGAACTTTCCTCTCCAAATAACAATAATTTCAATGCCAATAACGCTTCTTCCACCATTATGTCATATAATATACCTTCTTCCACAGCAACTAAAAAGGAGTTTGGCGTGAATAATAATAATAATAATAATAATAATACGATGGTTGCCCCAAGTGTTGATTTGTTTGATTCGCCTTCATCAATAATGACTCTGGGAAGTGGCGATCCTGCCCAAGTTTCTAGTTTAGTTTCACCAGCTGATTCACATAATACCAGCAATAATATCAATTTAGTGACAACAACAATTACTAATTCTAGTAGTCAAAGTGGAAGCGGAGCCAGGGGCTCTATGCACAGCGGGAATGGTTCGGCTAACGGTAAAACCATACCTAACAACAGCAATAGTAGCACTAGTGTTGCAAATCATAATACTACTGGCAACACTAACTCTACCAATAGTTGTGTTAGTGTCCCATATTCTAATAAAAATGATATTGCCGATGGTACATCCGATATTTTCAATGAATTAGAAACATTAACTACGGACCCCGCAAACTACTTTATGAACGTGGAACTAATAGATAATTTAAGTAATGTTTCTGCCATTAGGAATAATGTTAGTAAGCATGCTGCTGCTTATGACAATCTTGAAAGTAATATTACCGTAGATCAGACCAACAAGACTGGCAATACCAATGCTAATTTTTCGATTGATGGAAACCAAACTAGTTTCAACAATGTTTCTCCAAGACAGGCTCTGCCAAATCAAATAATATATCAATCTACAATAAACACTAATAATAATAATAATAATAATACCAATGAACTTGGGGATTTGATCTCTGGCACTGGGTCTTTGTTAAATTATTCATCCGCTACTTTCAATAGCTCTGTCCCTAATACTGGAAAACATATTACTGCCAATCGTACCAATTGCAATAATAGCAACACTGTTAGTCCTGCTTCTGTAACTTCGAGAAATTTAAATGACGGCTCGCCAAACAGTACTACCAGTTCAGGAAGTGGACTGGAGGAATTCAGTGCAATTGATAGACTAGTTTCATAGGTAACCCTATAAAATAATATTATACTTTATGTTTTTACCATTTATGAAAGTGCTAACATCATAGTAAACTTATATTTTCCATATATCCTTTATACAAATTTATACATACATATATACATATATATTTCTTCTTTAGTTACTTAATCTATGTAATGATTTTTATGCCCCCCCTTTCATCCTTTTTTTAAACCCTGGTTCGTGTCGTAAAACATATGCTTACCGTTCGGTCACAACCTTTTCCTAGAGGAGTAGAAATGTTGTAAATATAATGACTCATATAGGCTTTATGGAAAAATGTTGATTTTATCATATTTTCAAATTAGTAATTCCACTTGTGATGGAATTTACACTTTTTCCTTGCTCTTTGTAATCATTTACTATGCCGGTTTCTTCATTTAAATAGAAACACAATTTTTCATCATTAATTTCAAAAATACTTTTTTGTTCAAGGTGTTGGATTTTGCAAAGCCTCAAAATATACTCTAATAGAGTAACTGACATAATTCCTTTGTTATTTCCATTAACACTAGGATGTGTATGAACAGAATCTTGTTCTTCCGGGTCCAGTGTAGATTTGACGCTTTTAAAGCTGGAATTATCATCCTCCGTCTCATCATGTTCATTCTTGGATTCCTCTTGTGATTCTAAATCAGAGGAGGAATCTGAATATTCATATTCTTCATACATACCTAACGCAATCCATTCGTGATTGGAATCATCTGTGGGATAAGTTGAATCGTCAGTATGACGTTCATTTTGTTCTTTTTTAATTTTCAAAACTAAAACAGGATCATTAAAATCAGGTATATTCAATAGGTCACCACTTATATTGAAATAGATTTTAACAAGGGAATTCAAATCATATTTTTTTGTTTGAACTATTTCTTCATTCAAATTATGATACCTCCCGTCATCAAAGTTTTGTTTAATTGTTAAGTCATATTGATATTTTGAGCATTTTTTGGTCATATTTTCAGAGTGTTCTGTGTTCTCCTTTTTATTGATTGTTATTGTTGCCCTTTTCATGTTTTCTTTCCATAATATTTTATCCGATATTGAGCTCACAGAAAAGACGCTCATTTCAAAGATAGGACCTATATTATTGGTGTGTTTCTTATTTTCAAAGGAAAAGTATTTAGCCGCATTTAATATCAAACTTGGTGATACATCGCTAATCTTCATAGTTGTGCATAAATTGATACCAGAAGTGTATAAACTTAAATTGATCAACGGAATAATTTCTTCAATTCTACGTGTAAACGATTTCATTTTATCGATTATAACCCTTACTTCGTCCATATTGTCGTTTGGTTGTTGTAAATAAATTTCAAAATCTTGTATATCTTTTTGTAAAGGCTCGATTAATCTCAAAGTAGAATTCAATGTAGGTGTATTTGATTTCAACGAAACTAGCTTAATTAAATCCATCGCATTTGCCACAATATCAAATTGAATGGTTAATTTATTTTTTAGTAATTTCAATTCATATATTTCATTATTATTGTTTTTGTTTTTGTACTTGCCTGAAAAATTGGTATTATCATCTACACTATCAATAACTTTGGCTTGAGAATCCTTTTTGGCCGAAACTGCTGGGTTAAGTAGTTTTTCGTTTATTTTATCATCTAACAATTTAGTTATCTTCTTCAATGCAAATGAGGAAGCATATGATACACTTGATTTGATGGCAAATGAAATAGCTTTGCTACCAGCATCATTTATAAATTGATCCATAGCTGTTTTTTATTTAATTTTTTTTTTTTTCTTTATTACTTGTATATATATTTTGAAATAAAATCAAGTAATTTTTTTTTTTTTTCTCCCTTTTTTTCATTTCTTTTATTAATGGCGAGGGGACGAAGACAAAAACTCATTCGTCTTCTTTTTCACCTTGTCAACTTCCCATATAAAAAGTGACGCCTTCCATAAAAATAAAAATCAATTAATTAATTACACAATTTAGAACTAAAAAAAAAAAAAAACCAATATTCCTATTACAAATTAATACTTTTAACCCTAAACACATTATAAATAAATAATTACAACTATAAAAGATACGGGAAATGGAAGAAATTGAAAACCATTGAACTTCCCATTCTTTTCTTGACTTATCAGGCTTATTTTTTCTTTTTCTTCCTCAAGTATGCGAGATATATTGAAAAACATAACTTATATCCTTGAACTGAAACTCGTTTTTTAGTAGGTGATCATTGGTTTTCTGTAAGCCAACGTGATTCAGATGATTCCATGTAGTAGCATCTCCATATAGCATAGCACTGGATCTGATAATTTGTTTCCCATTTTTACAACGCTTGCAATTGAAAGTATTGTGGGTATCACAATCGCAATTACCATCATATATAAATAACTTTCTTAGGTTATCTGAACTAAATAATCTCTCCACATCCTCCTTTTCATCCACAACACAAGATGAAAGATTCATTTTCATTGATTGACGTTGATATATCTTTTCTTCTATTGTTCCAGTACAAATAAACCTATAAATAAAGCAATCCTTTTTCTGGCCATCTCTCCAAACACGAGCTAGAGCCTGTTGATCTGCAGCTGGATTCCAATCTGGATCCATCAAAATTAATCTATTAGCACCAATTAAGTTAATACCGCAACCGCCTGCTTTAGAACTTAATAAAAAGATAAACTCGTTGCTACTTGGATCATTGAATTTATCAACCAATTTTTGTCTTTTATTAACCGACATAGTACCATCCAATCTTAATGAACCATAACTGTTACTGCGGCACATTTTATCAATCAAATCCAAAGTTTGAGTATAATTTGATATGATAACTATTTTATCGTTTGACTCTGTTCTAATTTTAAATAAAAATCTTTCCAAAATACTAAATTTCGAAGATATACCAAGTGTTTGAATGCCTCTATTACCGCCGCTGCCACCACCACGACGCCCAGTCCCAACGGAATGTAAGTATGATGGATCATATTCCTCTGGAATTAATAAGTTATCATTCAAATCAATCTCTGGCATATCTTTTTCAAAATCAATTAAATCAGGATGATTGCATAGTTTTTTCAAAACACCGATGCACTTCAATGGTGTATCTGCTTTATTGTTTGTACTAGTTGTTTCTTCTAGATTGTCAAGATCACCGGAGAATTTTAATAAATCTCTAGATTTTATATAATATTTGTACAATTTTTCTTGGAACGGACTTAATTTGCAAAAAACAACGTGTTCGTATTTGCATGGCAAATACTTGGCTAAAATATCATTTGTCCTTCTAATAATAAATTTGGAAACAATATCACTTAAATCTTGTAGTTTCTTTTGTCCTAATAAACATTCTTCCTTGTCCGCATCTGCATCTCTCCCCCTTATAATGGGTATTTCAAAATTTCTACGAAATTGATTTCTTGTACCCAATAGACCAGGGTTTGAAAAATTTAATAGTGCAAAATACTCACTCAAATCGTTTTGGATTGGTGTACCTGATAAAATGACTCTTCTATTGCAATTAATACTGTTTAGGGCAGTAAAAGTTAGACTGTCCTCATTTTTTAACCTATGGCCCTCGTCAGCCAACATTAACCCAACTAGACAATTGCTTAGAGAGTCTACATTTCTTCTTAAAGTTTCATACGATATGATTAGCACAGGCTTAACAATCTGCCTCCCACATGCATTAGCCCATTGCCTAATCGCATCAGATACTGATAAACCATTGGTGGAATGTTTTTTACCATCAATTGCCAAGGGAGTTAATACATTTGCACCTAGCCATTTGA
This sequence comes from Saccharomycodes ludwigii, assembly GCF_020623625.1. Classification (NCBI taxonomy): domain Eukaryota; kingdom Fungi; phylum Ascomycota; class Saccharomycetes; order Saccharomycodales; family Saccharomycodaceae; genus Saccharomycodes; species Saccharomycodes ludwigii. Next base: position 1,979,633 of record NC_060200.1, read on the forward strand.
CAATTTCATTGGCCCAATTACCAACTAAACTCGAGGGACATACAATTATAGCCTTGTTGATTGTAGGTTTACCATTAGGACCTTGCCTCAAAAGAGTCCACAATAAAGCCAAGCATTGTAAAGTTTTACCCAATCCCATTCCATCTGCCATAATACATCCATATGCGTTTTTAGCATGAGAAGATTGGTTTTTAAATTTAATATTTAATTCTTCTTCTTCAATTTCTTTTTTAGTCTTTTTCTTTTTTTTCTTCTTAATATGTTGTGATTCTTTTTCTGCTTCCTCGCCCTCAATACCATATTCATCCGGTGATGGTAACGGTGTTGAAGGAGTAGAGGGTAATAATAGCAGGTTACTCTTTTCCTTAATAAAATCTTTCATTACTAAACCGGTAACACATCTGTATAAAAACCTGACACCTTCGATTTGGTGTGGTCTTAAAATCTTGCCCAGTTTAGGATCAATGACAACGGCAACGTTACCATATTTTTTTTTCTCTTTTTGTTTTCCCTCATCATTAGTATCACTTCCTAATAATTCTTTTAATGACTTATTTTTAACACCATTATTCATTTTAGGAGGATGTATATTGACTAGTTTTTTGTCAGTCGTTGTACTTGGAGTGGCACCTTTATTAGTTTGTTCTTCGGTAGTGGTAGTAGAGCAACTCGGTTCTTCCTGGATATCATCACCTTCATCAGGCATATCACCATCTGTAGTAGGATCATATAATACAATAGCCAAATCGTCGTACGGATCATGTAATGGACGTGGAGGTAGGTCTATCAACTTAGGTTTCATACCTAGTCTTAAATTTAGATTATGGGACCTTACGTAATTCTTAATAGGTACATTAAATTTGGAATGCAATTTAATTTCAATATTTTTTGAATCCTCTAAATATCTAGTAGAACTTAGAGCGTCATATCTTTGCTTAATAACAGTTGTAGACGTATATTCTTCTTCTTTCTCTTCGTTTTCTTGTAATACATGGTTTAAATCTAATGCTTTTGAGACTCTATCCTGCGCTACTAAAGCAGCTTTCCTAGTGCTTCTCGTAACAGTACTTATGGTACCAGCTTTATTGACTCTGTTTCTTGTGCCATGGTTTAATGGTATTTTGAATGGTCTTGTTAGTTTCTCATATGACTGGGTTATATTAAATGGGTTTGGTTGTTTTTTGGGAGTAATACCAAAGCCTGTACCATTGGGTGGTCTATCAGGAAATCTGCTTTTGGCCATAACTTTTTTTTATTGTTTTATTATGATTATTAGTTAATATAGAACAAAGAGTTGACTTGCAAATTAAAAAGTTGAACAATGAGTAGTTTTTTTCTTTCTTTTTTTTTTTTTTTCTTTTTTTCGTTTTCGTTTTGGTGTTTGTATTTAATTTAATTTTATATTACGCGTATATTTTTATATCAGCAATGTTCTAAATACGGAGGGAGAAAGGTTTGTAATACGTTTCAAAAAGAAAAGAAAGTATTTCGTATGTAATGATATAGTTGTTGCATGGTGCGTTGTGCGGGGGGGGGAAGAGAAAGAAAAAGAAAAAGGAAAAGGAAAATAATCTGTGATTGTAAGCAAGTTATATAATGGATAATATATAATAGTCAATTTTATCAAGCAAAACAACAAATAAAACTCCGATTTGCCACTCTGTCCGAAGTGCAACTATCATCCCACATTTCACCTTATTGTCACGTGCTCAATTACCCATTATTTCTTTTTCTTTCTCGGTTTTAAAAGAAAAAAAAAAGAAATATCCGGAAAAACTGGATTTGGAAAAATTGAATTTGAATTTGAAAAAAAAAAATTATATATATGTGAAAAACTCCGGTTTTAATAAATGGAGAACAAAAAGTAAAAAAAATAAAACTGATATTATTCTCAGAAAACCACACACAGCACTTCCTCAAAACATGTTTTTTTTTCCGTTATCTTTTTTTTGTTGTTTTTATTTGTGTGTCTTTCAAGGGAATAAAAACACCCCAATATTAATTTTAGTACAATAGAAATTGTACATATTTTAACTCCAAAATCAGTTGACGATAATCAAGGCTGATGTTGTTATTTTCATATATAACCTCCAGATTAATTTTGTTAATATTTTTAAAAAAAAAATTTTTTTTTTCTCCCCTCTCTAAATCCTTTTTTTCTTTTTTTTTATGTTTCAAACCTTGTAACTTCTTTTTTTATGCAAAATCTTTATTCCTTGGCTTCTTCATAATGTCTTTCTAATTTTTTTTTTTTCTAACGGTAGCATTCAGCATATTGAAACCTAAGTCAATTAACTACAAAATAATAAATAAATGGTCATATCACTCACTCCGCATAGGAATAACACAAATAGCAATATACCCAGTATATCTAATATTTTCGGTACAACTACGAATAACTTTATTAATGTTGCCGATTCCACTAACAATAATTCTACTACCCATACTTTGCCCGCTCACACTCAGCACAGAAATAAACAAAATTTAGCTTATACACGAACTAAAAAAGGAAGTTTATTAATATTAAATTTATCAAACCATTCTATACCTCCGCTATTGTTACCGCCTGTAATAAACTGTTGTGGTGCTACCACTATTAATACTAATGCTACCACTACCAATGATGATAATAACTGTGATGATGGTAGTGGTAGTATCTACAGTAATAATAATAATAATAATACTATACCCTACAATAGTGTGTATAATATTCCAAGTAATGACGGCAATAGAAGTAGAAGTGATACAGGTTGTAGTGTATATAGCAATAACAGCAGCATATTTAGTTCCAACAACAACGATCTGCTTACTAGAAAGAGAAGCAATACCATAAATAGTAGTCATAGTAGTGTTATTAGCAATAGTAGTAATAGTAGTAGCAGTAACAGTAGTATTCTCAGTGTTAACGGTACTGGTACCAGTTGTGATAATAATAGTAATAACGCTCCGGTGTCCAAAAGGCAGAGAGTGGGTCCAAGTTGCGACTTATGTAGGGCCAAGAAGATTAAATGTGATGCAATAATAACAACCATTTTAAAAGACGATTTGATACTGAACTCTTTTTCTCAATCTTTACATTGTGAATTAGATAAATCTACAATTATACAATTTCTAATGAGTCATTCAACGGAATTGTCCAATTCTAACAATGTTATAGATACAACCACAATTATACAGAATTTAATAAACAATGATAACATTAATAAAAAAGAATACAAATATTATAAGCATGTTGATAAATTGATTAGCTTCAAAGCATGCAGTTCGTGTCGTATCAAAAAACAAAATGCCTGTCGTTTTAGTAAAGGATTGACTAGGCAAGATATTAACATTTTTAATAAATTAAAAAAAATTAATTACCTAAAAAGAAAGAATTGGAAAAAGTGCGGCAAAAGTACTAGCACTAGTTCTGATACTATTTTGTATAATATTGATGCTGAATCATCAGAATTAAATCACAGTTTAGACTCATTTACTATTCACGATTATAAAAATCTATAAGCAATAATTTTAATATATATATATATTTTCTTGTTATAGTTAATAATATTAATAATAGAATTGTTACTTTTTAATGTCACTATTTCATCTTATATATATATATATATATATGTACAGTTAGAAAATTCTTTAAATCATATATTTTCTCATTAACAACACAAATAACACATGAATTAGTGAATATACAACAAATAATTTTTTGTACTTTGGATTTGACAATAATTGTAAGTTCAAATACCCCCAGCTATAAACACCACCTAATATTATAATAATCCAATTGAATATAAATTTAACTCTATTAATAGTAACGCTAGTACCATCACCATGCATAACACCAATAATTTGTAATATAATATTCACTACAATGAACTTGATTAAAATGATTGGAATCCAGCAGAGCAAGGAATATCCTACAATGTTGATCAATTTCACCCAATTATTGAATCTGTTACTACCACTTTCATCTCCTATCTTCCAAAATGATAAAAAAAAAGATAGTAAAACCTCATAACAAAATATGGATATCCCAGTGTAAAGAAAATTGGCTAATGTAGTTGTGTTATCGCTGGGTACAATGTCTGGGAAAGTCTTGAATATAAATGAGAGAACCAAAACAGTGAAAGAAATCCATAAAGGACCATATAGTTCAATGATGTTACTACTAACCGTCTCACTGCCGCCAGCAACACCATTTTCTTCAAGGTTAAAAATATTATTACGCTTTAAAAGTAGAGTGGATTTAATTCTATTTTTTAGTAATTCCGTGGTAATATTGTTAAAGTATTTCGCGCTTCCAGAAATAGCACCGGAAGCATTGGTTGTGGAAGATGTATCAGCAGATATAGCTGGTGGTTGAATCAACACCACAGGGGTGGTAGTATTACTAACATTAGTGTCCAAATTCTTGCTAGTAATGTCATTGTCATCATCAAATAAAAAATCATCGTCATTTAAATCATTCTCGATTTTGTTATATTTATTACCACTAGTGTGATCAACTTCACTACCTAACTGATCTTCAAAGGGATTGTAGTCCTCTTCATCATCAATGTTAGTTTTCAATTTAGAATATTTATTATGACTCATTGGAAGTAGGTAAAGTATATATATATATATATATATATTTATTTATTTATTTGGATCCTTCTTTAAAGATTATATTATAAAGTTGAAAAAAAAAAAAATACCTTTGATTATAAATTGCCAATTAATTAGTGTCAAAAAGTGATTACTGTTGAGTTCTTTTAATAGATAATATGAATCTCCAAAGTTTTTGATTGCGGTGTAAGAAGAAAAAAGCCAAACATAAAAACAACAAGATTTCATTATTATTTATTTTTTTTTTTTTTTTCTCTTTTTTTTTTTTTTTTTTTCATTTTGCGGGTAAGCAAATATAACACATATGTGTATGTGTTGTATGACCGGGTTAATAGATCTGTATTTTGGTCAATCGTTATATAAAAACAGTCCATTTCCTTTTTTATTTTGTTTTTCTAAACATAAATATAGCGTTCAACACAAAGATATCTTTATTCTATAATAACTATATACCATAAATATAAAATATTAAGCAAATGTTGTCATTTTACATATTACTACTACTTACTTGCATTTGCTGCTGTATAGACCTTACATCTCTGGTCCAAACTTTTGAAACTAACTAAATTCTTATTACTTTCAATTATCATCCCCCTTTCAAAAAGGCGCACCTCTTATTTTAAAAATAGATGATGATATAGTAGATTGCTTCGAGGGATCATTTTGTTCATTAAAGGGAGTACTATCATTACTAATAGAACTATTTTTAATACTACTATCTACATGATATTTGTTATTTTTTGCTGCTCTATCTAGTTCATATTGTTCTTCTGTAATTTTATTATCAACATCTTCCCTATTGCTTATAAATAGTACTGCAACTTCTTCATCTTTTAACCCTTTGGTTTCTGGGAATTTGTATACGATCAATGTGTTCAATAAAAATGACATGGTCCCAAACATAATAAATGTACCCCATTTGATTTTACTTAATAAACATGGTGCCATAAATGTTAAGATAAAATTGAAGAACCAGCTAAAAGACATGCAGACGCTTGTACCTTTGACTTTAGCTACTGTGGGCAATATTTCATTTGTGTATACCCATGCTGCACATGATAAAGAAGCAGCAAATATACTAACAAATACATAGCAAAATGTTAAAACTATTGTTCCTGGAATACCTTTAATTTCCCAAACAACCGCTGTATTGCCATTGATTGGTGCTACTTCGTGACCATATACTCCCAAGATAGTTCCTATGATTATCATGCATAGAGACAATAAATATGATCCATAAACAATGATATCTTTTCTTTTCAACTTATCCATCAACATTATGGGAAAGATGGTGAAAATTACATTAAAAATATATTGTAATGAGGTTGCCCATAGTTTTAAATTATTTCTCAACCCGATCATTTCACAAATGTAAACCATATAATACATTAAAACACCTATACCACAAAACTGCACCAAGCTCTGCATAACAATCCCGCATAATAAGTGTGGTAATATCGGTCTTTTAAACAAATCTATAAATCTTAAACGTTTGTCACTGTTGTTAGTAGCGGTCATTTCAGTCTTATTAATTAAATCGATTTTGTTTTCTATAAATTTTTCGCCTTTTAACTCTCTAACAATTTTTTCCAGTTTGCTTAGCTCTCCGTGCATAATTAACCAGGATGGCGATTCAGGTAGCCCCCATGATACAAAGAATAAAAGCAACCCTGGAAGTCCCTCAATTGCCCAACTTAATCTAAATGAAATGGCAGTGTTTCCAAGATAATACTCGGCAACCAAAGTTATGTAAAACATTAATAATATTCCCCAGGTCAACGCCCATTGCATGGTTGAAGTCACCAGTCCCTTTTTGTTTGATGGAATGATTTCACTAATATAGACAGGGATACTGCTGCTAAATATACCAATTGAAATTCCTTTAAAAAATCTGCTTAGAATAACCCACCAAATGTCAAAACTTAGCGAGGCTACCACCGAACCAAACAACCAAACCAAAGCAGTTAACCTAGCCGTGTTGGGAAAACCTAATTTTTCTGATAGAGTACTAGATAGCAAACATCCTATCAATCCACCTGATGGATTGGATCCTGATATTAATCCTTGTTGGAGAGGGGTTGGATAATTAAAGTATTTATTGAAAAATTCGGATCCAATAAAAATTGACATAGATGAGATGTCTAGGCCCAATAACAAGCCACCGAGTGCCAAGATAATGATTATTCTGGTTACAGAATAAAATTTTTCGTTTTTCATTTTATTATTATTATTATTATTATTATTATTATTATTATTATTTACCTGATGTTATGAAGGCCGTTGTAGTTTCTGTTCCTGTATGATTAGCTTTTAATATATATATGTCAGAGTGCGCAGTTTTATTTTTTCCATGGATTTTAATAACATTTGTAACATATTCTCTTTTTCCTTGCATTTTTTAAAAAAAATAAAAAAAATAAAAAAAATAAAAAAAATAGTTGATATATATATATTTGTATTTAGGTTTAGTTAATGACACAAAGCTCTTTTCCATTTATAGATTTATCTTCTTAATTATTAGTACACTTTTTGTAAACATAAAATATTTCGCTGACATTAAAAGTCATTTTTATGTTCCGGGTAACACCATTCGCAAATATCAAATATTTTTTTTATAGGCCAATTTTTTTTCAGTTGCAAATTGAAAGGAAGAGGAGCTCTGAGGGAAAAGAAAGAAAGAAAAAAAAAAAAAAAAATATATATATTAAACAGTTACAACAATACCAACTGGATTCACAATATTTGTGTAACTTAAACTTACCAGTGCTTTATTAAACAAACAATTGAGAGAAACTAAAATGTTTTCATTGAATCAAAGATTTCAAACAGTAATCAATGCAGCTATCACATATGCAATATTTATTATATTTCTAATCATAACATTGTTCCACTTCCAACTCTATGTCGAAAACAATATTACTGAAACAGTTAAAGTTAATAATTTAAATATCATTAAGCCTATTTTAAACCTAAGGACAAGTAGAATGTTTGGTGGAAGTGGAAAGTTTCCAAAGGAAAATTTAAGAATCAAATTCGATTTAAATACTGATTTGTCTCCATTATTTACCTGGAACACTAAACAAGTATTTGTGTATTTGACTGGTGCTTACAACAGTACTAGCACTTCTTCCTCTGAGGTTACATTTTGGGACAAGATTATTACTGATAAGAAAAATGCAGATTTGGATTTGCATGCTGTTATGGGCAAATACTCAGTTTGGGATAAACAGAATGGATTTAGTAATAAAGATTTACAATTGAAATTACACTGGAATATTCAACCATTCGTGGGTAATTTAATATTTGGTGAAGCTGTCATGAGTAACAGTGGTGACATTTTGCATATACCAGCAAAGGAGCAAATAACTAATGGAACAGCTTAAAATTAATAGGAAAAAAAAATTCTTTACAACTATTAAAGCCCACTTTCCTTTTATCATTGTTATTATTATTAAGATCGATTTTATTTACAAAAATTAATATCCGTATTTATATATGTGTACAATAAATATACACATTGTAAAGACTACTAGTGTATAATTGAAAACACTGTTTAAATATAAACAAAATAAGATGTGTGTGTGTGTGTGTGTGTTTTTTTTAGTAATATCCATACCCTCCATTTTCCTCCCTACCATTTCACTTTAGGGGTTCTTTTACTAGTTCTTAACTCCTGTAGGAACTCCTTGTGTCTAGCTTCAACTGCATACCAATATGCAACGTTATTTTTTGGTTTCATCAAATATCCAATTATAAACCTAGGATATTTCTTGGTCCAGCTCTCTAATATATTCTCCAGTTCTGTCAAGTTGTTCAATGAGGATAGATATTTATCTAATTTTTCTTTAACTTCTTCATAAACATTGGATTCAAGGTAATATGTTGGTCTTCCATAACTAGGGTCAGCTCTTAGTGCAATTAAGTCTTTTGGTAGTTGGTTACTGCTTGTGCTGAAATCCGTATAATGTTTCTTCATCAATCTAAGCATGTGAATTCTATTAAAACCTTTGATTAACAAGTTATTAATAAGATTTAATGCATAATCTCTGGTGCCCGTATAATCTATCATTAGTCTTATGGCTGAATTGTAACTCTTGTTATCTATAACTAAACTATTTTCTCTTAATTTTTTAATCCAACTTGGAATTTCGCCTATCCTATGCCCCATATGTAGCTCTTCCAACTTAAAATTAAAAACACCAATTAATAACCCGTCTAAGTTCAAATTACGCATAATTTTAGAGGTTGGCCCGTTTCTTATGTTTGTGATTCTATTCATTATATCATCAAAGGTTAACGCAAGCTCCTCCCACTGCTGTGTTTCATAATATACGTAAGCTTTAGTTTTCAAAATACGAAACTTTGTTAAAATTGCATTTGGGTTAGATTTATAAAAAATACGGATATAGTCGTACAAAATCTTCCATGCAGAGACGGGGTCATAGGTAACTAGTTGTTTGATAGGATAAATAATCACACCAGGGTGTAACACAGGATGCACAATATCTAAGGTGCGGTTTGCTGAGCTTTCCATAATGTCGTTTAATAGCCGCAAGACTTTTTTAATGTTGGAAGAGCTACCTGTTTTGGAAATATTTGTTATAAAGGCATGCTTCACCACATAATGTAAAATTTTAGAATTTACCGGAATTTTATTATTTAACAACTTTTCGTAATATGAGAAAATCATTGCAGAATTGTTGTGACAATCATAATATCTCATGATAATTTCAAAATGAGCTGGCAAAACAAGTCCGGGCGAATGTTCCAACATGTGATTTAACAATTTCCCACTAGCTTCAACATCTTTCTTCAAACTGATCAAATAATTTAACATGACACGGTAAAATTCTGAATTAGTTCTAATTCCGGCTTCTGATATTTCTAAAAAAAGAGAATCACAATTTTCTTCTAATAAAGTTTTAGCATAGATCAATGAATTATACATATAAATTTTCAACACATCATCTGATTGAATATAATCTTCCTTGATATAGTTGTTAAAAATTTTAACAGCTTGGGTGGGTTGTTTAGAGTCGGAATAAACATCCATAAGACTAGCAATCAAGGCCGGTGTCGGCGTAATATTATATTCATCTCTCATAAGATGGAATAATTCCTCTGCAATAGGTATATTTGTTAAATAAGCACAAATTCTAAATATTTTTTCAAAATGCCTTGAAGATATTAATTCTCTCTGTTCCAAATTCATTTTCTTCAACACCATTAAAGCCCCATCCAAATCGTTTTGTGTGCGGTAAATATCCAACAAAATCAAATATGTGTAAGTTTGTGGCCTAACGTCATATTTTTTAAACAACTCAAAGTGATGTAAAGCACCTTGATAATCTCCGTTTTTGTAATATGCATACAGTAAACTTTGTAGAACAGCATAATTGGGGATTAATTTCCTATTCAATAACTGTTTGTATAGGCTATCAACGATTTCCAATTCGCCATAATCGGCTAGTGCGTACATGATAATACCATAATGCAAAACGTTAGGTAGTTCACCAATTCCAAAAAGTTTATTAAACTGTTTTTGTAAAGCATCCCAACTTTTTAATTTAGAATACGCAATCAATAAGTAATCAAACTGTTTTTCTCCAAAGTTATGCAAATGTGGAAATTCTTCGTATAGTTTTTGTACCTGTCCATAATTTCCTTTATGGACCAAAATCCTTAATGCACCTGTTAAATCATTGATCTCCACCAAATCTCTATGATGGTCGTATTTATATTTCCATATATCCCAACCTTTGTCAAACATTCTCCTGCGTAAAACTAACATCTGCAATGTAGAAGCATATTGCGAAATCACAACCGGTATTTTTGAGCTAGTATATTTAACATTGACAAGATGATGAACATTAACAGCAAAGCTGGTTTCCAAATTTGTCAACAATTCATAATAATCAAATTCCACTGTTGAATTCATACTTTCTCTATAGCTCTTTTCATTTTTTTGCATTACTATCATCAATGGTTCTAATATATCTCTGTTTCTTAAATAATCTTTAGGTGACGAAAAATCACAATGGCCTTGCATGAACGAGTATGAATGCATAAATATTATTGAAGCTGTTTTGAAACCATAGCTTTCGTAAGTCACAGACAATAGAGATGATAGCACTTTGATAATCATGGATCTCTTACTACTTGTACTGTTATTGATGGCTATATCACTGTTTTGAACAGAACCATTGGATTGGTGTTGAGATGATAACTCTCCTTCTACAATATTAAATTGTTGAAACATAAAATTTAGGTATTTAAATAACAGTCTTGTAAACCCTTCAACTTTTAGTATAGAATGGAAAATCATATTAAACTCATGTACACGAATGTCTTTGGGGAATTTAAAAGTATCATTTTTAATACTAATATTATAAAATAACAGAAGGTAATTAAAGCATTTATTTTTGAATAAAAGCTTTGCAAGATCAGACCTAACCCTCGACGACATAATATCATTGGTACTATTATTATCAATAGTTGTATCTGTGCTGTTATATATCTGCTCATTAGTATCAGTATTTATTGCTATATTTGCACTTGGATTCAATATTTTAGTTTTGGACAATGGTTTTATATTCTTAGCAAAACTTACAAGCCTTAGTAATTCTCTTTTTTTTTCATACTCATCAGTTGGTAGTGCGTCTTTATTATAAACAATTTCTTTAATTTTGAGTAAATATAGGTTATTTTGATCCCGCTGTGGTTGTAATAGAGCTGATGGTTGGGTATCAACATGTAAGCATCGTATTTCAATCTTATTATTAATAGTTTTTTTTTGTTTGGCTGCCGATATTATCAGTGGACCGATATTTTGCTTTATAATTAATTTTTTGTTTCCTTTTAAGACAGACTTAAATGATAACATTAGTTGCATTATAAATTGATTTTTTTAATTATATTTACAGGTTAATATGAGTATGTAGTTGGTTTTATTTGTTTTCTCTCTCTCCCTCTTTTTTTTTTTTTACCTTTATTTTACACAGGTATCAAAAATGAATTAATTAAACACTCGAGGTAAATATATATATATACTGGTGGAATTTAAAAAACAGTTATTGGAATTATTATTATTATTATTAAAAGAAAAAAAAAAGAAAAAGAAAAAAAGAAATGATGATGAATGTATCAAAAAAATGCAATAATGGGAAAGGGGGGGAGGGTTATGTGTATATTCTTATAGTTTAAATATAGGAAAGTTGGAATTGCCTACTGCTAGTATATTCAATTAAGTATGGCCCCTCTGTTCTTGTTCTTTATGAGTAATTGATTTTTAAAAAAAAGTAAAGAAAAACAAACAAGAAAAAGAAAAAGAAAAACAATTAATTGCAACTACAATAAAAAAAAAAACAAAAATAGGTTTAAAAATTGCAAAAACTAAAAAGAAAAAAGAAAAAAAAAAAATTTTTTTGGTGGAGTTTTCCAAATTGAAAAAAAAAATATTCTATAAAATAATATCCGTATAATCCGCATATCCTTATTGTTTGACATCGGACAGTACGTACCAATTGTAGATTTATTTGTAATCTTTTTAACTCTTTTCTTTTTCTTTTCTGTTTTTTTTTTTTTTTTGTTTCTTTTGGATATCTCGTTGCTTCAAATTAAAGTCATCTTTAAAAATATATACAACAATAACCTTTAAACACTCTCTGTGTTAGAGAAAATCACTTACATAATAAAAACACCCGTATTTAACATATTACCAATAATAATGCCACCAAAGAAATCCTTAAATGCCAAGAAATTCACAAGAGAATACAAGTTAAAGGAAATTCAAAGAAACTTAACGAGAAAATCCAGATTAAAGAAACAATATCTAAAAGCGTTGAAAGAAGAAGGTTATGCTATACCGCAGAATACTGAATCAGATGAACACTTAGATGGTAAAAATACTGCCACAGCTAAGTTAACAGGTAGAGATCGTAAAGTCATAAAAAGGCAGAATTCAGAATTAAAATATGAAGAGAAAAAGAAGTTAAAACAGGAAAGATTATATAAAAAAAGACAAGATCGGGAATTCAAAAGAGAAAAAGAATTAAATAGAATAAAAGAAATCAAGTCTAAGCACCAAACAAAGATTGATAGAAGAGAAAAATTGGCCCAAAGGACAAAAACAGGACAACCTTTGATGGGTCCCAGAATAGAAGATTTATTAAATAAAATTAAAAACGACGATACATATACTAATTAGTCATTATGTTTAGAGTTCTACACTTTTTAACCCTTTGTTCTCCTCCCACCGTCTTTTTCTTTTTTGTTTGTTAATATTATTATTATGATATATATATATATATATATACATGTATATTATTATTTAAATTGTTTATTTACAGGATCCATCATTTTTAATACTTCGAAACACTTTGTATTAAAAAAAAAAAAAGAAAAAAAAAAAAAAAGCAAAAAGCAAAAAGTAAAAAGTAAAAATTAAATCACTTTTTTTGTTCTTGTTTCTTTTGGAATTCGCTAATCAATTGCTTTTGAATTTGAGGCAAGGTTGGTGCATACTTTTTAAATTCTAAAGAAAATTCACCTTTACCTTGAGTTGAAGCCCTTAAACTGGTGGCAAATCCAAACAAGCCATTCAATGGACATTCAGCAGTAATAGTAAACTCGTCCTGACCATTTTCAGTATCAATGATAACAGCAGTCAATTTGTTCAATAAACCAATAACATTACCTTGAAATTCATTTGGAGAAGTAACAGAAACATTCATAATTGGTTCCAAGACAACAGGTTGAGCTTGTAAAAACGAATTTTTGAAAGCAGTCATTGTGGCTGTCTTAAACGACAATTCATTAGAGTCAACAGCATGAATAGCACCATCGTTAATTAACATATTGACACCTAAGACTTTATGGCCAACCAACGGTCCTTTCTCGCAAATCTCTTCGAAACCTTTTTGACAAGCAACCAAATATTTATCTGGAATACGGCCACCAACAACTTGAGATCTGAAAATATTTTCAGTTCCATTATCAGAAGTTGGGCTAATATTACCCATAACTCTAGCATATTGGCCAGCACCACCTGATTGTTTCTTATGTGTGTAATCAAATTCGGCTGGTACAGTAATGGTCTCTCTATAAGAAACTTGTGGTCTGCCTGTTTCGCATTCGACATTATATTCTCTCTTCATTCTTTCAACATAAATTTCCAAATGCAATTCTCCCATACCAGAAATAATAGTCTCCTTAGATTCATTATCAAACCTAACCCTAAATGTAGGATCTTCCTTGGTAAAACGGTTTAAAGCTTTTGAAAAGTTGGTGGCCGAATCTTTGGATTTTGGTTTAATAGATAAAGATATAACAGCATCTGGAACAAACATCGAGGACATAGAATAATTTAAAACACCATCTGTAAAAGTGTCCCCAGAAGAACAGTCTATACCAAATGTCGCACAAATTTCACCAGAGCCAACTTCATTGACATCTTCCATATCATTAGAGTGCATTCTCACTAATCTAGACACTTTAACTTTTTTACCAGTTTTCACATTGGTTATGTAGCCACCCTTCTTTAATTTACCTTGATAAACACGAATATAAGTTAATTGACCATATTTCCCCTCTTCTAGTTTAAACGCCAACCCAACGAATGGTTCTTTAACACTAGGAACTAAAGTAACTTTAGACTCCTTGTTGGCAATATCTAGACCGGTATTTAAAACTTCACTTGGATCTGGCAAGTAATTAACAACAGAGTCTAAAACCGACTGGATACCAGTATTAGCCAAAGCAGACCCCATTAGTACCGGCGTAAATTTTCTAGCAATAGTAGCTCTACGAATAGCAGCATGAATTTGCTTTTCGGTAGGTTCTTTTTCCTCTAAATAAAGTTCAGCGATCTCATCATCAACATCGGCCAAAGTTTCAATCAACAAAGCTCTCTTTTCTTCAACCAAGTCAACCAGATCTTCAGGAACTGGAGTTTTTCTCAAAATTTCACCATTATCGCCTTCATTGTAAATAGCTTCTCTGGATATGATGTCAACAACCCCTTTCAATTCTGATTCAGCACCGATAGGTACTTGAATGGCAGCAGCAGGGATTCTTAGTTTCTTATTGAGTTGTTCAATAGCTTTGAATGGATTGGCACCCATTCTATCCATTTTATTGATAAAAGTAATACGTGGAACATTATATCTTCTCATTTGACGATCAACAGTAACAGTTTGTGATTGAACACCACTAACAGCACAAACAACTAAAACCGCACCATCCAATACTCTCAAAGCACGTTCGACTTCAATAGTGAAATCTATGTGGCCTGGAGTGTCAATTAAGTTATAATGGTAGCTTTTACCATCTTTATCCCAAGAACAATAAGTAGCTGCAGACTGAATTGTGATACCTTTTTCTCTTTCTAAATCCATCGAATCCATTTTAGCACCAACATTATCCCTACCTCTAACTTCATGAATAGCTTTAATACGGCCAGTATAGTATAAAACACGTTCAGTAAATGTAGTTTTACCTGAGTCAATATGAGCAGAAATACCAATGTTACGTAATCTACTTAAAGATGCCGTATCAGTTGGAGATAATTTTGTGGTTATCTGGTCAATGATTTTTTTTTCTTCATCGTAGGAATCCCTTAAAGATTTACCCGTTTGGAAGAATCTAAGGTTGCTAGTAATATTAGCACCACATCTGGAAAAAAAAGGAAAAAAAGAGGTTGATAGTAATTTTCTACTAGCAACAGCAGTTCTTGATGTAGCCGAAGCAAACGACATTTTCCCTTTATGTTTTTTTTTTTTTTTTTTTTTTTTATATTATTTGAGTTTTAATCTTTGGAGTAAAGTTTTCTGGGTTATTAAAAATACAGAAAATGTTCAAACATTTTTGAAAATAAAATATCTATATAAATTTTTTTTTTTTGTTTTTTGTTTTTTCCTTTTCCATTTATCCAAGGCTGGGTAAAATAATTAAAAGAAAAAAAATATTTTTTTTTTTTTTTTTCTTCTCCAAAAAAAGAAAAAAAAAAAACCATTATTTTTTTTTAATTTGTGTCGTATTTGCTTATCATTCAATTCATCAACTTAGTAATTATGACGTTGTTGTTGTAAGGCAATTCCAAATAGTATTAAAAAAACAATATTCATTACTCCATTTACCATTTTCATTGTTTGCGTATCTATCACACTAAATGTCATCTATTTTTTAAATCAAATCCTTATACTCTTTAACGTATTGGAGACTAATCACATATACCAAATTTTAATGTATTCTTGTTAAAAAAAGAGATATCTTTACTACGCTATATAAAAAAGAACAAAGTATCACTTGCTAGACTTTTTAAAAATCCTTTTTTTTTTCCCTAATTTTTTGTATATTTCTTATTTTTTTGTCACACATCTCTCCAGACTTTGTCATTTTATATATAAACAGTAAATTCAATTATAGTATTAATAATACTTGCGTCACCTCCCATTCACATTCACATTCACATTCACAAAAATGAGTAACGAACATATAGCAACTCATCCAGAGAACAACAAAAAATTAGCTAGATTACCAGTTCCAGATTTGAAGGATACATTACAAAGGTATCTCGCTAGATTGGAACCGTTACAAGAAGCACATCAACATGAAGCTACAGTGCGTGCAGTTTTAAGCAATGAAAACATACACAAATTGAAAATTTTGCAAAATAAATTGCTAGAATACGACCACGAACTAGACATAGAAACGAATGGAGAATCGTCTTACATCGAACAATTTTGGTTTGACGCATATTTAGAATATGACGCTTCAGTTGTGTTTAACGTTAACCCATTTTTTCAATTGCAAGATGATCCTACTTTGTTATCCACTGATAAAGACGTCCAAATTAAAAGAAGTGCCAAATTAGTTTTATCAATGTTAAAGTTCGTACGTGAAATTAGAAAATCTACTCTAAAACAAGATACCGTTAGAGGAAAGACTCCATTGTCTATGGATCAATATTCTAAATTGTTTGGTAGTGCGAGGTTACCACCAAATAACGAACAGGACAAAAGTGATAATAATCCTTCGTGCCATTTGCAAACTGATCCAACTTCGCACCACATTGTGGTTATTCACAAGTCTCGGTTTTATTGGTTTGACGTATTAGATACAAACAACAATCCAATCTTTCAATCTCCTGAAGAATTAGAATGTAACTTGTACTCCATCATCCAGGACTGTTTACAAAATGCCGATGAAAACAATAGTTTCCCAGCCGGCGTTTTCACGACTGAAAATCGTAAAGTTTGGTCTAATGTTAGATCCTATATGATGTCTCAAGAGGATGACACTAATTCCCATAATTTAAAGATTATTGATAGTGCCTTATTCATCTTATGTTTGGATGATATTTCCATTGACGATGAGCGCAGGTTAGTTCAAAACTTATTATGTGGCGAATCAAAGTTGATAAATAATTATTCAACTCAAACTGGTACTTTTTTAAACAGGTGGTTCGATAAGTTGCAATTGATAGTAACTGAAAATGGCAAAGCGGGTATTAATTTCGAACACACTGGTGTTGACGGACATACAGTTTTACGTATGTGTTCCGATATTTACACTGATTCTATTTTAAGTTTTGCCTCTAGCATCACCAAAAATGTTCCACGGGTTTTCCACCAAGACGAAATTAGAGATGTTGCTGCTGTTACTCCTCGCACCACCGCTAAAAGCAACAACTTAATCACTATACCACGTAGGTTAGAATGGGTTGTTGATTCATTTTTATTATCATCCATTCATTTTGCAGAAACTAGGGCTTCTGATTTAATGATGCAGTATGAGTTTGATATCGTTGATTTCCATGAGTATGGAGCCAATCACATCAAAAGACAATTCCATGTCTCACCGGATGCGTTTATACAAATGATATTTCAACTAGCCTACTATGCTCTTTACGGTAAGTTTGAAACAACCTATGAACCGGCAATGACAAAAACTTTCAAGCATGGTAGAACTGAAGCCATAAGATCAGTAAGCAATGACTCTAAAAAATTTGTCCATTCAATTTTCGATAATGTAAGCACAGACAGAGAACGTGTCAAACTATTGCAAGAGGCTTGTAAGGAACATTCAAGAATAACCAAAGAAGCTAGTTGTGGCTTGGGGCAAGATCGCCATTTATATGCCTTGTATTGTGTTTGGAAGGAAATGGGAAACAACGACGACACTTTGCCACCAATGTTTAGCGATAAAGGTTGGAAAATATTGAACACAAACATTTTGAGCACTTCAAATTGTGGCAATCCATGCTTGAAAAGTTTTGGTTTTGGTCCAGTAACTAACAACGGGTTTGGGTTAGGTTACATTATCCGACCAGATTCTGTAACTATCGTTCTGTCCTCCAAACATAGACAGACCGAAAGATTCGCTAAATTAATTGAAAAATCCCTACTAGAAATAAACCATGTTTTTGAAAGAAAAGAGGGATCAACCTTCAAAAATACTCACACGTTGACTGAAACTAAAGGCAGTAGCACAGATATGAAATTCCTAATGAGTGGTTATGATTACTTTGATGTAAGTGTACATGGATAAACAAACTAGTTATTTTTCTTTAAATAAAACGCTTCTAAATTACATACTAAACCTTTAGTATAATCAAACTTAGAAAAAAAAATATATATATAAACTTGTCAGACTGCCATTTGCACCCACCCAATAATGCTTATCCCATCTTATAAAAGAAGTACATAGGCTGGGTAAAGATCATCGCGCCATTTTTTAGAGAAAAAAAATTTTTAATCCCAAAAACACAGGCAGAAAAAACGTTAAAATGTAACTGGAAATCGGCTATAAGATGAATCCGAACTGCTAAGAGTTGCAGAGTTCAAACTTATTAAAATCGGGACTTGCATCCATGCTACCTTGGCCTTCCGAAGAAGGGTAACATCCGATAACCAAAGAAAAATTCTCACTCTGGGGCACAAAGGTAATGATACTCATCTTCCAAGTTGGATTCAGTGGCTCTTGTGAAGAGTCAAAGAGTGACGATTCCTATAGAAATGATCCTACTGTTGAAGGTGTTAGTAATAATAATTTTTCTTATAACACAAGCTTTTTTTTTCCCATCACATCGGAATAACCAAAAACAAAAACGAAAAAAAAAAAATTGAAACCAAAATCTCAGATTATAACAACCATGGTTCCAATAATAACGTTTTTTTTTCTTCCTATTTGTCAAAACATATGGACAATTAAAACTTGATTATATTAACAACAATGCTTATGTATAAAGCATGGGGTATTTTACATACTGAAGTACGTCGATGTTTTTTTATGAATTTTTACAATAAAAGAAAAAGAGAAATTAACATGTATAATAATTACAAAAAAATATCCTTAAAATTAACGGAAATGTTCGTCTTTTATACTTTTTTGTTTTCTGTTTTTTTTTCTGTTTTTCTGTTTTTTTTTCTTTACTTTTCTTTTCTTTTTTCATTTTTTAAAATCTTATATTAAAATAACAGTAATAATGAAATGTACGTCATTTTCTATGTAATTACTGGGCTGCATCTGTGCATAAAAAATATTTCCACTTCCTTTTAATTCTTTTTTCATTTTTTAAAGTAGGGCTTTTTCTTTAGTATTTTTTTATGTGTGAAAAAAAGAAAAAAAAAAAAGCAAAAAAATTAAACATAGGGCTTTTTATTTTAAATTTTCCTTTTTTTTTTTTGGTTTTTCAGCCGACGCAATATCACTTCTGCGTCTGTTATGCACTTCAAACTTTTTCTTATCATACATTTATTTCCCATTCCAGTATTATTGTTTTCTATTCATATCTTAGAAATACCGACTAGTTCTTGATCCTGTGTTTAATAGAATAGAAATATATATATATATATATATAAAATAAATAAATAAATAAATAGACAATAACTATAATACTTTAATATTAGAAAAGTACATATAAACAAATACAAACTTATTGCATTAATAAATACATAAACCTTAGTTCTCGGTCTATAAGGGAATACAAGATCAACTTCGATCATTAAGAAATAAAAAGACATGTAAAGGCTCATCGGAAAGAAGTTCTTAAAAATATAAATTGAACATTAAAATTATCATGAAGAAGATCCAGAAAGTTATTCATTCCTCTTATACTTTTCTTAATTATTTTAGATCTTATTCTTACTATTTGCCATTTTCATTGTTGGAGTTGATTGATCTTGGTTAGCAATGTGTTATTAATCGTTATAGCTAATAGTGAATTTGCATTCATTAAAAGACCATTTTGAAGAGAAAATCGTGATAGCTTCTATGGCCAAGTTGGTAAGGCGCCACACTAGTAATGTGGAGATCATCAGTTCGACTCTGGTTGGAAGCACTTTTCTTTTTTTTACATATACATACACACATTTCTAATATTTTTATGTTTATTGAATATTACTACCTATAGAGCTATATATTCAGTTACTGTATAGTGGTTTCAATATCACTTCCATCATCGTTACTTCTATATTCTTCGCCTAATAAAAGGGTTTCCAATTTGTGATACATTTCTAATTCTTGTGCAGTACTGAAATCTTTTTCATCCAAACCATAATCAACAATAACGAATAATCCATAAAAAGCAATAAGAGCAGACGTTATAAATGCTAAATACCCCTTCAAAGTAAATCCATTAGGCAATGGTTTTGGCTGTCTTGGTAAGCCAGTTAAATCAAACCAATCTTTTTGGTTTCCAACTGCATTACCAGCCACAGGGATGTTTTGTTCTTGACATATTTGTTTCATATTTTCATTCAATGCACCTCCATTATCAGTTACCTGTAAAACATCTGGTGCTTCGATAAAAACAGCTGCTAACCCTTGTTCCAAATGCCAATCAACATGACAATGAAACAACCAGACCCCCGGGTTATCGGCCCTAAACCTTAAAACTACATGACCGTTCCCCTCAACAATAACAGTATCTCTCTTCATTGGGGTCATTGGATATTCCATCAATGGTGCAGATTCATTATACGGTTTAGGTTCTTCAAATTCTTCAAAGGTTTTTTGAACAATTTGAAAAGTATGGCCGTGCAAGTGGAATGGATGTCTACCATCATCATAATTATCCAATACAACCTCTATAACTTCATTATGTTGTAAAACAAATGCATTCAAATTATCACCATATATCAATGGGTTCAAGGAATCCTTTTTATCAGCTGTAAGTGCAGTGAATAAACTTGGCACTTTGGGTGCAACATATGTTATGTTATTGAAAAAAGCATAGTTGACACCATCTCCCAAATTATCCATTCTAATCTCTAGTTTAATTTGATAATCATATGTGTCCAGTATTTCTTCCTTATCCAAGGGTGTCATATTAAAATCATTTAGCTTTGCAGAACCAAAGTGATAATTTGCTGAAATATCTTTATGGGACACGTCCGTGTCAAAACTTGATGCAATGGTAGTGGATCTTTTACGCCTTCCCGGATAATGAATCAAGTTTGTTTTATTTAATTCCAAATTTTCCGGAATAACATCCAACATCCTCTCATCGATTATTTGAAATAATGGGTATGTATAGTCGTTATCATTTTTATCATTATCCAATAAAACATCCTCTTCGGATTTAGATTTAACCAAAACGGCCAATCTTTGGCCTGGTGCCAATTCAATGGTATGGGTCTTAATAGATTTGATTAAAACACCATCAACTTCAACTATATTGAACTCATGATCCTTTGAATGGATAAGCTGAGCAACAAAGGTGCCACTATTTATAAATCTTAACAAGTATAATTTATCATAATCAAAATTCAAGCTCCCATTGTCAGTATTATTAAATAGAAAATTTTGAGGAATAGGTTCAGCACCAGTAGGATTGTACCTGGATAAAAACTTTTTGAAAACTTTATAATATGGTTCATAATAATAATCAGATAGTTGGATTACAAATTCATCATCAATTTTCCACACTTCTTTCTCTAAATGATAATCATGAATAATAAATGCACCTCTCATTCCGTCAGTATATTGAGATCCAGAATGTGAGTGGTACCAATAAGTTCCTAGCTGATCGGGCACCGTAATATTATATAAATAAGTTTGACCAGGCATAATAGGACACTGTGTGACCATTTCAGGCCCATCCATTTGTGGCGAATTGCCCATGGACGTATTTTGAAACAATCCGTGGAAATGAAGTGATGTTGGGAGATCACTGAGGTAATCACTATTTGAAGTTGCCGAAACTGCATTTCCGTTGGCAAAATCATTAGTTAGATATATTTCTACCCTATCTCCTCTTTCAACATGAATATCTGGTGGAGGCCAGATCCCATTAAATCCAATCATCTTTTTAGTACTGTATTGGCCATCTGGATTTGCATCAACCCAACTTACATTGAAGTGGAAAGTATGTGTCTTCATGGTATAAGCATTTTGTGGGAAAAAAGACATTCCGACTATAAATGTTATTACTATTAAAGCTATCATTTTATTACTTTGTGAACAATGCCCTTTTTTATTTTCTTTTGTTGTTGTTGTTGTTGTCGTTATTAGTAAGTACTATAGTCACTAATATTCACATTCTTTTTTGATTAAAAGAGACTTTAAAAACAGTAATTCCTGAAAAGCATAAGAAATGGCTTTTTATCACTAATGCATCTAGCTTATGTATGTTATAAATTAAAAAATATATATATATATATATATATATAATTAGACTTTGTACTGAGAAAACATGCACACTTGTCACAGCATATACTTTTAAAAGATGTTAAGCTCTAAGAAAACGCCACATCTTTCTTAATACCTGGGCGCTTAGCCATCTTCTTCGATTTACACCAGAAAAAGGATTTAAAATATGAAATACATTTTATAACTACCACAAAAAAAAGACAAAATCAAAGTAAAAAAAAAAAAAGGGTGCATTATATATTTCTTATTTAATAAAATCCATAAAGCAAACGTTACTCAATACAACAATTACAAATAATAAATAATTAAACAACAATATTTAAACCCCTTTTAAATATACCATCCAAATCGTTCATAGCTTCGAGTACATCTTTATTGTTTTTATATAAATCAGGTATTTTTACTACCTCATCCTTAAAACCCTCATATAGTTTGTTTAATAATAAAACTTGTGAGTTTTGTGTATTTTTATCACCAGTAATAGAGATACGACAAAATAAAACGTAATATTTGAAAACACTGATTAATATAATAAGCTTGACCAACTTTGTTTCTTCCAGTTCATCTTTATTGTTTATAGAGTTTGCATCAGTGTTGCAGTCCTTAAAAAAAGATAATATTGGAAGCAAACTTTTAAAATTTTTGACAAAGTCCTGCATTCTAATGTATTTGATAATATGACAGGAATATTTTAAGACAACATTTTTCTTATTTACATCATTCAATTTTGGTAGCAAATCCAATAACAAACCATTCAAAATCTTAATAAAATCCTTAATATTATATTCAGCAGGTAATCCATATAAAATACAATCCCGTATCAATAAAATTTCTAATTGAAAAACATAATAGTGTGAAACTTTTTCCAGTTTTATTATAATTTTGGAGAATTCATCCAACATCTTCCTTTTAATAAAATAATAACAATCAATTGAAAAATGAGATCTATAAATGAAAAGTAAATATGTCATTACAACAGTCAATTCATCGACATTGCAACTTGTCTCGAAAACATTCCATAGTTTTGTCATCAATGATAAATCCAATCTAGATTCCATCAGCTCCAAAACGTTGTTATTTGCAAGTACTCTGGAAATAGAATGATCCATATTTATTGTAGGAAAGTAATTATTAAGGAGATCTGCATATCTGATTTCAATACTTTGTGGATACCTGTTGGCTTGATTATGACAATAATGGTAACCATTCTTTTGAGCATACGGCGAAGAAGCAGAACAATATTTTTTGACTAAAAAATAGAACTCACTATTAACATTATTAAAAGCGATATCTTTGGATCCACCACATTCAATATTTAAAAATAATCCCAAACAATGACAATCCTGAATGGCTTCAGTTTTATTATGTAGCTGTTGGAACTCATTTATATCATTTCTAGGGATATTAATTTTGTAGTTCATGCCTAGCGTTTGTGTTATATCAGTAGCTTCATTATTTTCTATGTTGTAATTAAATACGTACTTAGAATCCTGTTTAGTAGCATAGTATTTTTCATCCCTCTCATCTTTCTCATCGTCATCACTTGTAACTTCGTAGGTAGTTTCTTTGATACAGAAATTATTAGTGTCCGCAGTAGTAGTAGTAGGATTGGGGACATCTAGATTATTGGTTTTATTAATTTTATTATCATCATCATCATCATCATCATCATCATCATAATTATTATTATCCTCACAATAACAATTGTCATAAATATTATTCAGTGCAATTTCTTGAGAATTCCCAGCAAATAAATCCTCTTCCAGTATTTCTATCAAAGTACCCTTATAACCCATAATCTTACATTTTGAATTGTTATCTGTACTAAGATTATTGGTATCAATAGTTGTAATCATACTTTTGGTATTTTTATTAAGTAATTTTTTTTTTATTTCTTTTTTTTAAAATATTAAGTTCCTAGTATTAATTGCTATTTGTAGAAGAAAATATATATATATATTAGACAATCTTGCTTTACCTTCTGTTGGTAACACCAAAAGTCTTTTATTCTTTTGAAAATATGTCAACACTCATCCGTTTAAACCAAATAAGACAGTTTTTATATCAAAGAAATACAGAATATATATATATATATATATATAATCACGTTACTTTTTAACTATCTGCTCTTGCTTGTCATTCATTTATATATATTTAGTATTGACACCTCCCCAAAGACCATAAAAATTGAATGCCAATCTCACTTCTGCATATTTTCTTACTGACGCCACCGATAAAAAAAAAAAATACAAATAATGGTCCAAATTATATACTGTATATACATTTTTATTTATTATTATTATTATTATTATTATTATTATTATTATTATTATTATTATTATTATTATTAATTCTTTTTTTTTTTTTTTTTTAGCATAGCCACACTCAAAGATTATATGTGTATTATACATTAAAATCCCAATAATGGACTAATAAAATACTCTTACCCCTCCTCCTCATTAACAATTCATTTTGTTATACAAAATTTCTTCCCCTCCCCCTTCTTTTTGAGTAAAATAAAAGATAAAAAACTACATATAAATAAATAATAGTATTAAATAATATTACATAGAACTTCCCAAAAGGTGACGAACTAAATAAAACAAGTAAACAGTTTATTATTGTACCAAAATCTTATGTATTTCACTTAAAACAATTCCTACATCTTTTTCATCACAGCATACCCCATTCTCTAACTTAACAACACTGTTAGTGCCAGGAAATTTACAAACATCACCATCATTACTATTTGCTAATTTAGATTTTATTAAAAAGCATGTCTCTGTTACCCTTTGCGTTACCCCAACTACAAAATCATTAGCACTATTTCCCTTATTGGTAAATTTTGATGTCAATCTTTCATCGTTACCAAAATGAATGTAGTATTGCAGAAGTTGTTGTTTTCTTTTTACTATCTTCTTGATCTCAATATCTAATACAATCTTCCCACTTGATTCCGTATTATTGATAGCACCGCTTTGTTGGGGATACACATATACTAGCTCAAAATGTGATAAATTATGCAATTTAAAATATAAACAAATTTTATTTTTGACTGATTTTTTCAAATAAGCTTCTAGCAAAACAAAAATTTTTGAAGTAAACTGGAAATATTTGAAAATAAAATCGTGCTCATAGTGCCCCTCCCTTAATAAGGGGAGTAATACCGCTTGTGGATTAAGTGGGTCCAAATTAAACTCCAAATTCTTATCGGTGTTATCATTATCATTGTTCGATATTACAAGGGTGCAGTCACTAAAGGCATTACAATTTGAACCCGAGGTATGTGAAAAAGGTTTTAATTCTTTATCGCCAGTGGCACCAGTGATTTCTTCGCGTGGTAGATAGTTGAAAGATATTTGATTTGGTTTTAGGGTCACAATTTGAAAATGAGACGACTGAAAACTATTAGTCAATCTATTGATAACATCACTTAACACTACTAAGTGTTTTAATTTTTGCCTAAATCGAAGCAATTGATCCTTAATATTACTTAAATTCTCCAAAGTTATATGAAAATCATCTAACTTGCCTTTAACCTCACTGGATTTAACAGTAACGTTAGTATTGCCACCATCCCCTCCCAGTTCATCAGTGCTATCCTTATAATCTACATTATCACCCTTTTCTTGTTTAGAATACTCTGTAGACATAATAAAACATTGATTATCAATAAATTTAATCATCAAATCACTACAATCACAACGGCGTAGCAGATGCGTATCAAAAAAAGTTCTAAATTTACCAAACAAACTCAAAGTATGGTTATTACTATGATCGATTATCAAAAAAATGCTATCATCTAGAGTCCCACTAATCTTAGTATTATATTCTTTTGTAGTTTCCAGCTGCTCAGCTTTCCTATCTTTAGAACTAGCAGACAAGGCTAATGGCAAAGGTGCTGCCAATAGAGTTTGCAAACCAATGGCAAGTACAGACGATCTACCGTTCTTTGAGATCTGAGAAACATAATTTGGTAAAATACCATACATGCTAGCTGGAATAATAATTTTTTCTATGCCCAATTCATTTAATGAATCTATGATTATATGGTTGATAATTTTTGCCAAAATATTAGTAGACAAGTACTCAATTCTTTGATAACTAATATGCTCCAATTTCATGGGACCACCATCATCTGAAATATAATTCAAGTGCCAAGTCCCCCCCTTGGAAACAATCTTGCAAATTTTTTTTTCAACATAACATGAGGTGGATAATGATATTACGCTCATAATTAAATACCAGTTAACCGGCCACGTGTTTAACCTGATAAATAGGTCCTTGATTAAAACATCACTATCCTTATTATCACTATCAATATTCTGATGATGCGGATGCAATTTCTCTGCGGGTAATTTAATTTCCTCACTGTTAAATACAACCCAATTGGATCTATTAAACATATCCGACAATGTTTGGACAATTTTATCCAATTTTAGACCATGCAACATTTTAATTAATTGATGTGGCGTCATAATGCTTCTATTCAATTTGTCGATGTATGCAAGTAATAGTGAGGAATTGGGGTTTTTAAAATATAGTAGACCAGTTGTCGGATTAATTTTCAACTTCACAGGCATATTAGTTGTGCAAGTTACTGGTATGTAAAAAGTTAATGTGACTTCCTTATCATCTGTATTATCAATATTATGTCCCGGAGCATTGCCTGACTTGTTGATATCCAGCAATAACATAGCATTTGTATTGTCCATTTCAGTATTGTTACTAGCAGCATCTTCACCACCAGAATTTGAAAACAACCCTGTGTCAATAGACATTAAATTATGTTTTATGATTTGAATGTGATTAAAAATGATCTCATCGATGATATCAGGGAGTGTAGTCAAGATATTTTCTGCATAAACGGTCGGTACATCGGCAAAAGGTAGGTTTTTGTTAATATTCCATTTTAATATTAAATTACCGGTATCCTTACTGATACCAATGGTAATACTGGTATCTGAAGGAAGTGCAATTCTCGAATTAACCCAATACTTTAAAGTTATTAGCGATCTTTTTTGATCATATTTGTGAATCATATTTTTGGCATATTTTGTTTTGGCGAGTTTATTCAAATTTTTATGAAGTAAGTACAACTTCAATGAAATCATATACTTATCTAAGAAATTTTCCAAACGATAAAGTGAAGAAACATCGTCTTTTTCCTTTAGTAACAAATCGTTGGCAATTTTTTCCAGATTAGAATTTTTGCCAGCATTGCTGTTATTATAATAATAATGGTTCCCAAGCAAAGAAGACTCTTTGCCTGAAGTAATACCACTACCTCCATTGGTATTTTCTGTTCCTTCACCCTCTTCTTCATCAGATAGTAACAAAAGTCTGAAGTTTACAAAATAGAATGGTGACTTGGAAGTGACTGTAGAAATTTGTAATTCATATTCACCAGGAACTACAATAATAATTCTACCATCTTTGATTTGGTAATTTTTGAATTTTAACGGGACCTCCATCATAGTGATTCTAATTGATAATAAAACATTTAAATCTTTAATTCTTTTTAAAATCAAATCCAGTGGAATAGTTTTTTCGACACCTCCATTTATATTACTAACACTGCCAATTATATTATAGGTGGTTAAATTTGGTCTACCCAATGTAAATACTTCTAAAGCAGTCTTTAAATCTGGATTAGGAATCTTAGCATTGGTCATACTGGCCATAATGCCGTTTTTTAATGCCCAGATACAGTTATTAACATGCATATTATAAGTTCTAAAATAATTCAATAAATCGATTAAAAGATGGAAATTGTTTTTCTTTATGGTTTTACACCATTTAATCAAAACATATATTCTTAAGAATTGGTTTCTTAAATATATGATTAATTGTAGGAAGGCAGTTCTCTTATTGGAATTTAAACTATGATGGTTAAGTTTGAAAAATTGGTCCATTTCTTTGACTGCATATATGGTTAAATTTCTGATTAAGACTGAAACCGGTAATTGATTAACATTGACATGTGGTATTGGTGGTGGCGGTACTTTCGACAAAGGTTTATTGTTATTAGCAACACCATTCTTAATTTCTTCTGTCTTATAATTATTTGATTGTCCATTTAATTTGATTGGTGCAGCATTTATGGATGCCTTACCATTTTTTTGATCGAAATGATTAATTTCTTTTTTATCATCTACCGCCTCCAAACTTTTAGAGGATTTTATTTTTGTGGGAGTTTCTTCTTTAGACATTTTGTTTTAAAAAGAACAAATTAAACAAAAGCAAATAAAAAAATAAAAAAAAAAGAAAAGAAAAAGGAAAAGGAAAAGGAAAAGGAAAAAGAGAAAAATTGGATAATGGATAACAGATTTGAAATAATATTTGAAGCAAAAAATTATTTGGAGAATGAAAATGGATTAAGGAACAGGGAGAGAAAAAAAGATGATATTCACAATATATGCCTAAAATAAAAACCGATTTTTGATTGGAAATAGTTTGTACAAAAGAAAAAAGAAAAAAAAAAAAGAAAAATATATTTCAATTCACTTAACTTGGTGATTATATTTTTTTGGGTAGTTTCCTAACTCGTTATTTACAGTTGAGATAAAAACAACAACTCTTTGTTTCCCCTTTATCCTTCTTCTTTAACTTTTTCTTTATTTAATTATATTTATATTAAACTGAAGAGTTTATTCAATGTTCAATTTTTTTTGTTAAAGTATGGGATAAGCTTTAAATAACTTATGAGTGTGTGAACAGAAAAAAAAAAATAAAAAAAAAAGAAAACTTTTTTCTTGTCTGTGTTATTTGCTCTGATTTTTTTTTATTTTTTTTTTTATTTTTTTTTTTTTATTACCAAAAAAATATTAAATCACTTGGTACGTAATAATTCTCATTTTTAACTGATTTAATTTTTTCCCTAAATTGTTACTAAAAGATAAATGGAAAGCTTAGCATTCTGAAATAGAATTACACAACACACAGAAAAATTTACAAGTTCCATGCTTTATAATAAAACGGCCTTCGGGTTTTGGGGACTTTTTATTATGGAGCATCAAATAAATACAGCTATTTGTAAATGAGGTTAAGCTTTATCCGAAAAGGTTGTAACCACAGTATATAAATTCGGCAATTACACTTATCGGATGTTGCAAAAGCACTTGAAAATAAAGTAAAAATAAAAATAAAAAATAAATTTATATTAAATGTTATAAGTTAGGGATAACTTTGTACGTAAAAGGAACATAAGTTATATTCTATCAAGTGGTGTTATTCAACGAAAAGTTTAGAAAAGACAAGAAATTTTATTTTGCAGCAAAACAAAAACGAAAACAACTGATTTCCATTCAATTAATTTGTTCGTATAGTAAAGAAAGAAAAAAAAAAGAGTTATCACATACCTACCAGCTTTTACTTTTATAATATTTTATTTTCTTTCTTTTTCATTTATTTTTTATTTTTTATTTTCTATTTCTCTGTTTTTACCTTTTTAAAATAAAAAAAAAAACAAAAAAAAAAAAACCAAAAAAGGAGAGTACCATAGAACATCAACTTTTTTTGTTTGTTTGTACACAATCATAATAGTGCTTCATTCCGTCTTCTTTCCCCACATTTTTTTTTATAAACTTATATGATGGAAGATATGATAGAAGATATAGTTAATCAAAAACCGGCTTCTGATTTAAATAACAAAGACACTGGGAATTCTCAGAACTTCAAATCACAAGCTGCCGATCCACTTATAACCAAAGAAAATGTTTCTTCGAATAGTAACCAAAATGCTCCCATCATCCATAGAAGGGTAAAATCTACAAATACTAATTTTATTACAGGAACTCCCGATAAAAATGGTAACATAAAAGAGAGGAAAGCTAGCACCAGTAGCAATAGTATTACTGAAACTACTAGTAACATTAACAAAACTCCACCTTCAAGCTCAATTTTTAATTCTATGTTGGCATCCATGTCTTCTGCTTTTACAAATAATACTGGTTTACAAGAGGAGAACCTTCCTGAGGATACCAGTAAACAAAATTACAATTCTGCTAATGGTACAACTGCCATTAATGCAAGTACCAACAATAACTCAATGATTAGCTATAGAAAGCAGGAAGCCGCAATCAATAACTCTAATGATACTAGTGACGTTGCATTGGTTAATACTCACACTGGTAGTAACAATAATAGTAACAATGCTGACAACATTGATGTATCATTTGATAGTACAAATTCTAATAACAATATGCTATACTCGACAACAGATTATTATGTTAAAAATGAGATTCCCTTTGCGCATGAAAGTAGAAATGAATTATTTCATAATTCATTCAAATCAGTTCCATCTCAAGATAGATTGATTGACATATTTTCTTGTTCTTTGTCTAAGGATTCAATATTTCAAGGTAAAATGTATGTTTCGGAAAAGTACATTTGTTTTAATTCGAAAAATAACTTGTTAGGGTTATGGGCTACAAATATTGTAATTTGTCTAGATGATATTGCTAGCATCAATAATAATGGAGAATTCACTGAAAGACCATCTATTATTGCACCAAATATTAGTAGTAAATTTAAAAATAATAATTACTCAAGTCATGGTACTGGTAGCGTGACTTCGGATAATAATATTGTGATAAATACATTATACGGCAGATCTTTTAATTTTAGTGGATTTTCCGATAAGAATAAAGCGAGCAAAATTATTAAAACAATTTGGGAAAATTCTTTGAAAAAATCAACATTAGTAACATCTTCAATGCAAAAAGGAGTCGATAGCGATGATAAGAGTAAATACGGGAACGGGAAGGATGATAAAGATGGGGTACTGCAGGATACTAAAGATAGGTCTGCTAGTAATGTAAGCGAGATATCCGCTGATGATTACCGCCCTAATAGCATTGGTGGGTTGTATAAACATGGGATCCATAATAATCAGTCTGGGATATTGATTGATGCCTTTCAATACGATATCAAATTGAGTGAAAAACACAAGCGGGCTAATAGCAACATTTTAGAGAATATAAATGCTAAGAACTTGATACCTGCTGACTTGGAAGATGCCATATTATCCGTCGATGAATCTGTTTACGAAGAATACCATGAAAAAGAAAAACCTGTTACAAATAATTATTCGGATGAATATGAGGATGATGAGGATGACGATTATGATAGTGAAGAAGAGAGTAAAATTACAGACAATAAGCTTAAACAGGTTAAGGTTTATACATTCATCCCTAAAGCCAACTATACTTACAAAGGTCAATTATATCATGATGAAACTGAATTTATTTATTCACCAGAAGAAGACAACAAAGAAGATCTTTTAGCCGAAGTAGAATTAAATGCACCACCAGGAATCATCTTCGAGCTTTTATTCAGTGAGAATAATCCTAGTTTTACCTTATCTTATTTATCTGGATTAAATTCTTCCAACTTCCAGCCGCCGAATTTAGGAGCTTTTAATAAAATCAATCAAGATGGCCAAAAATATAGAGAATACCAATATGACAAGGGCTTGAATTATCCAGTGGGACCCAAGACTACAAGATGCTTAGTACGAGAAACCATTCTTTCTTTGGAATATGATAATTACATTAATGTATTAAATACTACCAGAACGCCTGATGTTCCATCTGGATCGAATTTTTCAGTGAAAACACGGTACATGATAAGGTGGGGTCCTAACGGAAGTTCTGTTTTAAAAATATCGTTTTGGGTTGATTGGACTGGGAGCAGTTGGATTAAATCTATGATTGATAAAAGTTGTAAATCAGGACAGAAGGAAGCTACCAAGGTACTATTAGTTTCTTTACAAGAAAAGTTAGAACAAGTCACAGAGATGAAGAAATTATCGCTAGATGAAGCTATAAGTAGCGAAATGCCTTCTAGTAATAACGGTATATTGAGTAAATCGCCCTCTGTTACTTCTCTAAGATCATTACCCCAGGAGGAATATAATTATAAAGGCAATACTAGCGGTGCGGCTGGTATTTCCACGGGTTTAAATAAAACCGGCAATTTGTATTCCAACAAAGTTAGTGCAAATGGTTTTACTAACACCAATATACACAATACTGATTTAAAGTTGTCCTTTTTCTCGTTTACTAACATACTATTGTTTTTTATTACTTTTTTGTTACTGTTGAACTTATATTTCCAATTTAAAATCATGTCTAAGTACAACTTGTTAAATGACATAATTCCGCAGTTTTTATCTTCTCAATCGAACGAAAAATCTAGTGTTGTAATCGATGAAACTACGGAAAAACTATTGGAAAATATTGATGCATTGGTACAAAGAAGGATGAATGTGAAAAATTGAAGTTCCATGTTAGTTTGCACCTTGTGTGCGTTTTTATTTTTATATGTATAAATATGAAATATAAATAATCAACACACAAATAAAATATTGCAAGACAATAGATATGCTTTTTTTTTTTTTTTTTTTTTCCCTTTTCCTTTTGTTTATTTACTTACTTATTTATTCATATTACATAGTGGATGATGATAATTTCGGTAATTCTGGATAAGCAAATACACTCTGGACATGATTGTTACCATTTTTATTACTATTGATATATCTACCATGGTTATTGTTAGTTGTAATAATATTATCAGTAACGTTGACATTACTCTTGTTGTTTAGGTCTATAATTCCGTTATTGCCATTATTAACAACAATACTACCACTTATTTTGGTTAACGATGGATAGTAACATTCAGTGTATGAAGTGTCCTTGACATTATTATTAGTATTATGTTTGTTTTTTCTGTGATTGTTACTGCTTTCCTCGTTAAAAATGTTGCCACCACTAGGAGTCGAATGTTGTTTAAAATAATTTATTGAATAATTGAACAAACTTTCATTAAATGTGGCAGGCAATGTAACTTCCCGTTTAGCGTTACACTTATCTTGTTCTTTGCTGCGACTATCTGCCATTGAGGTGGTATGTTTTGGTACTTTTTTGGTAGTTGTATTGTTTAGGCATTTGTCTTCACTTGTAATGGTGGTTTTATTAGTCTTATTTTTATTATTTCTTAGTAAACACGGCTCCGCGGAAATATATTTTTTCATATTTTCCATTTTCCGTCTAGAATCTAATTCCTTTTGTAAATCTTCTACAATTTTTATAATGGCAGGAACTTCTAATTTTAAAATCTGTTGATATTCCTTTTGGGATAATTCTAAGTTATTATTACTATGACCGCAAGTACTGGAAATGTTGTACAATACTTCGGGATGTGTTGGTAATTTAGCCATGGATAAATCTAAATATCTCATATAATATAAACATGCATTTTCGATATCATTGCCAATAAAGAATGATTGTGCTTTCTCTATTAATGTGATACATGTTTTTAGGTATATTCTTAAGGGTATATTTTTATTGAATTTATAATTTGTGGCTTCTTTTTGTAACATTGTCGGTGATTTAGTGGTGGTACCGGTTGGATAATGGACAAGTGTCATTTTATGGATGGTAGAATGAGTATTGCATTAATTTTTGTAGGTTATTGGATATTAGCATATGTATCTAAAAAGTTATTAAAAAAAAAAAAAAAAAAAAAAACATTTGTACAAGTCGAGCTCATCGCAAGACAAAATGGAAAAAAAAAAAAAAAAAAAAAAATTTTTTTCGTTCTTTTTTTTGTTGTTTTTTTTTAATTAAAACTATTTGGATATTTTCTCTCTTTCTGTTAAACTGCAATTAATTTTGCAAGAAAGATCAACGATCTACTTTTTATTTCCAAATTGGGAAAAAAAGCCAAAATATACCAGATATTCCGATGATGCCTTTTTGTGTCGGAAAAGTGTAGACACCGGTCAAAAAAAAAAAACAGCTAAAAGTTTTCTAAGTTAACAAATAGATTAAAAAAAATTATATATATATATATATATATCTGAAGTGGGAAAGAGTGGCAATACTTTCCCCTTTTACCTTCTCTCCCCCCCTTAATTTGAGTCATTTAGCAACCTTTGATAATTCAACTTTAACAATATTCCTTCACATATATATATATATTCTTTCTTAAATTTGTAATATATTAAATGCTAATTGCTTAACTTGTTAATTTATCAGAAAAAAAAAAAAAT
Source organism: Saccharomycodes ludwigii (assembly GCF_020623625.1). Classification (NCBI taxonomy): domain Eukaryota; kingdom Fungi; phylum Ascomycota; class Saccharomycetes; order Saccharomycodales; family Saccharomycodaceae; genus Saccharomycodes; species Saccharomycodes ludwigii. The sequence goes on from NC_060200.1 coordinate 2,013,939, forward strand.
GCCTATACGGTTTACCGGTAATAATGAAACTAAAAGTTCAACTAGATAATAAATCAAATATTTTACATTTAGAAAATAATAGCAAGCTTTCTGATCTAGTTCAAAAGATATTAGAAACATTTAAATCATCAACCGCCGATGACGATCCAGAAGATAATAAATACACTTTAAAATCTATTAGATTTGGTTACCCACCGAAAACAATTCTTATTAAGAATAACACCAACACAAAAAATGTAAATATAAAAGACGATTCTGATGAAGATGCTAGCGAAGATGATAATAATATGAGTAAGACACTAATAGATTTGGGTATAAGCTCAGGGGAAAAAATAAGCGCGGGTTTCGAAAGTGGAATTGCCAATGTTATCTCTAGTAAGGATGAAAACAATATAGCTAAGGTTAAATTACACACTGTACCAGACGATAACTCTTGTTTGTTTCATGCTATAGCATACTGTTTATATAAACCACACGATAACTCAGAATCAGTGAATTATGCAAAAAATTTACGCCAGTTATGTGCGGATTATATTGTGGCTCACCAAACCGAATTTAACGCAGCCGTATTAGGCAAACCAGTTGAGGAATACATAAAATGGATTACACGTAATGATACATGGGGTGGTGGCATTGAAATAGCTATATTATCAAGAATTTTGCAAGTCGGAATATATGTATTGGATGTAGATAACTTGTCCTTTGACAAATTTAACGAAGATTTAGTTAATGATAATGGTTTTATTTTAATTGCCTTTAATGGCGTTCATTATGATGCTATTGAATACGAGGGTGCCACGGTTTTATTTGATGAAAAGATATTGGATGAATGCCTAAGCTATGCCCATGAATGGAAACTGCAAGGTTATACTTTTAATACTTTTAATGCAAAAATAAAATGCAATATTTGCGGCAAAATACTTAGGGGGGAAAAAGAAGTATCAAAACATGCAGAGCAAACCAAACATTATGATTTTGATCAAAATCAATAGTCATTATTGCATTTAACTTTTAAGGCCAGTGTTGCTGATCGGAAATAATGGAAAGGTTTGTTTAATTATTATATAAATACAAAAAAAAAAGAAGGAAAAAAAAAAAGAAAAATAGAAATATATGTAAAAATACGTATGAATAAAGAAATTAGAATAAAAACAAAAAAAAAAAAAAAAAAAAAAAAAAGTTGTAAAAATATATATATATTTTTTTTTATCTAGTAAATTTTATAAATTTGCTTCCTAATCTTTTTGTGCTGGATTAGCTTTTACGTCTTGAACGTTCTTCAAATATGGTAATGTAGGCTCAGTATTAGAAATATTGGTTAATGTGGTATCATAATACTGTTTTAGCAGAACTTCATTATTTTCTTTTACCGGTTCTTTTTTTTGTTTAATCTGCTCAACTCTATTTAGAAAATTATTTAAATTCAATCCTGCAGCGGCATCGGCTACTTCTTGTGTATATGGAACAGCTTTTAATTCTTTAACTCTCCTCTTATGAATTTTACTTTTCAAATGCGTCTTTAATGCTGCCCTAGTTTCACAATATTTAGCACAATGTATACAATAGTGCTGACCCAACCCTGGTTTAGTTTCATCTAAGGGTTGATTTAACAGTTGTTGTACTTTATTTTGGTCAACTAATTCATTATATATTAAATCCAAATCCTTGGTTCTTCTTTTAGTTTTATATCTTTTGACAGAATATCTACCCATGGTTTAAAGTAATGATGCAGGTTGTAATTTTTTATTTTATTATTATTTTTATTTTTAAAATGTGGAAATCATTACATCTTTTAGCATTAAAGTAAAACAAGCGAAAATACGTTCAAATGAAAGTAGGAATATAGAATGGAAACAGATTCAGGATTAGCTAAATGGTTTTATACAAATAGGAGAAATGACAAATAAAACCAGTAAACTAATGCAAAAAAAAAAAAAATAAAAAAAGAAACGTTTGTTACAGACCTCGCTTAGGGTTGTAATACTTTGTAAAGGCAGTTATTTGGGACAAAGTGAAACATCCATACATATACGAATTTGTAATTATTTTTTTTTTTTTTATTTTTTTTTTTTGTCATAAACCTGTTTTGATTTCAAGTATTCCAGTAACCCAGTAACCATCTTTACCATAAACAAATCCCGCTATATTAAAAAAAAAAAAAAAGCTTGAAGAAAACATCATTAAAAGTATATTTACATTTATACATAAGCAAATGGCATCTTTCACCACTTATTTCGTTAGTAGTTTTGTATTACTAAGCCAACTTTATTATTATTTTTTTTTTTTGTACGAATAAAAAGACATTCCAATATTATTTTTTTTATTTTTTATTTTTCTTTTTTTTAATTTAACATTTAATTACTAATCAAAATTTATCTTTTTATACTTTGTGCTATATCTAATTTTTAAACTACTTTTTCATCTCATTCCTTTTTTTTTTTAATCTTATTGTATTTATATATATTTTGTTATACAAGAAAAAAAAAAAAAAAAAAAAAACAAACTCTCAACAAACATTAATATTACTCAAGATGGCTAGAAGACCAGCTAGATGTTACAGATATCAAAAGAACAAGCCTTATCCAAAATCCAGATACAACAGAGCTGTTCCAGATGCCAAAATTAGAATTTTTGATTTAGGTAAGAAGAAGGCTTCTGTCGATGAATTTCCATTGTGTGTTCATTTAGTTTCTAACGAATTGGAACAATTGTCTTCTGAAGCTTTGGAAGCTGCTCGTATCTGTGCTAACAAATACATCACTGTCACTACTGGTAGAGATTCCTTCCACTTGAGAGTTAGAGTCCATCCATTCCATGTTTTGAGAATTAACAAGATGTTGTCTTGCGCTGGTGCCGATAGATTGCAACAAGGTATGAGAGGTGCTTGGGGTAAACCACATGGTTTGGCTGCTCGTGTTGACATTGGTCAAATTATTTTCTCTGTTAGAACCAAGGACAGCAACAAGGATGTTGTTGTTGAAGGTTTGAGAAGAGCCAGATACAAGTTCCCAGGTCAACAAAAGATTATTTTATCCAAGAAATGGGGTTTTACCAACTTGGACAGACCTGAATACATCAAGAGAAAAGAAGCTCGTGAAGTTAAAGATGACGGTGCCTTTGTCAAGTTTTTGTCTAAGAAAGGTCCATTGGAAAAGAACTTTAGAGAATTCCCAGATTATTTTACTAGTCAAGCTTAAATAAAATATAATTTTTTTTAATTTAATTTAATTTACTTTAATTTACTTTAATTTATTCTGTTTTATTCTTGTTATTATACCTTGTATGTTTACACGTTTTAAATTATACAATAATAGACAAGTGGCAATAGCCTATGTACTTTTACCCTTTATCAAATTTAACACGTTGTATTATTATCCGATTATTATTGTAATAGAAATCATTACGGCGTGTGGTTATAATATTTCTACGAAGAGAAAACACCATTGATAATTTTTGTTTTTCCGTTTAAAAGTATTGGAAAAATGTTTTATAAAAAGGCGTAGACTTATCATTGTTATTTTTACAATTAAAATTATTTGTCTATTTATTCCAATTTTTGACAGCCAGAGTAAAAAAGGAAAAGCTAAAAAAAAAAAATTTTCTTCTTTTTTCCTTTTTTTTTTAGAAATATTACTTTTAAATCTCGACTATTTAATAAAATATTCTGATCCTTTTGTTTTCTTAAACTCCTTTAAATCTATATTGTGACTGACAGAAAGAATAATTCATTCTTTTCCTCCCTCTTTGTTACTATTTTTTTTTTTTAAACTTGAAATTAGTCGAATAAACAAATAAATAAATACGTATATACATACATACATACATATATATATATATATATATAACCCACATTAGTTACTACTACTACTGCTCTATCTAACACCCAACATGTCTGCTATTAAAGAATTCCAATACAAAGAACACCCAGAAACTTTAGTTTTATTTGATGTCGATGGCACATTAACACCAGCTAGATTGACTGTCTCTGATGAAGTCAGAGAAGCTTTAGTTAAATTAAGAAAGAAGGTTTGTATTGGTTTCGTTGGTGGTAGTGATTTAAGTAAACAAGTGGAGCAATTAGGTCCAAATGTTTTGCAAGATTTTGACTACTGTTTCAGTGAGAATGGTTTAACTGCTTACAGATTAGGCCACAAAATGGCTTCTCAATCTTTTATTAACTGGCTTGGTGAAGAAAAATACAACAAATTAGCCAAATTTATGTTAAGATACTTAAGTGACATAGATTTACCAGTTAGAAGAGGTACTTTTATTGAATTTAGAAATGGTATGGTTAATGTTTCACCAATTGGTAGAAATGCCAGCACACAAGAACGTTGTGATTATGAAAAATTTGACAAGGCACACAAAATCAGAGAAAAGATGGTTGAAGCTTTGAAGAAGGAGTTCCCGGATTATGGTTTAACTTTCTCCATTGGTGGTCAAATTTCATTTGATGTTTTCCCAACAGGTTGGGATAAGACTTATTGTTTGCAACATGTCGCTAAAGATGGTTTCAAAACAATACACTTCTTCGGTGATAAAACCTTCAAAGGTGGCAATGACTATGAAATCTATGAAGATCCAAGAACCATTGGCCATGCCGTTAACAGTCCAGTTGACACCGTTAGAATTTTGAACGAATTGTTTGACTTGAAATAAATGCTTTAAAATTTTATTTGGATGGTGTATATGTGATATATATTATTTAGTTCTTTGATACTGTTTGTTTTATCTCATTTTTATACGTATATATGTATACCAGCTGAATATAACAAAAAAAAAAAAAAGGTGAAAAAATAAAAAAAAATTAAGTAAAGAATATTATTATTATTATTATTATTATTATTATAAGTGGGAGGTAAGACTAGGATAGTAACCTAATATATGCTAGGACTAATGCAAAAGTACCAGTACAAACACCGATTAGCCATTGCATGACTTGTGCCTTTACAGAATCTATTTGCATTTTCATATTTGTAACTTCCTGATCGATTCTTGTATCAACTTCCTTAATTTGTAGATCATGCATACTTGCTTCTTCCTTAATTCTTCCCTTTTCTAAACTTAAATCTAATTTAAAACCTGCGTTACATTTAGTTATCTCTTCTCTTAGCTTACGACCCAGCTTATCCAATTCATGACCTAAGCGTTCTTGTTCTGCATTGATCTTATGAAATTCATTTTTATCCAATAACAAAAGCTCATCCCTCAATTTTGTAAAGTCCATTCTTTGCATATAAGCTAGCTTAATAAGATCTTCTCTTGTAGATAATGTTGAAGTTATTTCAGAAACACCCTCATTTAATGAGTTGGTAATTATGGTTATTATTGTTTCTGCTTGTTCTTGATTAAAAGCGCCTTGAGCTATTAATTTTTTCTTCAAATTATCTGTGTCTGCTATGTGATTTGGCTTAAAGTTATAATTAGGACTAGATTGCGAAAATGATCTTTTTATTGGCAGAATGGTTGATATAAAAATGGGATTTTGTTTTAATGGTACCGAATATACTCTTGAGAGTGATGGTAATCTTAATAAGTGAAGAATTGGTAATCTCAATGGTTTTACAAGCATTGTATGATACTGTTTGTATGTTTTTCTCTTTTTCCCTCAAAGTGTAACAAAAGTATTCTGTAAGAAAAAGTTATTAAAAAGTTTTAATCGTTTAAAAAACGCCTAAAGAACAAAATCTTTAACAAGCGAATTAATTAACAAAAATAAAAAAATAAAAAAAATTTATTTTTAATAGAAATTATAATAATATTTTAAACTGAGTTTGGCAGCATGTGCAGAAATCATATAAAAAAAAAAAAAAAAGAAAAAAGAAAAACAATATCTATTAATATTTATATTTTCTTTTCTTTTTTTACTGCCATTTTTTAAGTTTAAAGTTAAAAAGAAAAACCAAAAAAGTATATATAAAAATACCAAGCTAACTTTTCGTACAAAAACTAAAAATACATGCCATCATATCAAAAAGAATTAGAAGTCGCGATTAAAGCTGTTCGTAGAGCATCAATATTAACAGCCAATGTCCAATCTAGAGTTATTGCGAACAAGTCATCCTCAACAATCACAAAATCAGATGCTTCACCGGTTACTGTTGCAGATTATGCAGCACAGGCTATAGTTATTAATGCGCTTAAATGCAGTTTCCCCTGTGATGAAATAGTTGCTGAAGAAAGTTCTGATGGCCTTAGTGATGATTTTTTAAACCTAATATTAAATGAAATCAATGAAAATGCGCCCAAGCCAGAAGATGTATCTCTTTGCAACAAAGAATATCCGTTATCCTCAACTAAAAATGTTGCTGAAATTATAAATAATGGTGGGTCTAAAGGTGGCTCACAGGGCAGATTTTGGTGTTTGGATCCAATTGATGGTACCAAGGGGTTTTTAAGGGGTCAACAGTTTGCTGTCTGTTTAGCCTTGATTGAAAATGGTAAAGTTCAATTGGGTTGTGTTGGTTGTCCAAATTTAAAGTTGAATGATTTTGATGATGATGATGATGCTACACTCACCACTGGTAAGAAATACGAGGACCCGGAAAAATACGGGTATATTTTTTATGCAATTACTGATGAGGAAAAAGCTTATTATGTTGAAACTCTGGAAAGGGGAAACAACCGTCCTCAAGTTATCGAGCCACATGCAAACGCTGTTACTGATTTCAGTAAAATGATTTCTGTAGAGGGTGTAGAAAAGACTCATTCTTCACATGATAAACAAGACATTATTAAGTCTGAATTGGGCATTAATAAATCAGTCCATTTAGATTCTCAAGTGAAATACTGTTTATTAGCCTTAGGTTTGGGCCATGTTTATTTGCGTTTACCAATAAAAATGGATTTTGAAGAGAAAATTTGGGATCATGCTGCTGGTAATGCTTTGGTTCGTGCGGTTGGTGGGTGTCACACCAGCAGTTTATCTGATGAACCATTGGATTTTAGCAAGGGCAGAACTTTGAAGACCAAAGGTGTTATTGCATCTGTAATCCCAGCAAATTTACATTCTAAAATTGTTGCCAGCGCTAAAAAGGCTATTTTAGGTTAAAATATATATATATTATATTATGTTTAATTTGGAAAAGTAGTTTCATACATCTATAATTTAATTATTTACCAATTTTTCGATATTAAAATTATTATTATTTTCTTATTAGTAACAATTTCTATATATATATATATATTTTTTTTTTTGTTCTTGTTCTTGTTTTATTTCTTGTTTTTGTTTTTAATTTAATTTTTTTTTTTTTTTTTTTTTTTTCCATCCATTTTTGCAATTCTTTCATCCAGAATAAAAAAAAAAAAAGAGTAAAATAAAAGTACAACTTAAGCTGCCAATATTACTCATAGATTATATCAATAGGCTATCGAAATGAATCGACAATACTTACATCGAATAAGTCCCTTTTGTAGAATTGCCGTAGGTATTCAACCAAAAAAATTACTTTTTTCACATACTTTAACCTCCACCAAATTAATCCGTCTATATAGTACTGATGATAACAGTAAGAATACTAAACAATCAGATAACAGCGATCCACATCATGACATGAACCCTGATAATGTTAGATATAACAATTACAACTTGGAAAAACAAACAGACCTTCATCTTAAAAGAATCAGAGACAAAATTGCACGAGAGAAAAGCGTTGACGAATCAGAAGTAGTATCATCTAATATAACCACATCCCAATACTTTGCTAAAAAACCAAGTAATGATAATGAAGTTTTAAAAGAAAAGGCAAAAAACTGGGGGATTCTAGAAGATAAGGATGCTGTAAGTGAAAAAGAATATGAGCGCAAGATGGAAAGGATTTTGAAAATACAAACTTTATTTCAAGGTTTACTCACGATTCTAATTGTTGGTGGTATTATTGCTGTTTTCTACAACTATACCAATTGGTTTGTTTCAGTACCTGCTTTGACAAATGAACAAGATTTGAACAAGAAATTAGACCTAAGTAGAAAAACGAAGGGTAATTTGAAAAGAAAAAATAGACTGCTTGATGTTGTTAACAACGAAAAGAATAAGTTTGATCAGTATTGTACTGACCTAGGGAATGGTATAATGATATGGGAAAATGGGAAATTGGAATTCATAAATGGTTTAAAGGATGTCATCGATGCTAGTATTGCTAACGACAAGATTTATGTTATTACAAAAAGGGGAGATTTATACGAGGGTGGTAATAATGGTGAACAGCCTTATAAATTAGTTTTGAAGGATCAAAAATTAACTAGCTGTAAATTTTCTAATCATGATTCCACATGCTACGCCATGAATAGACATGGTGAAATTTTAATTATCCCGTTGCAGGACAAAGAATACGAAGCCCACATAGGGGTTAAAAGATCTATATTATTGCCATGGAAGAAGTATTGGACGTATGATTATAAACTATCTAATGACCAATACAGTGATTATGACACGGGTAAAGAACACTTGGTTTGTATTTCCAAGAAAACCCACAAGGCCTATTCTTGTTCCACGGTTAAAAGAATGGATAAGTTAAGAGGCCAATTGGGGTTACCTGAGTTTTCGCCTATTTTGTCTACAAGAAGTGATAATGAAAAGTATCCTCAATTGAATGAATTATATGATATAGAGTTGTTAAATAATAGTGTTGTAGGAGGAGGAGGAAATAAAACTGGTAAAGTAACTAAAAGAAATATCAAAAAAGTTAGTTGTGGTGATTACCACACCTTAGCTTTGGACGATAAAGGTGCAATTTATTCATTTGGTAATAATAGGTTTGGACAGTTGGGGTTTTTAGTGTCTTATGACTTGGAAACAGTTGCATTTCCGAGAAAATTAAATAAATTCCCACAACTAAATGAAACAGATGAATCTGGAGAAAATGTTTATGATGATGATGGAAATGTAATTGCAGTTAATCCTATTAAAGAGACGGGTAGCGAAAGGCGTCCATTAAGATATTGTGATTGGGAATGTACAGATATCGAATGCTGTGGGAATACTTCTTATGCGACAATGTTAGATAAAAATACAGGAGACTATGCTTATTTCAGCTTTGGCAATGGAATTAACGGCCAATTGGGTACAGGTGTATTTAAACATACACAATCTATGCCGTCCAGAATGAAATTTGTTCTTAATAATAACAGTGGGCATCATGAGGACTTGAATGGGTTAAAAGTCAATAAATTTTATATGGGTAATGAATGCGGTATTTGTACCTTAGCTCCAGATAACGAACTATATGTTTGGGGGTCTAATTTATTAAACGGTGTGATTGGTGTAGTTAATGGCAAAAGATTTGAGAAAGTAGTTGATACCAATTTAAGGTTACCTGCTGGTGCTAATATTTATTGCAATGGGAAAACAACCATTGTTTATTAAAATGGAAGAAAGAAAGAAAAAAGAAAAAAAAGTCTATTGTTCATGTAAATAGTTTTTAATATAATAATTTTTTTTTTTTAATTCTCCTTCATCGCTACAAAAAAGAAGTATTTAAAAAAAAAAAAAAAAAATAGAAATAAATAGAAATAAATATACATATGATGAGATTATTGTAATAAATACAATACAAAACACTGGCTAATATATTAGTATACAATAAATATAAATATTTACATAATAATAATGATTGTACAGAATTATATATATATACTAAAGTTTTATTAGAAAAGCTTTAGTATAAAATAAAACCCTAAAAACATTAATATCAAAGCAAACCAGAAAATAAGCTTATCTTTAAAAACTCTCTTATTAATCTTGTTTATTGTTCTTTGTGAAACACCCAAAGTCGTTAGTGAATTAGTCATTGTATTCTGCAATTTTTCTAAAACTCTATTTTGTTCGATAATGTTTTCTAAAGATTGTTGACCAGTTTCTAAAATATAATCTAATTGCTGAGTACTTCTTTGGAAAACACCCTGTTCTTTTAAAAGCCCATCCTTCATGGATATTGTGGTATTATTAGCTGTAGTTGTAGTAGCGGCAGCATCATTATTATATGGATAGTCTCCTATAGTCCTCCTGTTTTTAATATTTTGTACGGTGGTATCATCAAATGGGTTGCTACTACTACTAGAATTAGTGTTATTAAACGCATTCTTAGTTTCTTGATCATATTTTTGCTTTAGGTCGTGAAATTTTTTGTTATACTCTGAATAATCTTTGGACAAAGAATGTAACCTCGATTCATATTTTAATAATTCTTCATTATTATTATTATTATTATTTTGTGCGGCTTGTTGATAACTTTTCAATTGTTCTTTATATTTGGATATTGTTTTATTTAATGCTAGAAGTGTAGTTGTTATAGAACCTTGTAATGATATTGGAGCACTTAATAGATCATTTTCAAAAGTGGACAAATCTTTATTTAGTAGTTGTTTTTGCTTTGTAGCATGATTATACAAGGCATTCATAATAAGTTGAATTATTATTATTTGGTTATGATATAAGCTTTTAGATTATTGAGATAGGATTAAGGGAATTAAAATAGAATAATAGAGATAAATATAAATATAAAGTTAAGTAAGAAAAAAGCGGGTTAGTTTTTGATTGATTTTATTTTTAATAGCAAAAAAAATGAAATGAAATGGCTGGTTTGAGATTGCTTGTTTTTTTTTTGCTGGTTTTATAAAATGATTGTGTTTTTGGTGTGTGGGTGTAATATTAAAGGTAATTTTTAACTTTGTATTCAATCAATCAATCAATCTGAATATCTAATTTAAGACCCAGCATTCATTCATCTTTATTTATTTCATTTAATAATCATATCCATCATATAAATATATCATTCCCTTTTCAAACAATCCTTTTCTTCTTTTCTCTACTTTATATCACATTGGAAAAATAAGAAAAACTTGTATGGTGCTACATTTGTAATCTTATTTTTCTTTTTTTCTTTTTTTTTTTCATCATCAACTTTCGCTCTTCTCTCAGTCATATACCGCCTGTTTCTTCTTTTACTTTAACTCTTTTATTTCATCTTACTTTCCCCCCCTTCTGTCACTTCCACTTTCATATTTAATAACACCAAACAAACCATTTGTTTCAACTTTGGTGTCTTTTCTAATCTAATCTATTCTACCATAGTTTCAGTCTGAATCGCCAAGGGTGAAATAAAATAAAATAAAATAAAATAAAATGATACCTCCATCAACCCCTAAGAGGGTGACAAGTTCATATTATTATAACACCACCGCTCACAATAATTCTACTACCAACATTTTCACAAATAATAATAATAATAATAATAATAATAATAATAATAATAATAATATAAACTTTTCCGATGAAGAACACGAAAACTCCAATTTTAGAACACCAAATCATTTAGTTCATGGTCATAATCAAGAGAAAAATAGAACAATTATAAATCCTGATAAAAAACACAATGGAACTGCCAGTATTAACGATAATAATAACCATGATACCATCACTAATAATAATGATAGTGGTTTATTGGTTACTCCACAAACTGTATCAAGATTTAAAAATCTGCTAACCTCTGGAGGAGGAGGTAATAGTGGTGGAATAGGTTTAAGGAAAACCAGAGATGAAGATTTTGAAGATAAAGTTGATCTTGGTTCGTCTACTCCATTGGTTTCCGCTGGCTCTATTATGGGTGATTCCAGATCTTCTATTGGAAATAATAACGGATTGCACAGAAATTTCAATGATTTTGTAGATTTACGTTATGAAGATGATAATTTTGGTGGTAAGATTAACGCTAATAGTGGGATGAGCTTTTTAAGAAGCCCAGAATACACTCCTGCTAAAAAAGTGGTGGATTCTTCAACGAATGCAGTACAACCAGACACTACTAGCAATAAAAATTTGAGTAACGATGTTTTCAATAATAATCCTAATGTTAGCGCTAAACGTAATTTAGATTTTCTCTTATCGAATAATGCATTGGAAATTAACAGCCATAACCAAAACAACCTTAACAATAATAAGAACAACGAACAGAGCGATGGCCAAATGTTAGGTTTTGTAAAAATAAAGAAAATTAAGAATAACACAATAAAACAACAACCTCCATCTTTAGCGCGGATTTCTAGAATATTTGATGATGATGATGATAGTGATGTTGTTGAGGATTTTGGCATCTATAAGCCATCTACGCCAAATAAAACAACTATTGCCGAAGAAAGATCTGGACCTTCTACACCTCAAGAAAAAATAATATCGTTTGAACAAGCAGAAATGTGGAACAATGGGTCACCAATTAAAAATAAAAAACATAGACAGACTGAGGTCAGACATAGTTTTAGAAGTATCACAGGAAATAGCGAACATCACACTAGCGAGGTCATTGATGATGATTATGAAAAAGAAGAAGAAGAAGAAGAAGAAATATATATATCCAGGAAAATACTGAAGAATCCATTTTTGGATGATAATGATGATAAAATACAGGAAGAATATTATGATGAAGAAATTGGTAGAACACCTACTAAACCGTATAGAAATGTAAATATATTTAATAATTATGGTAAGTGTGTCAGAAATAACGACGACGATGAAGTGATTAGGTTTTATGAAGATAGCGATGGTAATGTGGTTAAAAAAAGTAATTTTTCCAAAGGAAGGCCGAAAAGCCCTGAGGGAAATAACAACACTAAGTTGGAACCAAAGAAATTGGTATTTAAAGATGATTGATATGTGATTGATTATTCATTTATGGTTTGGGACTTTATAATTTATATATATATATATTTTTTTTTTTTTTTTTTTTTTTTTTTTACTTTTTACTTTTAAATAATTATATCATTTATTCTTATATATTGTTTTCTATATATAGCCACTTAAGGACACACTATAAAGACTTTTTCTTTTATAACAATAGAAAAATATTATCTATGCGATGCTATATAATAATTGAAAACATGTAATAAAAACCATAAATTATTTTTTAGAATCCTTTAATTGTTTGAAAATCACTTTTTTATGAAGCAATAGATCGCGGAATAACTTATAACCCAGATCAATCCCGTTATCGATTAAATTCACTTGTATTATACAGTTTGCGAATTCTTGACTAATACGTTCAATAAATTTAGAAACTAATTCACTTGACGATTCAATATATTGGTTTGCTTCTTTTTTAGTCATTTGCATGATCGTAATCAAACGAACAAAATGTGTAGTTAAGGCATCCAACAAGGCTATATTGACTTTAGATAAAGAAGTTAGTATTTTGACGACAGAAGCCAATCTATCTTGATCTTCTTCTTTACTGTAAGTAGTATCATAAATCGCCTTTAAAAATTGATATAATTCTGCGGGTATCAACGGATTGGGTAATTCTAATAAGAAAATTTTTAAAACAGATGCAATGACACTAGGGTCCGTGTAGTTTTTAAATATTTCTTGCATTTTCTTTTTTTTCGTACTATTATTATTATTATTATTATTATTATTATTATTATTATTATTGCTGTTTTTGTAGCCATTGGCATATGCGGTTTCATTGTCATTTAATTCACTACGAAGTTCATGTGTTAAATTCAACTTAACTGGTTTAATCCAGACGTTGCATCTAATTTCATCATTTTCCAATTCTGGATAAATAATATTATCCATATATTGCAAAATATTTGATATTAGCAACGGAACTTTACTTTTATCTAGTCTACACCTGGTATCCAAATCAACACCAAATATTTGGTATGCACCTGGATTATAATAATTGTTATATATCAATGGTTTTGGTTGAAATGCCCCTGTCTTGTACCTTTTAATAAATCTACTCAAATCATAACTAGGATCCATATTCACATTTGAAATTGGGGATGCACTAATACCGCTAACGGTGTCATTAGTAGAAGTGCCACTCTTGATCGCACAAATACTATTAGCAGCAATATTTTCCAAACATAATATATCTGGACAATCACAGGCGTTGGTGTCAGTACCGATAATAGACATATTTGTCTGACTCATTTTATAACAGTTTATTAAATCTTCGGTGGCCCTTTTAATTGCATTTATTCTGTCTCGTTCACATTTTTCCATAAAAGACAAATGATCAAACATCAACTCTTCCAAAGAACAACGCAAATTATCAGCTTTGAACACCTCCGCTCTATATTTTTTATCTGCATCTTCCATTTCCTCAATTAGTTGCTTCAATTTTACTTCATTTTCATTCAATGGTTTGGGTTTATCAGGCTTTTCACTAACATTTCTAATGTCGTTATCTAGGTCAGTAGGAATTGGAGTGATAGTCTCGGGGTCAACAAAGGCAAATTCAAAAGCATGATTTTTCCATTGGTATTGAAATTGCTTGGAATTTATAAAAGAGGATCCCATAACACCATTACAAATTTTTATGAAACCTAAATCCATTAAATCTTGGCCAATCAATTCTGCTTGATCAGTATCCTTTAATGCCAATTTCTGTATTAAAAACCTAACAATTTCGTACCCGTTGTTTGTATTTGATATTGTGTATTTTATCAACGGAACTTTATATTCGTGTTTGGGCATGTCTATTAATAAAGATTTAATTATCGCTCTCATGGTTTTATAATCTACATCAATGGTGTTGGAGCACAATGATGCAAACTGGTCGTGCTCCCTTTCGTGAGCTATAAAATCCTGATAGTACTCCCATAGTTTTATTTTTTTTAGGGCTAAGGTCAAAGAATCGTCATAATAATCTTCACGTTCATTCGCATTTTGAATGGATGCTTCTTCTTCTTCTTCTTCTTCTTCTTCTTCTTCTTCTTCTTCCTCCTCTTCTTCTTCTTCTTCTTCTTTTCCTTCGCCTTTCTCCTCAGTAATTGCTTTATTATGATAGAGAGTTTTGTTAATGGAATAGGATGACGGAAAAGCTTCTCTCTTAAAATCTTCTAGCGCTCTACATTTATTTAAATATTTCACCTCAAATTTATTTTTAACAACCAAACTAAAAACTTCAAAGTTTTCAATATTATCCAACAACAATTTTTCACTATATTCTAGCCTTTTTTTGTGTTCCATACACCATTTAGTAAAAAGTTGTAAAACATTACTTTCAATATTTGAAGCTAATTTGAGTCTTTCCTCCCCGTGCTTCTTCATTAATTCATTAAGTTGTAAAATAGTTGAATCGCCAGTAGTACCGATTGACTCGTACGGTAATTTTGAATTGGCATTAGATATCATTTTTTTACCATATATAACCTCTACTTCCATTTTACTTGCAAAATACTGAATATAAACTTCATTTTGGTAACAATTTTGATATAATCCATCAAATAAAGATTTAATACCTGATTTGAAATCAAAACTCCAAAAACTATCGGTAAATGAGGCAGGCATAATAATTATCTTAATAAACCTTTTATTATCGAGTCTATTTTTTTTTTTAATCTTAGCTTATACTTTAACTTTAGTCTAATTATGTTATATATAAGATCTATTTTACTTTAAAATGTGTATGTATGTGTGTGTGTATTTTTTTTTCTCTTATTTTTATTTTTTTTTTTTAACTTTTTTAATTTTTTAAATATTTGGACAAAAAAGACGTATATAACTTTTAAGAAAAAAAAAACATTGATTTATATGTAATAATAACTAAAAGAGTTATAAAACGGGGAAAAAAAAAAAAAAACAAGAAATGACAGATATCTCGTCAGTTTATCCCAAGGTTTCGATCGAATTTTGTAACAAATGCAAATGGGGGTTGAGAAGTTTTTGGTACCAACAAGAGTTATTACAAACATTTGATGACAAAATAAAAGAACTATCCTTGAAACCTAGAAATGATCAACCTGGTATATTTTTAATCAAGGGATATTTCTATATCGATACAAAGTTTCATACAGTTGTTTTGTGGGATAGGAAAATTGATGGTGGATTCCCAGATGCCAAAACATTAAAGCAAAGAATTAAAAAGTTGCTTTTCAATGAAAAGATTGATATTGGTAAACATAACGATGGATGTGATACTGTTTTAGGTAAAAGTGTTGTTTCTGAAGAAGGTATCAAGACTGCTTGTGAAGATTGCATTGGCAAATAACTGTCTTTTATTTTATTTTTGAAACATGGTCACGTGATGCCGTTTCAGCAACGATTGAAAAGCAATTTCTGAAACATGCGCACGTGACCTGGCACTCAAATCAAATTTTTTTTTCCGCTGTTGCTGTTGCTGTTGCTGTTGCGCTAAGAAACACACGCACGGCCCTTCTTTTTTATTTATTTTTAACTCACAAATATAAAAAAAAAAAATAAATATGTGAAAATTTTGTAAATTTCTGTTCTTTTAATTTATTAATTTGTTTTCAATACTTTCCTCACAGATTTACTAAAGTTTAATACAAATATATTTAATAAGCAAAAAAAAAATAAAATACACACATACACAGTACATTATTTCTTTACCTCCACACTAATGTATAAAAATTCACTTTCAAAATCAATATTCTCCTTTTTGTTACTAGTTTCAACTTTTTCCCCTTACTTCATCACAAATATCAACAGTGTTGTTGTTCAGGCACACGAATCCTCCTCGGCTCATCATGAAACATCTGATGCATTACTAGAGCCTATAATGTCTTTGCCTGATTTAATTAAAGCCACAACACCGCCACCCAACTACGAATTATTATATAATGCCATACTAAGTGAAGGTCGTATTATTTTAACCCCAAAAAGTACCAATAATGGTGCCATTTGGTCTAAAAATTCTTTAGACAATGTCCCAAATCAATTCACCATAGAATGGACCTTTAGAAGTATAAACTATTTTGGTAAAACGGATGGGGGTATTTCCTTTTGGTTTATAGACGGTTCCAACTATGAAAAGTTGGAGCCGATAGATGCTATCAACGGTGGTGATATTTGGAAAGATTTGAAATTCAATGGTTTATTGTTACATGTCGACAATAATGGTCCAACTGGACCCGAAGTTAGAGCCATTTTAAATGATGGTACAAAAACTTTTAAGGACGTTAATCAATTCCACGAATCGGATTTTGCTTCTTGTTTATTAAGTTATCAAGATAGTTCTGTCCCAATAACTTTGAGATTGACTTATGACAATAAAGATGATAATAGCTTTTTGAAAGTGCAAGTTGACAACAAGCTTTGTTTCCAAACTAGACAAGTTAGTTTGGATAATACTGTATTAAATAATAAAAAAATTAAAATTGGTGTTACCGCAACAAACATTGACAGAAGTAATATTAATAACGGGGAAAGCTTTGAAATTTTAAAATTAAACTATTATCCAACTATTATTGATGAATCTTTAATTCCAAATGTTAAAACAATGCCCCAACCAAAATATGTCACACAAATTATTAATAAAGACACCGGAGAAGTAACTTATAAGGAAAAATCCATTTATGATGATAAAAATATTGACATGGACTCTTTATATGAAAAATTAGATAGAATCGAGGGTAAAATTTTAGCTAATGATATTTCTCAATTGTATCAAAAATTGGAAGATAGTGTTGAATTGAATAGATTACAACTGAAAAAGATTGATGCGTTGGTGAGCGTATTAAGTGCATATAGTAGAAATAATGATGGTTCTACTGAACAATCATCAGGTTCTATTACTGAGGATAATTTTCAAGATTTTATTAAATTGAATGAAAATTTAGAAAAAATATTAAGTGAACAAGAACGTATTAGAGAATTTACTAAACAAGAAAAAAATTTAAATATCAATGGGGGCAATAATGGTGTTATCCATGCTGATGATATTATGTATAAGTTAACTTTGTGGATAATCCCTTTAATTGTGATTATGATGGTTATGGCTTATTATACATTTAAAATCCGTCAAGAAATTGTCAAAACCAAGTTGTTATGAATGGAAATCCTCTATTTAGACTCAAACCATTTAAAAAAAAAAAAAAAAAAAAACAACAACAACTTCTATAGCATAAATGTTTAAATTTACTGATAACTTTACTTTAAAATAAATATAAATAGTTAATAAATTACGTGTATACTTTATGTTTACTGTCAATTCGTAATCCCTAAGTTATAATGAACTTTTAAAATAAGTTTGGTAAATATATATTGAAAGAAAGGGATACAAGAGAGGATTTTCAAAACTATCTTAATTTTTTAGTCATTGCTTAGCTTTGTCATCCTCACAAACTTTTTGGATGATTAGAACCAAAAAAAAAAAAAAAAAAAAAAAAAGATTTGCAAGTCAAAAATAAATATATAAAATTAGTAACAGCATCCCTTCTTTTATATCACGGTTGTAATTTTATTTAATTAAATAATTCAAATTGAGCATTATAATAAAAATAATAATAATAATAATAATATATATATATAATTCAATACATGTTCATCTTCCACACATTTTAGCGATCTCTGATCTATATTCTAATGCATTAATTTATTCAGAACCATTTGCATAAGGTGGACTAAAACCTGTGATGTTCCCATTTCCAAGCTTATTGACCGTCGGTATCCTTTTTCGGATAGTTAATATATCACAGTTTCTACCAGCATCGTATTGAGAATTCATTATTTCTTCTTGTTTATAAATTACATTAGGTAAATATTCTTTAAATATATAATTATGCCATTCTTTGTTTGTTTTTAGAATATTTTTGTTTTTAGAAGAGGTTTCCAACAATTCAACATTCTCAGCTTTATGCATATCCAGACTCCTATTCTCGGTTTTCTCATCATTTTTAGATTCAATGGGCGTATATGGTGTTACCGGAGATTGAACACTATTATCCTTATTATTCTCTTGCTCATCATCTGCTACATCATTTTCCTCCATTTCCTCTACATCATCCGCCGTGTCTTCGACAGAATCTTCTTCATCTTCTCCATCCTCATCCACTTCCTGATTTTCATCGCCACCATTCTGAGTTATTTCTTGTTGGTGTAGATCATCTTCATATACATTATCATTGGTCTTTTCTTGTTTTAACCCATCTTCCATTTTGTCTTTGTTCACCTCTTGCATGAGTTTAGAATTTCGATCCAAGTCTTTTTTCACCCCTTCTATATCATTACTACCTCCCTCTATTGACAATGTGGTAACGCCTTGAGAAGGAGTATCAGTAGACATATTATCCTTAGGAAATTCCATAGGATTGACATTACTAATCCTATTGTCATTAGCAGTTGCCATAATGGTAGTATTATCCTTATTCGCATGTTTAGAAAGAGAATCACTAGTCCCAAAGTTATCAGTACTTGCATCCATATCTTTATCCTCAACTTTAGTTATTACAGTACGTGATGTCATATAACCGCCTCTACCACGTCCTCTCCCACGTCCTCGCCCACGTCCTCTCCCCCTACCTCTGTTAGTCCATGGATTGTGATAAGCCCTTTTTTTTTTCTTGATTGTTGCTCCATTAATTTTAACATTGCCTGATAAAAGCAAGTTCCCTTTAGAACTGCTAATGTCACCTTTATTCATCAAATCATCGCCATAATAATAATAATAATAATTGGAATCTTTGATGTTATTTGTTTTAATAATAGGCAAACCAGCTTTAAATATCCAATATTTTTTCCATTTCGTTTCTCTAATCCCAGCTATTATGTTGACGCCCTTGTTAAATTGAACTGAATCATGTTCACGTTCTAAATCCCTAATTTGCAAAGGGGTCAACTTTCTTAACCTATTAACCAATTGAAGTTCATTATTAAATATCGGTAGCCCTCTAGCGGAATATTTCTGTTCTTCTCCATCTATACCGACAGTACTTAGAAGTTTCTTGTTCATTTTGGATCTTAAAGGCAAAGTTTCAAATTTCCAACCGTTTATATTTAACTCATTGGATTTAAGTGTATCTGCTTTATCAGTAAACATTTTTAAGATATTGGGTCCCTTCTCCATGCCTGATATACTTCTAGAACTATAATTCTGTTCGGGCAATAAATCAGCTAATAATCTCTTATGGCTGGTAGTAGTGCCATTGCACCCATTATTATGAATAGGTGTATTTACAGACTCGTGTAGGTCATCTCGAACATTTGTACCAATAGGACTATCCATATTGTTACTGCCGGTTTGCAAAAAGGATAACTTACTATAGTACTTAGGTACTTTAAAATTTGCACTTAGTTCTAAAGAACCCGTGATATTCTGCCCTGGTACAATAAGGTGTCTTAAAGAAGATAGAGTTTCATTGATACGATCAGTTGTGTAATATAAACCATTATTTGTTGCATTATTTTTTAAATGGGTACTAGAACTATCCAGATCTTCATTATTTCCGTAACCTATATTAACTCCACTTCTAGACTTTTTTCTTTTATCTAAGATGGCATTATTGTAATAACTATTAGTATTATCACCATTATCATTAAAGTTTTCCATGACATAAGTTTTATTTTGTTCTTCTTCCTGTTTCTGTTGTATTTCTTTCATAGTAGGTATATGATTATAAGCATTATCATCGGCACTATAAAAATCATATATGTTTTGGTAATGCACATATTGCTGTTGAAAATTGTTGTAGGCCCTTTTCAATTCCATAGAAGGCTGTTCAATAACGGTCAAGTATGGGTTTTCAAAATGATCGTCTGTTTTAATGTCAGAAAAATTAAATTCAGTATCTCCCTTTTCTTCCAAAGTCTTGGTATCATTAGGATTGATAAATAATATTTTTTTTGCCTTTTTAACTATGTCCAAAGCAATCGGAAAAACACGGTTTTGGTAAGTAAACCCTTGATCCTTAGCAGTTAAATCCCAATAATCATCTATAATCCGAATGCCAGAATTTACCAATAAAGCACCAAACCTAACAAAAGCAGCTTTAGCATGAATTATTATACAATCTTCTTCCTTCAAAATGTTACCAGGATCTCTGCCAATATTAAGCTTTTTTAAAAAAAAATCCGTATATGCCGAACTATTGATTAATTTTGAAAGATTAAATGTTCTAATTTCAGGATAAACGTTATTAAATTTCTGAACCCAATCCTCTTCTTTGTCTCCTCTTGTAGGTAAGTTTCCTAGCAATGAATATAAATCCTTTAACAAAATGTATAAAGTTCTATCTTTCACTTTCCCATCTTCATGCTCCTCCCCCTCTTCTTCTTTTGTTTGTTGGATAATGTTATTGTTAATAGAAGTATTTTCATTTTTATGTTTTTTATATTGTGGGAGAGTGAAGGTGGTGATATTATATTTTCTTTCATTCAATAGGTATCCAAATGAATCTATTTTTGTTTCACCTTCATTATCAACAATATTTAATTTATATGATGAAATTAAAGAATCAGGCGATGAAATATACTCGCAATAGTTTGCTGGTGGTAGTGGTATTTTTAAAGGAAATTCGTTTAATTCACCGCACTGATAGTCATTTTTATTAGATAGATAAAATATAGCTTGTTTCAACAAATATAAATTATGGTTGTCAGTTTCTACTGTTCGATATATCGTCATTTTCTCTCCCCTTTTCTTTTTCCTTTTCTTTTTCCTCCAATGTTTTAAGCCGCTAATATTTTTAATTTAAAACGGATGTAAAATTGTTTATTGTTGGTATTTTTTTTTTTATTAAAAAAGAGGGAGAAAAAAAAAAAAAAAAAAAAAAATTTTTAAATTAAAATAGCAAGTTTTTATTTGTATTATTATTATTATTATTACTATTACTAAAAAAAACCATCCACGCAATCTAGCAATGGTGTAAAGATGTTAGGTAACTTATAATGCGAAAAACACTCGGACTTACTTAGGCTTTATTATTGTCCTTTTCAATGAAAGTCAGGGACTTAAATCATTTTATACGTCTCAGAAATTAATAGTACTTTTTAACATAGCTTTTATTAAAATTTCCATTGTAATCATTAACATATCAGTTCCTCATTTTAATACTAATAATAATCAATCCTATACATTCATAATTACATATCAAATTCCAAAATCTCCCCCACGAATTTGATCATACAACTGTTTTCTCCCCTTACTTTTATAAACGTTACCACTATGTAACTTATTAACTCTCGGAGCAACTGGCATTTCGCTTACCACTTTAGAAACAATAGGATTCTCCATTTCATCGGCTTCTGCATTCGGACCATACGTATTTCTAGGTATGTATTGTTGTTGTTTTGATGGAATTGGACCTCCCCAATTCATGTTATTATGATGCATTGGCGGTTGCTGCTGTCGATATGGCGAAGTAGGCATGTTTTGCATACTATTGGCTCTTGGCATTTGTGCATTATACATATTTGGAGGAGATGTTGGCATCATACTATTGTTGGATGGTGTTTGTCTGTATGGTGACACACTTCCTCGCTGATATTGTGGAGAAGGCGGCATATTCATCATAGTATTAGCTCTTGGTGGAGAAGACGCTACAGTATTTGTTCCTGGAGAGCCACTGACAACAATCATTGGTGGCACTGCAGATAAATTTTTCTGTACCGGGAAATTACCATTGATGCCCCTCCCTCTAGGTTGAAACTCATTTTGCTGTGGTTGTGTTTGGTGTATTCGCAATTGAGGGTTGCTTTCTACTCTTGGGATAACATACGGATTCCTGTTTGCAGACGCCTTTTGCTTATTTTGATTAATGGCATTGCGATCAGCGTTATTATCTTGTTTTTGGTATGCCATTTGTGGGGATGTAAATGAATGGCTAGGTTGCCCCATTCCTACTCTATTTTCTACATAAACAGGCGAAGGTGAGCGACCATGCGGAGATGAAGAACGGTTTTGTGGAGACGGCGATCGACCCCGTGAAGCTACAAGTCCTGCACCAGCTTCATATTGAGGTGAATACGACACCTGTGATTGTAAACCACAAGTGTTACCAGTGCCTCCCTGTATCCTCGGTTGAGGAGACTTTGCATGTTGCACAACAATATTTCCAGTACCAAAATTACTTGCGGTATTATTATTAGGAGTGCCTGGTGATGGTGATGTACCTCTGTTGTAAGGTGATGGTGATGTACCTCTGTTGTAAGGTGATGGTGATGTACCTCTGTTGTAAGGTGATGGTGACGTACCTCTGTTGTAAAATGATGGTGACGTACCCCCATTGTAAGGTGATGGTGACATACCTCCATTGTAAGGTGATGGTGACATACCTCCATTGTAAGGTGATGGTGATTTTGTTTGGGGAATAACTACATTGTTATTATATGAGGATGGATGCATTGGCGACCTGTTAGTGTTCATATTATTATGGCCGTTGTTGTACGGAGACGGAGGATTTACTGGGGGATTAACAGTATTGTGGTTGTATGAAGATGGCATTGCCCCAGCTCTGGCAATATTTACATTATTATTATTATTATTATTATTATTATTATTATTATTATTATTATTATACGGAGATGGGGATCTTGGGTGCTCACTGTTTAGGGTATGTTGTTGCATAAATTTTGGCGAGCCTTTTTGGTAAGTGTTCATAGGGGAAGCTGAAGCAATGGGAGGGTGATCACCAGTGTATGAATATTGTTCTGAAAACTGATCTTTTTTATAAGGATTCGACACAGGAGAAGGGGGTCTGTGGGTTATTCTTAAAGGAGATTCTGAATTTAATTCATTTAAAGCATAATCCATATGATTGTCGTGTGATCTACCACGTCGCTCCGATTGCTGCTGAGCATAAAAATCCCTATTCTTAGCAGCATTGGGATATTGATCATTTGGATATTGATACTGTTCATGTTGTTGTTGTTGCGGCATGGCAACTCTACAATTTTCACCGGCGTCATCATTGACTAAATAACTTAAAGACTCTACACTCCCCAAATTCAAGGGCTTTATTAAGGAATTTGTCTCATTGCCACCTTGTTCTTCTTCACTGTTTTGTGTAACTATTGTATTTGAATCATATCTACTACTAGTAACCCTAATTTCTTCCTCGGGTTTATAATGGGGCGTATTTTGTCTCTTTTGGGTTAAATTCCTATCAAATTGATATATTTGAGATGTCAAATCGTCAACAGCGTCACTTAAATCATCAGCCTCTAAATCAATAACTTCTACTTGTCTATCAATAGTCCCAGAATTGTTTTTAGCAGTAAATCTTTCATTATGGCGCGAATCTTTTTCATAGGGTGGTTCTTCTTCCTTCATTGCTTGGTTCTGCTGCCGCTGTTGCTCTATTTGTTTCTTTTGAAGTTTAGCTAATAGTGTTTTTTGCTTCTGCTCTTCTTCGTGTAAACGTTTTTTCTCCTCTTCCTCTTGTAAACGATTTTTTTCTAATTGCCTTTGTTCACGTTCCAGTTCATATTTTCTAATATCTTCGTCTTCCACCTGGATCGCATCTAAAATTGGTAAATCAATCGCAAAATTATCATCACCAAGTTCAAGTGGAGGCAATTCGTATTCGCCTGGTTTTAATAAACTAAATGATGAAATAACTCTATCTGAATTTTTTGATTGTTCATGAATTGATGGTTGTTGCAACATATTCGTTTTTTGTTCTAAAGACGGAGTAATTCTATTGCTGTCTTTTAAATCAGACAAGTCTCCATTATTCTTATTAAATGCAGTAGTTTGTTTAGCTGGGCTTAAAAGACTTTCTCCCCTCTCCTCCAAGTATGCATCACTTGCCACATCAGGGGATGGTTCTAAAGAGGTTATACTTGTTTCGCTCTTCTTTCTTAAGTTGTTTAACGGATTCCACTTAGCCAACTTATGCTCAATGGAATGAACGCTGGTTTCAGCTTTATGTTGCTTGCGTAGTTGAGGACCCAGCTCCGGTTCAAAGTTTTTAGATCGCGGTATATGTGTCATTGACTTTTCCATGTTTAATTTCTGAAACTTTTCATAAACTGGTGTAGCGTTCCTTTTATCACCTTTAGCAGTATCATGAATCTTATCTATAGCACTGTTTTTCTTTTCCTTTGTGCCATTCAAGGTTAAATTATTAGCACTACTAGTAGCGTTCAATCTCGTTATGTAATCTAGTGTTTTATCTGATTCTTCTATAATAACCCACTTTTTAAACCCATCAAATTCAAATTCTGAAATCAATGATCTTCCAAATATCTTTTTTTTAAAAGAAGTTTGTTCATTAGATATAGAAGACATCCAGGTCCAAATGAAGTAATCATCTATATCTACTCTTTTAATTTCTATCTCGTCTTTAACATTAACTTTCTTAAGGGGAGGCACACATCTTTTCTTAGCCCAACCAGCTTGGAATGTTGAGTGCTTGGTTGTCATTTCCTTCATTAATTTTTTGCTTTGTTTAGACATTTTTTTGCTAACTGCTTCAACAGTGTCTCTTTTTTTGTTGTTAAACAAACTTTTCAAAATGGCATAATCTTCTCTAGTCCCAAAATCGTTTGGATTATCAAAATTTAAACAATTGCCACATCTTTCAAACAAAGACCATGGCTTCTTAGAAAATTTAGTGGTTTTTAAGGTCACCAATGGAACCGTCAATATTGTGCTTGATCCAGTATACCATGAATTGGAATTTGGTGGATATTCGTTATCGTATAAAACGTGGCGTAAACTTTTAGGGAAATCCAATGGGAGATTATCCATCGGTTTGTGAGATGATTCCTTTTCAGGCGGCAGGAAACTTTTGATGAAGGCCATAGTTAAGTGAAAAACAGCATTTGAAGCTGGTAGCCATTCGGCTAAACCTTGTTCGTATGAATTATTCCCCAATTTCTTAATATCTTGCAATTGGGCACTGCTAAAATCCAAAGATTTAGCACTTGACTGATGCTGTTGGTGTTGATTGGATCCGTTCGTGATGTTTTGAGCTTCGCATGAAAATGCCCAAATAGCGCACATACGTGATATTTTTCTAGCACTTAATTTGTTTATTTTAGAATTAGAAGCAAACGCAACCAACAAATCAAAAAAATCGTAAACCAACGAGGCATGATCAGGCGATTTCAAACATTTAGGCATGATTTCTAGAAACGCCCGCTGAGGATAATGCATTTTTTTTTCCTTTTTCAGAAATTTATTATATGCTTCCCAACCAATAATTTCACCGTTGGGTAATCTACACCATATATATTTTAGAGTTTGAAATAGTGTATCTGGCGTTGTTTTTTGAACAATTTTTAATATCTTAGCATCATTTGATAGTGGGACACCATTACCCAACGGGAAAATAGAATTTAAAAATTTCAATAAATTCTCGTTGGTTTGTTCCTTTCTAAAAGGCAAAAATAAATATTCTATATCCAACGAGGCTTTCAACTGTGTAGTTATTATATGAACTAATGATTTTACATTGCTTGGTTTGAATTCATGGAAAAACTCAAATTCATCATCTTCATCATCCTCAAGATTTAAATTATTTGGATTTTTCTTTTTAGTAAGTTTCTCGGTACTGGGTAATGGTTTATTAGTATCAACCATTTTTTTTGTTTTGTTTTGTTTTGTTTTGTTTTGTTTTGTCTGTTAATATTTATTGTTTTGTTTTGTCTATTAATATTTAGTGTTTTGCTTCACACGACAGCTATAGAACAAAATGTCAGAAAAAGGCCTTTTTCAATGTTACAATCAAATTAAAGAAATAAATAGATAAATAGATAAATAAATAAATAGATAAATAAAATGTTTTCAATTGCTAGCGTATAATATTTTTGATGAAACGCCCATTTTTATTTCAAAAAAAGTTTAGCGGATAATTGAGTAAAAAATTATATAGATGAGAAAACAGAGAGTATTAAAAAAGTATAAGTAAACAAAAAAAAAAAAAAAAAAAAAAAAAGCAACATTTTCCCCCAAAAGGAAAATTTAATGCTTATTCAACTTATCCCATAATAATAATAATAACAACAATAATAATATGTATATGAACACACTAATAACCCAAAGACATACCCCTTTTTCTCCACCAATCACTAACAGCATGATAATTTAGAAATTTTCTGTCACGTTTAATACCATTTAAAACGCTTTTAGGTGGCACTTCTTGAATATCATGTCCCATTTCCTTCAATTCCTTTATAGTACGAGTTCCAATCATTGACCCATTTTCCACCTCTAAGGTATTAGGCAATAACTGATGGTGAAATCTAGGATAAGAAATAGTTTCTAAAAGTGGCATATGATACCAATAAATTCTTATTAGTGATTGCAACACACTTGTGGTGATTCTGCTACCGCCACTTGCTCCTATAACTAAGTCTGGGTAATTTAATTCGTCTAGAACGATAACTGGAGAAGCAGAAGATACCGGTCTTTTGCCTGGCATTGGATAATTATAAATTGATGGTTTCAAACCAAAACTATTGCTATGGTCATCGTCTTTAGGATTCGAAAAATCATCCATTTCGTTGTTGAAAATAACGCCAGTCACTGGGTCATGCACCAAAGAACCGAATAATAAATTTATTGTTGAAGTCAAAGAAATGGCATTGGAATTGTAGTCAATTATCGAAAAATGAGTGGTGCCATGTGGCTCGGTTAATTGGTATTGTGGTTTATAGTCTCTCCAATCTTTTTGAGTTTTCAAATTCGCATTTTTAATTAATGCTGAAGAATTAATTGCCCATTCGTCACTTAAAATCTCTTGCATCCTTAATTCCAATTCCTTTTCTTCGTTATAATCACCTAACCTGCTTCTCGCGCTTGCCATCCATTTCATAGCTTCCACTAGTTCATAGGCACTCTCCGAAGTATAATCACCCCCCTTTCTTTTCGGAAATTTTTCCATGATGTTTAAAGCTGAAAGTAACGCAGCACCAGAGGTTACGCCACCCGTCGTATAAACGGTTAATGGCCAATACTCATCTATGTGTATTTTAGTTGTCAATGGTTTGCCAATTCTCACGTGGTAATTTGCAAAATCAGCTTGATTTATAATTCCGCCTTTTTCTTTAATTTTCTTTAACATAGACTTATTTATCCAATGATCTGGATCATAAAAGGGTGCACAACTCCCATTTTTAGCTAAAACTTCCAACATTTTTCCAAAATTAGGTCTCGTTATATGTTCACCTGCTTTCTTTAAAGTTTTTTGGGACACATCACTGAAAACAAATGACCAGTCATCAAAGTTTTCCTCAAAGGGTATTTTATATACTTGGAGTGCAGCCTCCAAAACCTCAGAAACTTCCCAACCTTCATATGCTAGCTTTACTACCGGCATCAATAAATCTTTCCAAGAAACATGACCACTCCCCAAAGTGGTATAAATTTCATAGTAACCCTTTAGTTCACCAGGTAAGCCGATGCTTAATCCACCCAGAGTACTTAAGTTGTACTTTTCATTATCCCAACTTAACGGGCACGTCTCTCTAAAATCAAAATATGTACCCGTATCCTCTTCTCTTTCCGGGTGCCTTGAAGTATGAATTGCAAACCCACCGCCACCAACACCGCTGTTGAAAAAATTTACCAAACCAACACATAAGCCTAAAGTAACACTCATGTCTGCTGCATTAACTTTAGTCTTACCGTGTTTTAATAAGACTTCGTTATATACCAATTCATTGCACACTAGTAAATCTGAGCTTATTGCCCCATGTTCACCTATTTTCAAGTGTTCTGTTGCGTTTGGTGTTAGGGTCGGAAGTCTTATCAATGGGTTGATGTCTATATTATGGTCGTTTTTGGTATTTGATTTGCTGAATGGTTTCTGTTCCATGGCATGATTACTAATTTTTTGATTGTTTTTTAAAACTTGCACTGGTGAGGCATTTACAAAAAAGTTGAATTGAGATAGTTCTAATAATAAAAAGAAAAGCAGGATCATTGTTCTTAGACATATATTATTCTTCATCGTTATTGTTGATATCATTCAAGGTTTGTGTTCTTAATGTGTGTTTGTGAGATCTATGTAAACTGTATCTGATATTTGGCTAGTAGTTTTTATAGTATGGATATTAAAGATTTGCAAATGTGAATGTGAAAGATAATTGAGTCATTAATTATGATAGTTGTAATTTTTGATACTTTGCCACGGATATTACTGAGCTAGATAACAAGATATTATTTTGTTTTGATAATAACGCTTATCTTTTGTTTTTGTATCTTAACATTTATTTTGCCCCTTTGTTTACCGCAGGACGTGTGGGAAAGTGTGGCAAAAAGAAATAACATCTTTCATAGATTATAAAATTATTTTGTTAAAAACGAGAAGAAAAAAAAAGAAGAAGGGGGGAAAAGAGAAATTTGGGTAATGTACAGGTGTTATACTACATGCACAATTTTTACTTGCTTCGTATAAAATAATTACAAACAGTAATCAAAGGTTTAGATATATAACAAAAATATTACTAAGGATCTTACTAATAACTAATCGTTATACTAAAACCTTTTTTTTTTTTAAAAGACTTTTAGGGATGAAAAAGCAATGACAGAGCCAGCTAGTAATAACAGACGAGGCAAATTGGAAGATCGGGCCAAGTCACTAAAAAATACATCTATTATAAATACCACTTCTTACATTGCTTTAATTATACTTGCGCTAGTGGTCCTGTTAATTTCGACCTTATTATATTGCAACAACGACAAGGCTCATAACAACTTTTTTTTTATGCTACACAATTTCATTTGTACAAAAAGTAAATCCACAACTTTAATTTCTTCAATTAGATCATTTATAAATAACTTTTTACCAAACAATCACAATATGACCACCAACACTGCCATCAGTAATACTGTAAATACTATTAATAAACAACCGATTTATTTCTTATCGCATGGAGGACCAACTTTTCTAGATGAAAATGATGAATTTGGCTCAAATAAGGGGGCATTCAGAACCACAAGAAAAATTGGTGATGAAATTAAAAAAGTTCTGAATCCAGATTATATAGTTGTTTTATCTGGCCATTGGCAAGCCTATCCGGAATCACAACTGTCTTACAATAAAAAGGATGCAAAGTTTAAATATGGTGGTATTTTTGGAAATAAAAACAATAACCATGTGCCATTAGTGCAAGTCGCTACCCCTGCTGAATTATTAAATAAAATCGCGTCTTGGGAAGAAATGGAAAATGAATTTGCTGAAAATAAGTTGATTTACGATTTTTATGGATTTCCCGACTATTTGTATAAGGAAACTTTTAAAAGTGTCGTTTCCACAAATGTTTTGGCCCGTATAAGAAAAGTATTTGAACAATATAATTTAAAGAATGGCGTTTCAGATAAAAGGATCGATGTTGAATTTGTCAGGAGGGATATTGACCATGGTGTTTGGGTTCCCCTCAAAGTAGCTCAGTTAGATGATTTACATAAAATGGGGGGAAATTCGATTGGTAGTGGCAGCAATAATGCTCCAATTCCTATTGTTCAAATGTCCTTATTAGCGGACAATTCATTTTCAGATCATTTCTATAAATTAGGAGATATTATCAAATTGCTAAGGAAGGACAATGCAATGGTTATTTGTTCTGGTATGTCTGTTCACAATTTGGGAGATCTGAGATACATTTACATGGATACAAATGGTAACAAATTCCCATATGTTTTAGAATTTAATAACTATTTGCATGATTTAATATTAAATGATAAATTTGAATTAAGTGTACAAAAAAACCATAACAAATTGTTTGATGGCTTGCAACAGTTAAATACTGACCCAAATTTAATTAAATTGTTGTACAAGGCACATCCCACCTTGGATCATTTCTTACCATTCGTGGCTGCTTGCGGTGGTATGTTTCCAAATGAATTTGGTGTGGAGTTGTATAATGATCAACAATTTTCATTGGGTTGGGGAATTTACAAATACGGTGGACCCGATAACAATTTAAAAGGCTTGGAACATGATGAATTGTAGATGCAAAGTCTCTGTCTACTAGCTTTTTTTTTTTTTTTTTTTTTTAAATATTTTAACATAGTTATTTACATGAACTACAAGTCTGATGCATACATATAACCAACTACGATATATATATTTTTTTTTAAAAATTTTTTTCAGCATTTTGTATAATAAACATGCATAAATGCATATGCCTGCTCTTTTATATAATTATAATATCTACAACTTATTTACAAGTTTATTAGTTTATTTTATTTTAATTTACCTTGTGAATGTTTAAATAATAGTGCCTCTAAATGAACCTATTCAATGATACGGGTAACTAAACCAGTACCAACAGTCTTACCACCTTCTCTAATGTTGAATCTTTGACCAACTTCAATTGGGGTTGGGTGAACCAATTCACATTCCATTTCAACATTATCACCTGGCATAACTTGTTTAGAATGATCTTCAACTTCAGTTGGAAATTTCAAAACAGTGGTGACATCGGCAGTTCTAACATACAACTGTGGTCTATAGTTTTCACCAAATCCACTGTGTCTGCCACCTTCTTCTTTGGTCAAAATATACAAAGAAGCTAAAAATTTGGTATGAGCTTGAACAGACCCTGGTTTACATAGAACCATACCTCTTTTAAGCTCATCCCTTCTGGTACCACGTAATAAAACACCAGCATTATCACCAGCCATGGCCTTTTCCAATTCCTTTCTAAACATTTCAATACCTGTGACAATGGTCTTGATTGGAGTCTTGTTGAAACCAACAATTTCGACTTCCTCATTTTTTTTCAATTCTCCTCTTTCAACCCTACCGGTGACAACAGTACCTCTACCGGAAATTGAAAAAATGTCTTCGATCGGCATCAAGAAAGGCTTGGCCAAATCTCTTTCAGGAGTTGGAATGTATTCATCAATAGCATCCAACAATTTCATAATTCTCTGTTCACCAATCTCGGGTTCACGACCTTCCAAGGCACATAAAGCAGAACCAAAAATAACTGGAGTGTTTTCACCATCAAAGCCATATTGAGTCAATAGTTCTCTCATTTCCATTTCAACCAATTCTAACATTTCTGGATCATCAATAGTGTCGACCTTGTTAACAAAAACAACAATCTTTTGAACACCAACTTGTCTAGCCAATAATAAATGTTCTCTAGTTTGAGGCATTTGGCCATCAGAAGCAGCAACAACAATAATAGCACCATCCATTTGAGCAGCACCGGTAATCATATTCTTAATATAATCCGCATGCCCTGGACAGTCAACGTGAGAATAATGTCTTTTAGCAGTTTCATATTCGACATGAGCAGTAGAAATAGTAATACCTCTAGCTCTTTCTTCAGGTGCCTTATCAATAGAAGAATAATCTAAGAAATCAGCACCACCTTTGTCGGCTAAAGTCTTGGTGATGGCAGCAGTCAAAGTAGTTTTACCATGATCAACATGACCAATGGTACCAATGTTAACGTGAGGCTTACTACGGTCAAATTGAGCAGCGTATTGTACTTTGGAAGAAAAGGAAGAGAAATAATTCTTTTTTGTAACTAAAAAGGCAGAAGGAGCGGTAACAAACCTTGGGAAGGCTTTACCAGCAACTAAACGTAAAGCAGTAGTCATTTCAATAAATTCTGTGCAAGTCCGTTGTTTTTTTTTTTTTTTTTTTTTTTTTTTAATAAACTATGTATTTATTCATTAACAGGATAAAAAATGGCAGATTTGGAAATAAGAAGGAGAAGAAGAAAAAGGAAGAAAAAAAAAAAAAAAAAAAAAATTAAAAATTAAAATCAAAACTAGAATAAAAACAGAGAGAAAAAGAGAAGAAAAAAGAGAAAAAGGTTTTATTTTAATTTTTTTTTTTTTAAGTTAATTCTCTCCTTTTTTTTTTATATTGCCACCTCAAACAAGTTAATTTTCGACTTTTGTTGTTTTTTCTTTTTTCGTTTATTTTATTTTATTTTTTTTTTTTTTTTTTTTTAATTCAAATTTTAAACCTCTTTAACGTAACATCACCTTCTACGAAAAGGTACGGATTTACTTGGCTTTTTTTTTTTTTTTTTTTTTTTTTTTTAAATCTTTATACTTTTTTTCCCCCCCGATACAAAAAAAAAAAAAAAAAAAAAAACAACAAAGAAAATAGAACAGAAACCAATAACTTTGCTATCCGACAGTATTTACACAGGAACAACCCTCTGCAAACAAAGGATTAGAACAACATAATAACGTAGATGCCTAGGTACTTTTGTGATTATTGTCATTCCTATCTAACACATGATACGTTGAGTGTAAGAAAATCTCATTTGATTGGAAAACAACATTTAAAACTGGTATCTGACTACTATGTTAACAAATATGTTCAATTGAATACATTAAGGAAAGGAAATAGGAAACAACAATTAACTAAGCATAAAAATGATGGATACCGTGCTATTTTAATTAAGCAATATAAGGATAAACTATATGCCAATATTAAATATAGGCTAAAATTTAATAATAAGTCTTTCTATTACGGGTCAAATAAATTAAAAAAATTAATATTCAAGAAATTGGCTATAAAGAGAAAGTTATATGAAATAAGGTATAAGAATTTAATTTACAAAAACGTTAAAGTAATAAAAAGAAGAAAAGAAGGAAACTTAATGGCTAAGGGTAAAAGGGAAATTATTAATGGTACCACTACTAATACCAAAATAAAATATAAATACATTGTTGACAGCTCTAATGGAATATTAAATTGGTTATACATTGGATCACCCGGTTATAATAAGGTTTTCCATTTAGATAATAGGTTGGATACCATGGAATTTATTTTGAAAAACAAATTGCCCCAAAGAGCAAATAATGGGAATGTTGATAGTAATATTGATCCTAAAAATAATAATAATCATAATAAAAATAAGGCCAACAGTAATACTGGAAAGCAAATCACAAAAACTGTCAGTACCAGATCTATGTTATTCAAAAATATAACTCCAAATAGTGTTGTCTCTAGGCCTTCTATCAATAAAGCACATCCTAAAGTTGTCTTATTACCGCCTAAAACATTAAAAATATGGAATATTAACAATACCAACTCTACAAATAAAAAGAATAACTCTAACGTTCTGCTAAATGAACAACTACAATCACAATGTAATATTTTTAGAATTGATAATAGAACCCACAGACTATTATTGAATACCTTGATTAAAAAAACTAGAAGTGGTAATAATGGCAATGGTCTAAACAATAGCTATTCAAGACTGCTTTCATCCTACAATAACAATGCTAGCAGATTTGGTACCAAACTGAGAAGTAAAAATGCTTTAACCAAAAAATATAACGTCAATGGCAGCAACTCTGTGATTAATAGAAATAACAATACTGGTGGTACTTTTAATAGTAGTCATAACAGGGGATTCCAGTCCAGGAAAAGAACTGCGGATAACTATATTAACAACAATATTGCGACAACAGCCAGTAGTGTTTTTAAGAAAAGGAGATTTGAATCAAACCAGTATCAAACAAGACCGCAACTGAAAACGTATAACAATGTAAAGAAGGATAGTACTTATGGTAGTTTTAACAAGGTTAATATCAATAATAAAAATAAATATAATAATTTTAATGGGGGTAATATGAAAAACAACACTAACAGATACAATGTAGCAATGACCCCTGGTACGATTAATAAAAGGTTTAATAATTACAGTGATAATAAGGGCAACACGAGATCTTTTTCTTCAAGATATTACAATAATCCCAGCAGTAGGTATTCTAATAATAATAGTAGTAATAATAATAATAATGCTAGCAGGTATAATAATAATAATAAATAATAATAATAATAATACTAATAATAAAACTTATATATATCCATATAGATTATTCTGTAAATCATAGACCTAAATCATATAAAGTTATTAACTTTTAATACCAAGCCTTTGTGAAAAATAAAAATAAAAATAAAAATAAAAATAAAAAATACTAACGCACAGAAAAAGGGAATAAAAAAAAGGAATTGATTCATTAAATAATTATATTTAATATATATATATATGTATATATGTATACTAAATAAAAACGTATATATTAGATATTAGTTTATCAGAAAAAATTATTTTAAAAGCATATGATAGACAGAACGGGAAACGACAGAACTTGTAAAACATATATATAACTAAAAAAAAACTGTAATTAAAGATTGGGTATATTAAAAGTAAATTAAATTAAATTAAATTATAATTGGGAGAAAACTGAAGATATTGAGAATAAAAAAAATTAAAATTAAACATAAAAAATAGATCCTCATTGGAACATTAACCTAAGATAAAGTGGGGGGTGGGGAAATTTTTTTTTTTCAGAGATACTCATCCACATAATCTTCATATTCGTCATCCTCTCCATCTTCATCTTCATCTTCATCTTCTTCATCATAATAATAGACAGACTCTTCTGACATTAGTTTATTATATTTACACTCCAGCTCATCGTCATTCTTAAACATGTACAATATAATAAAAATTAAACTCAATATGACAAAAACACTAGACAGTATAATAATAAACCATATCAATGAAAAAATAATAAAATTATCATTGTTTATATCTGTATTGGTAGTAGACAGGCCATTGGTGAATTCAATATTGTTATTATTGTTATTGATGTCAACAAAATTAGTAACATGATCATCGGGTGCTCCTAGTAGCAACTTCATTTGTGCTACCAAATCTTTATCTTTGGAAGTGTGTCCTTTTCCATCCGCGGAACTTGTTGTATCTGAATTATCAACGGTACTTAACTTCGTTGTTAGATAGTTGGATAATCTGTTGACTGTGCTATTGATGGAATTAAAAACATCCTTTAAAATCTCCTTGACACGGTTATCTGATGAATTAACAATTAAATTGTAATCATCATAATTGATAACTAATGCTTCTATAGCATTGTCATTGTTGTTTTTAGCAGTTGAGCAGCGTAATTTTTTTAATGAATTTTTTTTTATTTCGAAATCTTGACTGTCTGAAGTTTTGTTATTTCTTTTAGGTGATAAGGGAGGCATATTGATTGATTGGTCGTTTTAAGTTTAGTTTTAATTATAGATAGTTTTTTTTTTCTTTTTCTCTTTTTTTTTTTCCTTGTGGTTAAAGAACAGAAGAGAAGGAAAAGGCGTTGATTATATACAAAAAAGAAAAAAAAGGAAAAGGCATTTAACTAAAATCTTTGTATTGTTGTTTTATATACTTATAAATTCTATTATCACTTTTCTCCCTTCTTTTTTTTTTTTTTATTTGTTTATTTGTTATTCATTTTAATTTAATTTATTACATAAAAAAAAAAAACACATTGTTTATATGAACCGCCCAAAAACCGGACAAGAAAAAATAACAAATGAGGAAATGACTGTTTTTTAAAGCACACGCATTAAATTGGTAAGCGTGGTGTATGGGTCTTTTCGCTTTTTTTTTTTTTCTTTCTTTTCTTTTTTTTTCTTTTTTTCTTTTTTGAGGGATTTTTATTTTTCAATAAAAAAAAACTCCGATGTTCTACCGCCTAGCCTTCCCCCCCCTTCTCCTCCCCCCTATAAATCAACCCTCTCCTTGATCTGATTCTTAACTTTTAATGACGCTTAAAAAAATAAAAAAAAAAAAAAATATTCTTTGTAGCAGAAATGTCAGTATCTAAAAGCGTCTTTTTCAGAAAAATTACCAGCCGAATCATTAACATTACTGACACTTAATGTATAAGAAACCCCTTCCGCAGTAGGAAAAATAATCAGTAAGTTTCATGATATAATTAGTAAATGTTATATTATAATCATAAACTGACTGATAAAAGTAACAGAATCTGATTGTCTATTATAATAGATCATGAAGCTGCTTCGGTAGGGTAATTTAGTACATAAACAATTCCAATAATTATTGTATTTATATCAAAATTCTGACTCAAATTTAGCATTATGGACTTTATTTTGCATATGCTGTGAGTCAGAATCTTATTAGCAACTATAGACCACATAACCCAATCTTGTGAGGGAACTTTTATCTCCAATCCCGTAGTTGAGTCATTTTACCCTAACTTCTACGATGGGATTTTAGATTGGATTGTAAGCATCTCGTGCATCGGCGAATGCTGTTGTGTGTGGTATTCTTAAAAATCGCGATAAACATAAGAAAAGTAGTATAAACTGCAAGTTCCAAAATGAAGTGAGCATGATGCCCAGTTGAAAAAAAGGAGAAAATATTCTTTTTTTTTAATTTTTTTTTTTTATTTTTTTTTTAGTTTTTCTTTTTCGTTAACATATAGAAGGATAATCAAATGATTTTTTTCATTGGTTTAGCAATCCGGTGCATGTGACGACGAGATTAATCTTTAATTTTAATGTTTTTGATATAAAACAAAGGTATTATGAGCAATCAAGGATAACCAATTAACCAAAATTAATAAAAATAATACCTAAAAGGCAATTAAAAGAGTATATATATAAAAAGGAAGATGACAATAGATAATTATTTTTAATTTCTATGATTTTCAAAAAAATTAAGTTTAGTGCCTCTAATATTTCTTTCGATCTTAGTATATGCCCTTGGTAAACAAAATTTCAATTGAGAATGTTTAAAGTGTGAAATCAAAAGAGTTGATGAAACTATAGAGATATCAGAGGCCAGGGGAATAAATATTGATAAAAAATGAGCATGACTTTTATAAAGTTTATAATGCTTTGCAAAAGATTGTCTGTGTTGAACAAGAACAGAAAGTCACAGCATTCAAGGAATGGTTGAGGCTTTAGGCGATGTTGTATGGCATCTAGTTTTCTTGTTTTTTTTTTTTTTTTTTTTTTTTTTTTTTTTTTTTTTTTTTTTTTTTCAATAATAAACATGTGTGCATGTATGTATCTATACTATACACAACAAGTTAAACTTTTTCACTATTATTATTATTTTTATTGTATAAATTTCTAATGCTTATTCAGAACTAATAGGTTCATTATAATTGTTTATTTTTAAAAGACATGATTTTAGTGATTCCTTGGAAAGATTGAGCTTAAGCTATTAATTCTAAAATAGGGATAGAGAACAATAATTATTATGGAATTTGTTACTTTGTATTAGAAAACAGGAATATTGCTTGACTGCGTATTGGAACTCAAAGAAATCAGAAAGCCACGCAGCTCGTAAGTAAAATCGATGTTATAATTCTTAACTTACTCCGGTAATCTCTAAATAATTTCAATTATGAGTTAACTAATGTAACTTTATACGATCCAATAACATCACATTATTGCTGCATAAGGTGTATTGCAATATTTGTAACATTTTTTATTTTTTTTTATTTTTTATTTTTTATTTTTTATTTTTTATTTTTTATTTTTTATTTTTTATTTTTTATTTATTTTTATTTTTCATGTTTAACTCTCTAATAGCATAATGTTTTTTTCAATATTGAGTTTTATGCAGTGTTTAGCAGATCACTTATATTGAAATTAGTCAACTGGAAAAGGTTTCCCTTTATATTTTACATCTACTCTAATTTTCTTTTTTTTTTTTATTCCCATGTTCCTTGTTTTTCTCTTTTTAACTCTAACTCTTCGAATTGTACGCATAACAGCATCTTAACATTGTATAGGCACAATACTAAATATAAAAAACCATGTTTGCATTAAAAAGAGTTGCACTTCAAACCACTTCCAGAAGATTATTGTCCTCCACCTTAATCAGAAGAAATGTTATTCAAGACTTATATTTGAAAGAATTAAACAGCGTCAGATTGCCAGAAATTAACTTAGCTGATGCCAACGTCAAACATTGGTCTCCACCAGTTGCTCCAGTTTTCACTAATGAATTGGCCAATGCTACTGATGCAAAAACTTTGAAAAGTTATGAAGAAGAACCAGTTGAAGTTGTTCAAACTAATGCCGCTGAGGAAGGTGCCGATGCTTCCACTGCTGCTGAAGAAGACTGGTTGGTTTTAGAAGAAGAACCTGAAGAGGAACACCATTAAAGAGAGAAATAAGCAACAAAATGCAATACAAACAGAAAGAGTTTAGTGTTTCACTGCAAAGTGTAGAAAATGATGAATAAATAATCTGAGATAGCAAGTATTGTATTTTTTTTAATATACAAGAGAGTGAGCATACGATGTGGGCAAGAGTGCAAAAAAGGAAAAAAAAAAAAAAAATTACATATGTAGATATGAAATGGAAAGGCAATAACTGAATGAAGGATGATTGCTAGCGTATTGTTAACTAACAGATATTTGTCTTGTTTTCATTTTTATTGTACTCTGCCTTTTTTTTTTATTTTTTTTTTTTTTTTTTTTCCCTTTTTGTCAAATTATCCTGATTGATACGATACTTTGTTTTTCATTCTTTTCTTTTTTCATCATTATCCTATCTTTGCCCCCTCCTTTTTTTATTGCATTTTTTTTATTTGTTTATCTTCCATTGTATCTTTTTTGGTAATTCCTTTTTTTTTTTCTTTTTTAATTTTTTTTTCTCCTTTTTTTTTAAAAAGAATTTATTATTATGTATTACTGTAGTTATGATTTTGATTATGGTGGGATTGTACTCTAAAATTTGAGTGATCTAATAATCTCAGCCAGTGCCACTTTACTGCCTAAATAAAAAAAAAAAAAAAAAAAAAAAAGAAAAAGATTTAGTGATGGTGGCACGTATTTACGTATTCCTTATTATATATATATATATAAATTCCATTTATTTAAATATTACAGACATGCACGAGCTTTTGTTTTGTTGTATTTGTTTCAAGTGATGGAATAAAGCATTACAAGATTGTGTTTAATATTTCCATCTGAAAGGTTTGTAGTAATTAAAAATGGTTTATGTATTTTCAATATTAATGGAAGCTTGTCTTTAATTCGAACCATCTACGCGGAGAAAAAAGAGAAAAAACACTTTATATATATATATATATTTGCCACCCAAATATTCATATTTACAGGTGTGATATACAGCTATTTCTTTGCTTGAATTACAAGGCAAACTGTCTCTCAGCCACTTTTATGGAAAATAATTTTTTTTCTTTTTTCTTTTTTCTTTTTCTTCTTTCTTTTTCTTTTCTTTTCTTTTCTTTTCTTGTACGCTTTTTACTGCCTTTTCTCTTACTATTTTTAATGATTGTTGTTGTTCATTTCTTTTTTCTTTTTCCTCTTTTTTTTCTTAGCACTTTCTTCCAATTTCTTTTTTTTTTTTTTCCTTCTTTTATTTCACATTTCTATAAAAACTTTTAAAATCATAATGCCATTACCGTTTTCTTTTCCTTTTTATTTTTTTCTTTTTGATCTTACCACTTCACTTCCATTCTTTTCATACAAACTTCCCTTTACTTCTACCTGTTTAAGAACAAAAGGGAATTAAAAAAAAAAAAAAATAAAAAAAATAAAAAGGAAAGAAGAAGAATCACAAAAATAAGAATCCATGGCTGAACAACAACAACAAATTCCTACTTTTAAATTAGTTTTAGTTGGTGATGGTGGTACTGGTAAAACCACCTTTGTTAAAAGACACTTAACTGGTGAATTTGAAAAGAAATATATTGCTACTATTGGTGTTGAAGTTCATCCATTAAGTTTCTTTACCAATTTTGGTGAAATTAAATTTGATGTTTGGGATACCGCTGGTCAAGAAAAATTTGGTGGTTTAAGAGATGGTTACTATATTAACGCTCAATGTGCCATTATTATGTTTGATGTCACTTCTAGAATCACTTATAAAAACGTTCCAAATTGGCACAGAGATTTAGTTAGGGTTTGTGAAAACATCCCTATTGTTTTATGTGGTAACAAAGTTGATGTTAAAGAAAGAAAGGTCAAAGCTAAAACTATTACTTTCCACAGAAAGAAGAACTTGCAATATTACGATATCTCTGCCAAGTCTAATTACAACTTTGAAAAGCCATTCTTATGGTTAGCAAGAAAATTGGCTGGCAATCCACAATTAGAATTTGTCGCTTCTCCAGCTTTAGCTCCACCAGAAGTTCAAGTCGATGAAACTTTAATGAAACAATATCAACAAGAAATGGAACAAGCTACTGCCTTACCATTGCCAGATGAGGATGATGCTGATTTGTAAGGAGATTATTAAATAACAGGGAGTGATTACATGTATATGTGCATTTCTTTTCATACGTATAACTATTATTATTATTATTATTATTATTATCATCATACAAATACACATATGTATTATTTTATAACCTTTCCATTCCCTCCCTTGAAATCAAAAACATATTATATCTCTATATCTTGTTACTTTTCCGTTCAATCGTAGCTTTGTTTTGTTTAAATGGGAAAAAAAAACAAATGCTTTTGTTAATTACTTCAATAAATAAAAAAAGCCGGGTTAATAAAAATATATCATGCTCGTTTTACATGGCTAATAAAACTTTCTACTTTTATATTTAAAATATTTAACATAGATTCTTTCATTTTTTTTAAAAAAAAAAGAAAAACAGACGCTAAAACATAAGAATCAGATAAATATAAATATAAATATACATATAAGCCTGAATTCAAATTGTCCAAATAAGAAAGATAGAAAAGAAAAAAAAAAAAAAAATGTCCTCATTGATTGATTATAATCCAAATAGCAAGCAAATTAAACTAACTTCCGATATCAAAGATATCTATGGTACTAATACCGATAACACAGCGCTTGAAATTAACATTAATCAAATAAATGAGCTATCTAACTCATTGATCCATAGTACCCTGGCCTTGGGAAAAATAACACCTGAACCAAATGCTAAAAGCACAACTTTGATTAAAGGTATGTTTAGTAAAAGTATCGAAGCTTTACAGAAAAAAAAATATGAGGATGCTCTAAAGTTTGTTACTTTAAGTATAGATATGATGTTAAAGGCACGTTCTTATTATGAGGCCTTTGCTATACAAATGCAAGAGTTGCAATTTATGATGAAACATAAAGTCGATTTAACATTGGCTTTATATTCACAAAAATATGCTAAAAACAATACTACTGCAGAAAGTAGCAGTACAACTGATGATGGCCAGGATATGCTAATTTTATGTTTACAAGATTTAGAAATGCTCTGTTCATTGGGCTTGTTGGCAGATCCACAAATAAGTTTACGTAAAACAGATGTTTATATGAAATTGGGTGAGTTTATTAAGGCTAAAGCAGAAGCTGAACGTGGTCTAGCTTTGGTTACTGATTTGCTTACTTCTCGTAAAGTTGCTAACCCTGCTCAAATCAAAGATTTAAGTCTGAAGTTGAAATTATTATTTGTCAGTGCTGAACGTGCTATCTTGAAGGAAAATGGCGATTTATAATAAACTTTTATGATTTATTTATATGTATTTAATATTTAAAAACAGATTAGATTTTTATTTTGGTTTAATTTTTTTATTCATATCTAGATGGGTCAACAAACCATCTTGAGAGTGTAAAAAATGAATAGAGTTGAAATTGGAATTGAAGTTGACATTAAAGGTGAAATTAAGGATGAAGAGAGAAAAAAGAAAAAAAGCCCTACGTTGTAATAAGAATTGAGACTTTATAGCGTTTAATTTTTTTTTTTTTTTTTTTTTTTTAAATTTTTTTTTTAAAAATTTTTTCGTTTTTTTTTATAATGTATAAACCACATAGAACTGCACACACCTATTTGGTCCCTCCCCCCCCTACAAATTCAGTTACCAAAACTTCCTGACAAATAAATCAAATACCAAAAATATATAATTATCCAACTTGATTTCCATTTTTCTTTGTGTCTTTTTAACATATTTTACCATCAGCCACAAATCAATGTCTATTAATAGTTCAAAATCAACACCAGCTTTGTCATCCTTAAATAACAACGTTAATGCAACTTCACTAACAACAAATAACGACATTAATGTTCAAATAAATGCATTTATAGATAAATTGAAGAGAAGACAAATACAAGGGTCTTACGAAATCTCTTTAGAAACGTTACAATTGTTAAAAAGATTCATTGGTTTTATAAAATTCTCCTCTATCGATGAGTTATTTACGAAGTTATCCCAATTGGGCTATCAATTGGAAAAAGCTCAACCTAGAGAATTCAGTTGCGGTAATATGATTAGAAGATTACTATACATTATCAAAGAAGAATTACTATCAGATCAGCAGCAACAACAACAACAAGAACAGCAGCAGCAGCAACAACAACAGGGTAGCTCTACTCATAATGCAGCTAGTATTACTACTTCTGCGGAGCCTATGATCAGTAGCATGTTTAATTTATTACAGACACCAGAAAATAATGATAATAGTAAATTTAAAATATCATTAAAAACGCTAAAAGCAAAAAACACAGATGTAAGGCAACTAATGATTCAAGGAATTAAAGATTTAATTGATGAAATATCAAATATAGACGACGGAATTTTCTCTATTGCTATTGACTTAATTCATGATAGAGAAATATTACTAACTCCAACACCAGACTCTAAAACAGTTTTGAAATTTTTATTGAAGGCCAAAAAACAAGGTGGCAGAAATTTTACCGTTTTAGTCACCGAAGGTTATCCAACAAATACTAAAAGAGCCCATGAATTCGCTTGGAAATTGAGCTCCAATGGCATCGACACCGTTGTTATTCCAGATAGCATGGTTTTTAGTGTCATGTCCAGGGTTGGTAAAGTTATTTTGGGTTGCAAACAAATTTTTAGCAATGGTGCTTGTATAGCTTCGACAACAGGCGTTACTTCTTGTTGCGAATGCGCCAAAGAGTTCAAAACACCTGTGTTTGCTGTTGCTGGGCTATATAAGTTGAGCCCCTTGTACCCTTTTAATATATCAGATTTTATAGAAATCGGTAGCGGCGGCCATATCAGTCTCGATAGATTGATGACGGTTAACCCGTTGGATGATTACGTTCCTCCAGAAAATATAGATATTGTAATTACTAATATTGGTGGGTTTGCTCCAAGTTTTATGTATAGAATTGTTTGGGACAATTACAAACAAGAAGATGTGGTATTTGCACCAGTCACTGGTAACCTTTACTAGTGTATTCAATTAACTTTTTGTTTTTATTAGTTTTTATTTATTGATATTAGGATAATGATGATACTTTCTTCCCCCCCCCCTCTTTTTTTTACTTGCTTGATTCACACGATAGCTTCTTTATAATTTGCTATCAATTTATGCCCTGTGCCTCGCTCAGTTTTTTTTTGTTTGTTTGTTTTTGTTTTAATCAAACTTTAAGTAAAAAAACTTTGAGCTGGATGAATCACATGAAACTAATTATTTTTAATTGTTTCTTTATTCAATGGGCTATAATAATATCGAACACCTTTGAGTACGATCATTTGAAAGTTGTTTTATCATCTGAAAAAATCGAATTGTATCGTAATTAGGTTATTATTTAGTATTTGTTCTACATTCTTTGATTTTTTTCTACGTAATTTAGTAATTTCTTGCTTTGTACCATGTAAGAAACAGAAGTTCAGCATCCTTGATACAAAAAATACCATCAAGGACTAGAGTATCAATTGGCTGAAGGCACGTATATTTTATCTTTTTTT
Source organism: Saccharomycodes ludwigii (assembly GCF_020623625.1). Lineage (NCBI taxonomy): Eukaryota > Fungi > Ascomycota > Saccharomycetes > Saccharomycodales > Saccharomycodaceae > Saccharomycodes > Saccharomycodes ludwigii. Next base: position 2,058,071 of record NC_060200.1, read on the forward strand.
TTTTATAAATTTTATTATTATTATTATTATTATTATTATTATTATTATTGTGTACCCTGCCGGTATTGTGCTTTGGTTTTTTCTTAACTAATAATATATATATATATATATATACGATTAGTTAAATAAATACGTCTTTTTCATTATTACCTTTCTTTAATTTTTTTTTTTTTTTTTTCCTCCACTACATACTTAAACTACTTTATATGTTGTGACATCATAGTCACAAATAATAAAAACTTTGCACTTTAGTTCTTAAGATAAGAATCACTTTGACGACATACACATATTCAACAATCATGTCGATGAAGAGCCTTCTACCCACAGTAATGGTTTTTGGCGGCAATGGATTTTTAGGTAGTAAAATTGTAACCGAATTTCTGAATACAAACAGATACAATGTTATAGTAGCTTCAAGGTCACTGGCAGGCAAACAGCACTCATTGTCACATTCGCCCTTTTTGCAATATAAATCGGTAGATATTTTTAACCCAGCAACTTACAAGAGCATTTTAACCAATGTTGACCATGTTGTTCATTCAATTGGTATAATTAATCCAAATGAAAATTATAAAAAAATAATTAATTCCAAAACACCATGTCAATTTGCAAATGGTTTGATGGATTATTTTTTTAAATCCACAACCAAGAATACTTCTGCTGTTGATAAGAATGTTAACCAATATGAGCTATACAACTATCAGAGTTGTAAAATTTTGGCAGATGTATTCAAAGATGTGATAAAATCATCTAATACCAACACTAGCACACATAAAAGATCATTTACTTATATTTCAGCCGAAGAAACACCATTAGTGAAAAATTTTATATCGGCTGATTATATTACTACCAAGAGGAAAGCTGAATTACATGTTTTACAATACGAAGACTATTTTACCCCAATAATTCTGCGTCCTGGGTTCATGTACGATGAGAACAGTACAGATACAACTCCAAGATCCGCAATTGCTTGCATTTTAAATAATAGCAACATCATTAAAAATAAAAGTTTTACTTGTTCAATACAATCTGTTTCCAAAGAAGTTGTTCGAAAGATTGAAGATCCAAAGTTTCAGGAAGGCGGTATTATTACTCTAGCCGATATTAAAAGAGATTTTATATAAATATATATATATATATATATATGTACATGAACAGAAAAAAAAAATTTTATACATGCGAACTTAATCTTTTCTTAAAAATGCTTGATATGCTTCCTGTGGAATTTGAACATTGCCAACACTCTTCATCATTTTTTTACCTTCTTTTTGCCTAACCAATAATTTTTTTCTCCTAGAAATGTCGCTTGCATGCAATTTGGCCAAGACATCTTTTCTTCGTGCCTTAATCGTCTCTCTGGCAATGACTTTATTATCTGCCCTAGCTTGAATAACCACTTCGTATAGTTGTGATTTAACAAATTCTTTAAATCTTTGCACCCATAATTTCCCCACATGGCCAACCTGAGATTTGTGCAATACAGCGGATAAGGCATCAATGCTGTTCCCATTAATTAGCAACTCCAATTTTACCAGATCAGATTTTTTGTAACCGCGGTCCTCATAATCTAGCGAGCAATAGCCTTTACTAACCCCCTTTAACTTTCCAAAAAAATCATCAACCAAGTGAGCTAATGGTAATTCATATTTTAAAATAGCTTGGTTAGTTGAGTTCAAGTATTGTAATTCCAAATGTTTACCTCTATTGTTACTACACAGTTGCATCACTACGCCTAAATATTCTTGAGGCAATGTCATAATTACTTCGACGTACGGTTCCATTAAAGCAAGAATCCTTGATTTTCTAGTTGAAATATCCGGGAAATCATCTGGATTTGTCACAATTTTCTCTGTTCCGTCTTTGAAAATAACTTTATATGGAACCGTAGGCTGAGTAATAATGATGGAAGAGCCATACTCCTTTTCCAACCGCTCTTTGAAAACACTTGCATGCAAACTACCCAAAAACCCTAATCTCCAGCCTTGACCTAACGCATTAGAAGTTTCTCGCTGTATGCTCACAGACCTATCGTTTAAAACCAATCTATTTATATCATCATCTAAGCTTTTAAAATCAACCCCATCTGCTGGGAATGCACCAACAAATACCATTGATTTCATTTCTTCAAATCCGGGCAAAACCTCTGTCTCTTTCCCCACTTGCCAAAAAGTATCGCCAATAAAAGCTTCTCTGGAATTCTTCATACCTGGAACTAAATATCCAACCTGCCCAGATCTTATAATATCTTGCGGTGTCATATCAGGATGCATGATACCAACTTGCTTAACGTCGTACTTATTCCCTGTGTGCGCACTAACAATTTTGGTATTTTTCTTAATTGACCCATCAACAACGTATACCAACAAAACAACGCCCAGAAAATTATCGTACCAAGAATCAACCAATAAACAACGAAATGATTTCTCCGGATGGACACCTTTTGGAGGTGGAATTCGTTCAACTATGGCCGGTAATAAATCTTCCTGAACGTTTTGGCCTGTTTTGGCACTTACCAAAATGCAACGATTGGCATCCAACTCAAACATCTCCTCCACCTGTTGTTTACTTCGTGGGATATCTGCGCTACCTTCCAAATCAATTTTATTGATAACAGGTATCAATTCTAAACCCATGGAATAAGCTAAATAGAAATTGGCAACAGTCTGTGCCTGAACGCCTTGTGTCGCATCGACCAATAACAGTGCACCAGAACAACTGGCGTAACTTCTGCAAACTTCCATTCTAAAATCAACATGCCCAGGTGTATCAACCAAATGCAACAAATAATCTTGATTTTTATAATTGTATATCATAGTACATGTTTGTGCTTTGATGGTGATACCGCGTTCTCTCTCCACTTCTAATTTATCCAAAACTTGTGCTCTTTTTTTGAGAACGGGTTGGTTAATGGAGTTTGGTGTTATTTCTTCTAATTCCGGAGTAATAGTATGTGTATATTCCAAAATACGATCACTTAATGTTGATTTACCGTGATCAATGTGCGCTACAATGCTAAAATTTCGGTAGTTTTCAATAGGTATGGAGTTTATACGTTCTTGCAACTCTTTACTAGATTGCGTTGGTTTTGGTCCTTCTTTGGGATTAGTATTATTTGATGAAGACGAAGAAAAACGTCTCTGAAATACGAATTGGCAAGTACCATTGCATGGTGAGTTGAAGGCATTTTTTGATAAGTTAAACTTTGAACGTATATTAATGAGAATTGAACGTCGAAGAATAACATGTGGCATTATAATATATTTTATTAGAATTTTATTTTTCCCCCCTCCCCTTTTTTGTTATGATATATTGATAATGTAGCTCTCAATACTTGCGAATTTATTTAAAAGTATGCATGGTTTTAATAATAAGATGAGAAATTTTTTTTTATAAAAAAAAAAAAAAAAAAAAAAAAAAAACAAAAGGAAAAAAAAAAAAAGAAAAAAAACTCCAATAGAAGAATCATATATGCTTAGCTAAAACTTTCTAAAAATTAAATAGTTTTTACATATCCTTCAAATCTTATCAACTTAGGAACAGTAAATAAACCTCTTTGATCTCAAATGAGACTTAAATTATCTGTAAACAGCCTGGATACATCTAGGGAATTTCAAGTTTTTTACAAATCGTTATACAATGCGAGCTTAATACGAAAAAATATTATTTTAAAATTTACTAAGCAGCTACTATATGTTATTTCCATACCAGATAATTCCACAACATCAATTAATGAACCTGAATTATGGATTAGAATTGTAACTGAATTATTATTTCAAGATTTTATTATTGAATCAGTAAGGGACAACAATATTGTGTTTGAAATTTCATTGGAGCCGCTGCTACAGGCTTTACGAAAATATGATTCTGTTATAAAACAAGGAAATCATTCTCCCACACACGGATTGAATTCAGATGGTAATATTGAGGAAGATCCGGTTTTAACATCAATTAATCATAATAACACAAGCGCCAAGATGAAAAAAAAGCCTCCTTACGGAAATTTAGAAATAAGGCTAATACGACCACCTGCTGAATGGCACATACCCAAAGGTAGTTCAACTAGTATAATGGGTGCTATTAATATTAGTTTCCATGAATATTTAAATATCAATAACGAAAACTTAATAAATTCAGGGAATAGCAATAACAACGACGTTAAAAATGACAACTTAGAATTCTCAGAATATACTTCTTACGGGGGTAAGGTAATTGATCATTCCTTTAAAATTCCCATTAGGCTGTTAACCAAGACACAAGACGATAAAATTAGACAGCCAAAGATCAATAAAGATAACCAAATAGTGTTGAGTTTGCCGTCCTTCCAAAGTGAATTTGGAAGGGCTTTTTCCAATTTTATGAAAAGACCAGAAAGATTCAAAAGCCTACAAAACGTCCAGATATGTTCCAGAAATAAGGGAGCCGAGTTTAAATGCATTGTTGATGAATTAGATTGGTTTTTGGAAATTTCGTGGAATGGATTACTAGAAACTTTAAATTACGAGGAACTAGATCAGGATAGTTGTAACACAGAAAGCTATGGAAATAATAATATCAAAGATAATGACGAACCAGAAGAAAATTTAACAGAGCATTTGAAAGAGGTATCCAAAAACGCTAATAACTCATATTATAATGAATACATTGATGACCAAGAGGGAAATGATAGTATCCACGAGACAGAAGCGGAATTAGTTTTAGACAAAGACTCACACGAAAAACAAAATGGTGATAATCACATCAAAAGAGATAAAAAAGACAAAAAGATGAATGATCATAGCGTAATAATTAAGAGTAGAGATTGGAAATTATGTAATAAAATATACGAAAATCTAGGGGAAGACGATATTTTGTGTGTTTCCCATGACCAATATTGCTTATTGCATTGTGCAGTAAATGCAGACAATGACGACGATCTAACGTTTGCTGAAATTTCATATTATATTCACAGATCCAAACACATATCATAATATTATCTATTTGATATTGATTTATTTCTATTTCTATTTCTATTTCTATTTCTATTTCTATTTTTTTTTTTTTTTTTTTTTTTTTTTTTTGTAGAAATTTATTTTGGTAGATAGATACATAATAGGTACAATATATAAACTAGTAAGATAAAAACAGATGTAAACACTGTCCTCGCTACATATTATTTATTTTGTTTAGCAAACTCGTCACAGAATTTTGCCAACTTGCTTGCGCTTTCTATAGTAACCGCATTATATAATGAAGCTCTGAACCCACCAACAGAACGATGACCCTTTAATCCAGTTAATTTATCGGCAGTGGATTCTTTTAAAAACTTTTCGTCTAAGCCTTCCTTTTTTAATGTAAAAACAACGTTCATCTTCGACCTACAACTTTTGTCAACAGGCAAAGCATAAAAATCGGGATGGCTGTCCAAAACAGTATATAAAATCTTAGATTTTTCCTCATTTTCCTTCTGTTGTTCCGAAACACCACCTTTAGCCAATAAATGTTCAAAAACTAAATCCATAATGTGCAAAGTGAAAATGGGGATGGTGTTGTAGGCAGAGTTGTTCTTAACGACAGTTGGCCAATCAAATGCTATTGGGGTGATTGGTGTTACTCCTTTTGGACATGATTCAATCTTTTCTAAAATACTTTTTTTCACAATGTATAAAGTTAATCCAGCCAGGCCAATGTTTTTTTGAGCTCCTGCCAGAATTACACCATACTTAGAAACATCTATTTTTCTGCTTAAAATATCACTACTTAAATCAGCACATAGTTCAACACCAGCTGGCAATACGGGCAATTCTTGATATTCAACACCATGGACAGTTTCATTTTCGCAAATATAACAATAGGAAAAATTATCTTCAGCGGTAATTTTAAAATCGTTGTTACTTGGAACAACGCCAAATTTACCATGATTATGATCTTTAGCATTATAAATTATTTCACATGGCACATTTAATCGTTGAGCTTCTTGTACACTCTTAAGACTCCAACTGCCAGTGACTAAGTAAGCACCTTTGCCCTTACCATGAGAGGCAGCAAACATGTTAGAGGCGACAGAAGAAAAACCAGTGGTACCACCACCTTGCATAAAGAAAACTTCATGAGTATCTGGGATATTCATCAATTTACGTAAATTAGCCTTAGTCTTATTAATAACATCAGTAGCCTCTTTAGAACGATGTGAAATTTCGCCGATACCCAAACCCAAATCTTTGTAATTGATTAAATCACAAGCAGCTTGTTGTAAGACGTCGATCGGTAACAGAGCTGGACCAGCGCCAAAATAGTTTGGTTCTTCCCTTGTTGGTAATGCAGGCATTGAATAAACTTTTTTTTTTTTTTTTCTTTTTCCTTTGCTAAGATACTTTAGGCTGTATGGTAGCGGTGTTTTGTTATTTTATGATACTTTTATAGGAAGAAAAAAGAAAAAAAAAAAAAAAAAAAAAAAAGGGGAAGACTCAACAAAATATGATACCTAAAAGGACAAGAAATGATAAAGTTGAAAGAACTATTTTTTAAACTGGAAAAAAATTAAAAAAAAAAAAAAAGAACGATTTACATGGATATATATATATGATATATGCTTATAATATTTAATCAATTGAAAAGTAAGAATAATTTTGACAATTATAATTGAAATTATATTCAGAATAGAAATGAGTAATAATTGTATTGAGAGAAAAAAAAAATTAAAAAAAAAAAAAAAAAATAAAATAAAATAAAATAAAATAAAATAAAATAAATTAAATTAAAAAAACGACATGGTTTAAATTATTTCTTTCCCGATTATCTTGTACAGTTAGTATTAATTCTGAATGCATGTGTCATACAATTTTTTTTTTCTTTTATCAAGAGAATAAGTAACAAACTTAACTGACTTCAAACTTTAAGTTTTGACTATTAAAACTCAAAAGAGTGAAAATAAGTGTTTTTCAAGAATAGCATCAGTCAACTGTTATTATTATACTTAAAATTACTTTGAAGGGAAATGACAGTAGTATTAGTTATGATCGTAAAACATTTAGTAACGTTTTTGGTAATATGATCAACTCACATAATTTTGGCTGACATAAAAGTATAAAACGTCACTTGATAACTATGAAAAACGATTGTTTTGTATAATACTAAAAAAAAAAAGTATTAGAATGTTCTTAGGATAACGGGAATGATTCGTATAATGACTTTTAAATTGACTCTGTTTTAGAATTTAACTTCTTTCCATTATGATTTTCCTGCGACTTACAAAAACTGTGGAAAGAAGAAAAAAAAAATAAATTCAAAAACATAATTTGTGACAAACATCTGTGCATGCCATTGTTTATTTACAAAATTATTTTTTTTTTGTGTTATATAAATTGATTAAAACCCATACATCATAGTATTATATATTATTAGTGGCCAAAAAGAGAAAAAAGAAAAAAAAAAAAATATAAAAATATAAAAATCATATTTTCCTTTTACAAACAGTGGCAGTTTTTCTTTTCCAACCATGGTTCTTTTTTTTTTTTTTTTTAGGCAAGGAAATGTGTTTTTCTGCCTTAAAAAGCCAGAGAAAAAAAAATGCATAATTAAATCTATACAAATATTTTTATTTTTATTTTTATTTTTTCTTTCTAATTTTTTTTTTTTTTTTTTTTTTTCCCTTGGTGAAATAGCTTCTTTAAATTCATAGCAAAATAGCATTTTTTATTTTTTCCCTTTCTTTTTTATTTTTTAACTCCATTACGATTCTTACTTATTAAATTCCTCTTATCTTGTGGTTCTTCTTCCATCTTTTTTGCTTTTATTTTGAATACAATAATTTTTATTAGAAAATTTCATAAAAAAATCAAGAAACAAACTATACAAAATGGTACGTACAAACACACCTATATTTTGGATATACACATACACGTTAAAAATATATATATATATATTCCCAGGTAGGACATAGAAAGGAAATAAGTGATAGATGTGATTAATGGGAGCGCCAGTTGGGTCGATAAACTGTGTTATGATCACGTAGAAAATAGTTGGGCTTATTACAATGAATAACTACTCTGCTGGTACACCCGTTATAAATTTGGCATTTAAAAACGTTTTTAAGCAATGATGTTTAGTGGCAAATATAAGCGTATTGTTACTCTACCAGGGGTACTTATTATGAAAACAGAGTGCATATTTCTAAAGTTTGTGAGGGCGACAGTCTCAGAATACAAGTTAAAATTTTGTTACACGGGGTAACAATGTGGGATTAAAAAAAAAAAAAGACAAATATTTCGAACTCTAAATTTTTAAAGTTTTGAAGCCTCTAAGATCATTGATGCTTTGGTAATTGGGATATTTCATAGTAACTGTAAAAAGCAAGCTTGTATTATTAATCCAAAGTGGCGTATTTAACTATTGTGCACTTTTTTTCTCCTATTGACGTAGTATGTTTTTCTATAGATTTTTTCAACAAGTTCTTTTTACTAACATTTTTTTTTAAAAATTTAATTTTTCTTTTTTTTTTTTTTTTTTTTTGTACCGCTTAATTAATATTTTGGATTGAGCGGCAGCTACAAAAAGAATACAAAAAGTTTTAGTAATTAATTACAGGGTAAAGTTCACGGTTCATTAGCTCGTGCTGGTAAAGTTAAATCTCAAACTCCAAAGGTTGACAAGCAAGAAAAACCAAAGAAACCAAAGGGTCGTGCTTACAAGAGAATGTTGTACAACAGAAGATTTGTCAATGTCACTTTGACCAATGGTAAGAGAAAGATGAATCCATCTCCTTCCGCCTAGATTCTTGGTTAGGGGAGAAAAATCTATTAATATCTTTTTTTTTTTTTAATTAATAAATTTCTTTTAAAATTATATATATATACATACATATATTACAAGGCAGGATAAGGTCCCACATATATAGTATGAAATAAATATACAATTAGATAGTTTCTTTATTATTATTGTTTATATATATATATGGACCTATTTTAATAGCTGTCATTTTTTCATAAGATTTTTATTGGTTTTATTACACGCGAAACATGCAGGATATATATTAATATAGGTTGCTTGTATTCTTGGAAGATTGTTAATAATTCTTTTTTTTTTTTTAGACACTTAAAAAGGTGTTATTAAATTGGAGCATTGAATATAAGCTAGTTATTTTATGAGATGCTTAAGTTTGGGTGAGGGATTTTTTATAAGCTTTTTAAATCCTTTTTTCTTGTGATAAAAGATTCTTGAAAGAGTTATTTTCAACCAAAAAAAAAAAAAAGAAAAAAACAAACAAACAAAATGAAAAGCAGTTTTTCTATGGTAAGCTTGGGACAGTTTTTGGCTTTCTAGAGGTTAGAGATTGAAAGGTCAATGGTTAGCTTATTGATAATAAAGTCTCTCAACTTTTTTTGGTAAAATAATTAACCATTTTATACCAGTTTAACAGTCCGAGAAATAAATTTATTAGTTCTCTTCTCTGTTGTGCCATTTTGTTTAAACAATTTCGTATAAATCATTTTTTTTCCAATTTTTTTTTTTTCTTTCTCTTTTTCTTTTTTCTTTTTTCTTTTTTTGTCAGAATTGTTGCTTGTCGCATGCATTACTAATATAACCAAATCTTAACGACATATCACACAAGTAATAAGTGCAACTAGCTCTATATACAAGCACAGAAAATGGATGATAATATTTCAGTTACTTTAATTTTAAAATTAGTTAATAGTATCAAGGAGAATTTTCAGGACATTTATACAGATGAGAACTCATTCCACACAAAGATTGGCCAGACATTTAATTCTAAAGATGGCAATGCTAAGCCCAATGAATTAGAGGAAGTTTCTAAGCTAAGTGAATTAATTAAAGCACATGCTACTAAATTAGGTATTGTTTTGTCACCATCACAAATCACTAAAAAGGCTGAAGATGGAAATAAAGTTTTTAATGATATTAATCCTCGGGTGGTTAAACCAATTTTTCAAGAATTAACTTCATTGACCAATTCTGTGTTTTATTTATTAAGTGTTTTGCCACTATTTTATGATAATACTGTTACCACTACTAATTACAAAAACAAGAATTACTATCCGTGTTTTTTTATTAATGATCTAGATACTAACGTACTAGGAATAGTTACTTCATTATCTAACGTTGCACAAGCTACTAAAAGTATAATACTTGCTAACACTACCCTTGAACAAGTCAAAATGGACGAGTCAGACCAGGTAGCTTTTGGTGAGGATAATAGATTAATATGCATAGGTAAAATGTGGGCCTCTTGTGATGAATTGAAAAAATTGTGCAAATTAAATTCATTTGGTGTTATCACATCTAAGATCAACACTATTTCTATAAAATTATTGAATGATACATTAACAGAACTACAAGACTGGCTGGAAGATCCCCAATTATCTAACTCGGATGATCCATTTGATATAAATTATGATACTGATGATGATCAAGAGGACGGCGATTTAGACAAAGAAGAACTGAGTGAAGAAGCTTTAGAAAATATGATTGAGTATGTTAAACGGTGGATACAAAAAATAAAGTTCATTAAGCTATTGATGAGCGGCTTAAATCAGCAATTAAATAGAGTTTCTAAAAAAAAACAAACCAAAAAGCTGGCTGGCGAATTAGATCAACTATATACCTTGCAAAACAATGTTATTGTCCAAACCGATGAATTGGTCAGTACTCTGTTTTTGTTAGGAAATGATTTTGATAAGAACGATCAAGAATTGACATCCATTGTGGACACTTTGGATAATAAATATTTAAAAAAAATATGTCAGATAGTTGGCGATTTGGGTGAAGAAAAGGGAACTTCCTGGGTTAAGACTTGGTGTACTAAATATAATGATATATAATCTTAGCCTTGTAAGTTCAAAAAAAAAAAAAAAAAAAAAAAAAAAAAAAAAGAAAAAAGGAAAGAAAAAAAAAAACGGGAGGGAAGAGGAATTATATGTGTATAAAAGTAAAAGCATGGTAACTATAGTCCGTATTTGGCATGTAAAACAGGTATGTAATTATCGTAAAGCTTGCTAGAAAGATAACACAACAACGTTATGTGTATTACATTCAATCATTTTATATTTATGATATAAACTACTCCTCCTATTAAAATACAAAATATAAAATACAGATGGGGGGGATAACACTAATAAGGATAATCAAAAAAAAAAAAAAATTTTAATTCTACAAATCTGTTTCCCATCAAACTTATTAATCTCTAAAATTTATCCAATTACTTGCCTCCTCCTTGTTTTGGATTCATATATGTCCGATATCGATTCAGTGTATATCATGTTTCGAACATGTGTACATTACCAATCGCCACCATCATCATCTCCATTATACGAAACTTTTGCCTTCCGACTGTTCAAAGCAGCAGCCAATGCATCAGCCAAAGAAGGTGGGCCACCACCTCCTGATGTACTAGCCCCATTACTGTTATTAACGCCAGGCTTATTATCTTTTCCTTCTTGTAATAACACACTTGGCCTGTCCAACTGTGACTTATCGATTTTCTTCAATGAATTAATACCGCCTGCGCCTCTAATACTAGCCAGTAAAGCATCTCTACCAGCATCTCCAGTTGTTTCTGTAAGTCCAGAACTATTGTTAGAATTGTTTTGGCCCATAGTTGGCATTGGCGGTGGTGGTGGTGGAGCAGCAGCACTTTGACCCATACTTGGCATTGGTGGTGGTGGTGGTGGAGCAGCAGCAGCACTTTGACCCATACCTGGCATTGGTGGTGGAGGTGGTGGAGCAGCAGCATTCTGGCCCATACTCGGCATTTGTGGTGGAGGTGGTGGTGGAGCAGCAGCACTTTGACCCATACTTGGCATTGGTGGTGCCATAGGTATTTGATTCTGTGAGGGAGGGTAAGCGCTTTGGTCATATGGAACCTCTTGTTGTTGTTGTTGTTGTTGTTGTAGTCGTGTGTTATAGTCATTATATTGCTGTGGTTGGCCATAACTAACAGGATTAGATGGCACACGATTAGGTAAACTGGGTGTGGGTCTAGCCGCACGCGGAGGGGGCGGTGGAACAGGTCCTCGTTTCGGAGGTGCAGGTGGAACAGCTCTACCAAGATTGGTATTGTTGTAAGGTTCTTGCTGCGTATATCCATTTATGGTTGGCAGAGCTGCTGTCGTTCTTCTTGGAGGTGGTGCCGGAACTGGTCCTCTTCTAGATGGAGGTAATGGTGGAGGAAATGCCCCACCAACTGCAGGAATTGCATTGTATCTGTTTGGCAGAACCGGCGACGATGGTTGTGGCACATTTCTTTGAGGCAGCGCTGGTCTGTTGCCCGCCGGTAAGGGTGGGGGTACTGCAGCTACAGGTGTTACCGCCGAAATAGAAGAACCAAAGTTTTTCATTTGTGGAATTGGGAAAGCAAATCTAGTATCCATATTAACAGATTGTGTTGTTTTGTTATTTTCAGGTCGATTTTTTTCCAAATCGGGATTTGTTGACGGTGTTGGATTAACGTAATGATCCGGAGGTGGGGGAACATGATGGACCACTGGAACAGATGAGGTACTTTCAGCCGGAACATCCGGCGTGTTTGCACTGGTACTCTCATTCCTAGCAGCACTCTTAGAACTGTTATTTCTAGTAACATTGGTAGTGGCAGAAGTGGTTGCAGTTGAAGGTGGAGGTGGAGGTGGGGCTTTCTTTCTGGCCAGTGAATCATAATCATATCGTTGCCTTTGATCACTGATCAAGGATTCCCCCCTTGGTCCATGGATATTACTATTCGAGCTACTTTTATTACCTCCACCGTTATTGCTCTTATTCAATGCGATGGCATTATTATTGGATAAAGTCTTCTTGGATGCATATTTTTCTCTTTTAACAACCCTTTTATAAAAATGTTGAGCTTCGCCGATATCTTCGAATAATAAACCAGCCATGCAATCTTCCAATTCAAAAGTGTGAAAAAATGTACGGTCTTGGAAATATTCAAAATTAATATATAATTCTTGGTCCCATATAACGCCTCTGTTCCCATTTATGTCAATCAATTTAAAAAAGAAGGTGTTACCAACCAAATCGTCAACTAATGCAATCGAACCTGTCAATCCTGTATATTGCCATTTATCTGGATTGGGATACGCAATGTATAACCGTGCTACTGAAACATAAATGATTTTATTGAATGACTTAGGTAATGCTATTTTAATTTTTTCCTTATCACCCGACGATAGCAAGCCCATTTTTTGTTCTTATGGGTTTATACCTAGTTACTTATTTATTTATTTATTTATTTATTTATTTATTTATTTATTTATTTATTTATTTATTTATTTGCTTTGTTTTAAATTGTTGTTGTCTTTATAAAAAGCCAAGATACAAAAAATTATTTTCCTCTTCGTTTCTTTTCTCTCCCCCCTTTTTAGAGCTGTTCAGCGTTAATGATTGCGAATACCACAGCCAGGATTCATTTTAATAGCAGGGGGGAAAAAAAAAAAGCTTTTTGGTAATGTAAAGTTACCCGGACTTATAAACAAAAACTAAAAATATACATAAATTTGAGAATGAAGAATGCATAAACAAATATATTAATGTAAATGAAAAAAAAAAAAAAAAAAAGTATTTTAAAGGACCTAACTGAGACCCATTTTATTTAAACATTTTTGCAAAGATTTATTTATTATATATGAGTTCATACTGAGTTTAAAGCCTCCAATATAGCAACAAGCTTATTGCATGAGCCAACTTCTCCGTCTGAATAATACGGCTAGTTTCATTAATTGGTTTAAAAAATGAAAATGGACACAAGATTAAAATTGTGTATAACAGTTTGGTTCCTTGGCCCAGTTGGTTAAGGCACCGTGCTAATAACGCGGGGATCAGCAGTTCGATCCTGCTAGGAACCAACTTTTTTAATTTGCATTTTTTTTCTTTTTTTTTTTTTTGCTTATTAAAATTGTTAATGCAAGTTAAAAAAACGGAAGGAACGAACAATAACACACACACACACTTTTTTACTTTTTGTTTTTGCTTAATAAAAATTATTATAAATATTGCTGACATTTTGCGTATGTTTTTCTTTTTTCCCTCTCAGATCTTGTTTACTATATTACATATCCATATTTTCTAAAAATCTTTGCTGGTTATCATAAAAATATTTACTACATAATCGAAAAAATTAATCAAAATAAAAAAAAAAAATGCTGGTATTGACATTCTTTACATGTCGTTTATACTTATTTTCATACACACTACCATAAATACATAGAAATTTATTCAACAAAATATTTATATTGTATTTCCCTTATTTGTACAAATAATAGTTCAAGTAACTCTGGCATCGGAATGTTTGCGACAATAATATTCAATAAATAAATAGCACAGGATAATTTAGAGTACCCCAGCGCAAATACTACTATTATTTCTGACTTTTAAATCCAAACTTTTATTTACTGTGAAACTCTATGGGAAACAACCTATGCATTTGGTACTCAAGCAAATATCTTTTGTGCACAAATCCTTCATATCTATTTTTCATTGTTTTTGTTCAAACAGACCTGGCTGATAAAACAGAGTTATTCCTGGATAGTTGTTTTGAGTTACTTTCCGAAACTAACAATAGTCTGTTTACATTTTGCCCCATTTAATGCGGAAAAAAGTTCGTAATTATGTCTTAGTTTGCATATTTGTCCTCTAGAAAGCTTTCGTAGGAAAAATTAACACAGACGTATAGAATATTGTGTTATTAATGTTTTCCGTATCAAAGTGTTATTTCTTTTAATTCCTGTGGCTCGTATTTGTTTGTTTGTTTGTTTGTTTGTTTGTTTACTTGTTTATTTATTTATTTATTTGTTTGTTTGTTTACTTGTTTACTTGCTTGCTTATTCATGTATTTGTTTATACATTCACATTTAAATGATGAAAAATAAGAGGGCAAACCATAAGTAACGTATTTTTTCCAAACAAAAAAAAGTTGACGTAACACCAAGAAAATTTTGTACCTTACTAAAGCAACAAAATACTAACTAGTAACCAGCAAGAAGGGACTAATAACAAAAAAATCGAAGGGAATGAAAAAAAGTATATAAACATGAACTTATTCAAAAGTGCATTTTGGATTGAATTAATTTCACATACCTTTTTTTTTTTCAATATTAGAATACCCACTAAAATCAATAAATAAATCCAGTATAGGCATATAAAACAAAAAACTACAATACAATTTTCCCATCCATTCGCTAAAAATATCAACCCATTATACGATTTTACATATAATTGAAATAAAAAAAAAGAAAAAAATAAAAAAGGAAAAAATAAAAAAGGAAAAAATAAAAAAGGAAATAAAATGAAATTTGTCAATTTTGCATTATTCATATCTGCAATAGCTACCATTCTCATATCTACCGTTTCATGCGCATTCGATGTAAATTCCAAAAAAAATGTTGTTGCATATTGGGGTCAAAGTGCAGTTTACTATGAAAATGGTGAAGCTCAATCTTCTTTAAGTTCATATTGTTCTTCTGGAAATGTTGACATTATTGTGATGTCGTTTGTTATTGAATTTTTTCCAACTACCATTAATCTGGGGAACTACTGTGATAGCACCACATGTACAAATGTCGCAAGCGATATTAAATCCTGTCAAGACCAAGGCGTAAAAGTTATGTTGTCTCTCGGAGGTGCTTCTGGTTCTTATGGGTTCAGTTCGGATTCCGAAGCCGAAGAATATGCCACCACTTTATGGAATTTATTTGGTGCAGGGACAAGCGCTTCTAACCTCGAACGTCCATTTAGTGACGCAGTTGTTGATGGTTTTGATCTAGATATTGAAAATAATAACTACGTTGGTTATACCGCTTTTGTTGATAAATTGAGGGATTATTTTGCCACTGATTCTTCGAAAGATTATTATATTTCTGCCGCACCACAATGCCCATTTCCTGATTACAATGTTGGTCCTGCTCTAGCAAATTCCTTAATTGACTTTGCTTTTATTCAATTTTATAATAATGCTGGTTGTAATGCTGACGGTTCCGATTTCAATTTTGCTACTTGGTCAAGCAAGGTGGAGAGTGGAGTCATTAAAAATCCGGACATTAAATTATTTGTTGGCTTACCGGGTGCTAGTACTAGTGCTAGTACGGGTTATATTTCTGACTATACCACTTTGCAGAGCATCGTTAATGAGGCTGCTGCCTATGCGGAATTTGGTGGTATTTCCCTGTGGGATGTTTCTTCTGCTACTGCTAATACAAATGTTGATGGTCAAAATTACATTTTAGATGTTAAGCAAGCACTGGCTGATGCCGTAGTAGCCTCTTCTTCTATTGCTGCTTCGAGTTCTTTATCTAGTTCTATTACTCCATCCAGTTCTGTTCCTCCATCAAGCTCTGTTGCACCATCAAGTGCTACTGTTCTATCTAGCTCCGTTGTTTTATCGAGCTCTGTTCCCTTAACTTCTGCTATTCCATCAAGTTCTACTGTTCCATCTAGCTCTGTTGTTCTATATAGCTCTGTTGTTCTATATAGCTCTGTTCCATCTAGTTCTGCTATTCCATCTAGTTCTGCTATTCCATCTAGTTCTGCTATTCCATCTAGCTCTGCTATTCCATCTAGCTCTGTTCTATCTAGCTCCGTTGTTTTATCAAGCTCTGTTCCACTAAGTTCAGCTATTCCATCAAGTTCCGTTCTTCCATCAAGTTCTATTGTTCCATCTAGCTCTGTCCCACTAAGTTCTGCTATTCCATCTGGTTCTGGTATTCCATCAAGTTCCGTTCTTCCATCAAGTTCTATTGTTCCATCCAGTTCTGTTCCTCCATCAAGCTCTATTATACCATCAAGCTCTGTTGTTTTATCTAGCTCTGTTGCTCCATTAAGTGCTACTGTTCTATCTAGCTCCGTTGTTTTATCGAGCTCTGTTCCCTTAACTTCTGCTATTCCATCAAGTTCTATTGTTCCATCTAGCTCTGTTCCACTAAGTTCAGCTATTCCATCAAGTTCCGTTCTTCCATCAAGTTCTATTGTTCCATCTAGCTCTGTTCCATCAAGTTCTATTGTTCCATCTAGCTCTGTTCTATCTAGCTCCGTTGTTTTATCGAGCTCTGTTCCACTAACTTCTGCTATTCCATCAAGTTCCGTTCTTCCATCAAGTTCTATTGTTCCATCTAGCTCTGTCCCACTAAGTTCTGCTATTCCATCTGGTTCTGGTATTCCATCTAGTTCCGTTCTTTCATCTAGCTCTGTTCCACTAAGTTCAGCTATTCCATCAAGTTTCGTTCCCCCATCCAGTTCTGATCTATCCAGTTTTGTTCCTCTATCAAGCTCTATTATATTATCAAACTCTGTTGTTTTATCTAGCTCTGTTGCTCCATCAAGTGCTACTGTTCCATCAAGTTCTACTGTTGTATCTAGCTCTGTTCCATTAACTTCTGCTATTCCATCTAGCTCTACTGTTGCATCTAACTCTGTTCCACTAAGTTCTGGTATTCCATCTAGTTCTGGTATTCCATCTAGCTCTGTTCCATCTAGTTTTGCTATTCCATCAAGTTCTATTGTTCCATCCAGTTCTGTTTCTCCATCAAGCTCTGTTGTTTTATCTAGCTCTGTTGCTCCATCAAGTGCTACTGTTCTATCTAGCTCCGTTGTTTTATCGAGCTCGGTTCCCTTAACTCCTGCTATTCCATCAAGTTCTCCTGTTCTATCAAGTGCTTCTATCACATTCGGCCCTTCTATCCCATCTAGCTCCGTTGTTCTATCTAATTCTATCCCATCCAGTTCTATTCCGTTAAATTCAGTGACTGAGTCTAATTTAGCCATGTCATCTAGTTTTGCTGTCTATTCTAAATCCGTAATTGTATCTTTTAGTACAATTACTAGATATAGCACAAGTGCCACCCCATCCAATTCTGTAGCCGATCTCAGCCTAAACAATATTGAATATAGTGATGTAGTTTCATCTAGTTCCTCAGCTTTATCTAACTATCATACATCAAATTTGGAGGTTTCTTGTAGTTCAACAATTGTTTTAGTGCCCACTACTAGTTTAACTACTTATACTAGTTTAGTGCTCCCCACTACATCGTCAGGCGTTTCAAGTAGTATTTCCCTTGATGATTATTTTGCAGTTTCTTCTAATTCTTTAAGTGGAATTATTTCTTCGGCTACATCACAGTTTTCTATTTCCTCTTTTCAAATTGCTATCCCAAATAGTAAATCGAGTTTTTATTCTGTTACGGCTCTAACTCCTGTCACTACTAGAAAAACTGCGGTTCTAACTCCTACGGTATCCCTGATTACCGATTTAGACAGAGAAACTCAAGAATTTGCTCCAACTATTACCACTACTTATCCAAAAAACGAGTTTGTTACTGAATCATCCTCAGATATTTTGTTTTCTACTGCTGCCACCATTTCGGAATCATCATATGTGTTAGCTACTTCCTTCACTTCTTGTGTTTCGTCTGATTTTTCCACTAGTGTAACAAGGGATGAGTTTGACTCTTTTACTAATTCTTTGAAGGTAACATCTAGTGTTGAAAACAGCATTGGAAGTTTTTCAACTTTAGCTGCCTCTAACGAAGCTGAAAATATGGAAACATTAGTCACTATCGTTGCTACTGCGACAGCTTTTACCACTATAGTTACTCCAAGTGTCACAACTGAAAATGTTACTGTTTGTAAGAATAATTATTGTAGTGAGTATTTAGTAACTTTTACTTCTACCGAGAGCAAAGTTTTGTACAGTACGGAAGCTGTGATTGGTTACAAAACGATCATCACCTCCAGTGCAAATGCCGTTCAAACCCCACAATTGCAGAGTAGTGTTAGTTATTCCAATTCAACATTATTAACTACAGTACTTACCTCTATTTCTCAGCAAACACCGATAATACAAGCTCAAAATAGTAACTCTACTGAGCCCGTTTCTACAGGAAACTATATTTCATCTACACCAACACCATCTGTTGACGTACAAAGTATCAATGGTTCTATTTCGATTATCAATAATGTAAAAACCACTTCTATTTTTACTATAATACTCTCTATTATTACTGTTATATTAATCTAGGTTTAAAGATATTGGGGTATTTTTATTTCTATTTTTATTTCTATTTTTATTTTTATTTTTATTTTTATTTTTATTTTTATTTTTATTTTTATTTTTATTTTTATTTTTATTTTTATTTTTATTTTTATTTTTACTTTTATAGGTTATCTTATCTTCGAAGTTTTGATATATGGTGCATTTAATTTTTTTTTTTTTTTTTTTTTTTTAAATCAACTAGAATGCAATTCAATTTAAATCGAAGTTTTTGTATTCTAATTTTATATCTTTTTATTACCATTAAGGTTTGAAACCTAATGGTATGTTTTACTATTGATAAAAGTCGAAGTTCGATGTATATATACGTATGTGGTATTATTATTATTGTTATCAGTGATATACACATCAATTTTTATACTATTATATTGTATTCAATTTAAAAACAATATATTTATAAAGTAAATGCATGGTTCTATGAAACTAGCACTTTATTGGTATTAGGATAGGCTTAAATAATATGCATAAACCCTGGATCTTATTTCTACGGTTTCTTCATCTTCCTCAAACATGGGTTTCCAATTAACGATTTCAATTTCTTCAACCTTAAAGTTATATGGGTCTTTTTTACATGTTTCAAAAAAATTCAAATCAGCTGGTAATAAGTGTGGTCTATGTGGAGAAAATACCACTAAAACTTTGCCGTTTTCAGGTTCTAGTAAATCTTTAGCAGTTTTAAGCAATTTATGATGTTCGCTATGGTTAAAAACTAAATCGCTCATAATTATCAAATCAAATTTTTTTTTATTATTTGGCAAATTTTTGAGTAATGGCTCATAGTTATTTCCCCAAATATAACCTTCCACAGTCATATTATTATTGTTGTTGTATTTGGAAACGTTTATTTTAATATTTTCGATTAAATCAGCATCCGGATAATCTGTAACCACCACCTTTGCAGCGTTATTTAAACCGCAAATAATTGAGGGTAGACCGGCAGCGGCTCCTAATTCTAAAACTGTTTTACTTCTAAATTCTTCTTTGCATTTATTTGCCAATTTGTCTAGATGATTGGAGGTATATATTCCTGCATTCCACAACAAATGTCCCCATAATGGAGATGATCCTACTAATCTTAGAGATATTTCTTTTGGAACCGCATTTGTAACACAACGCTTGTAAGATGCAAAATGTGGTTCCGGTGGTGGTGGTGCAAAATCTTGTGGTTCTTCAAACAATTGATTTTCTTCACCAAAAAGAGAGTCTGTATCTGATAGCATTAGTGTTTATTTATTTATGAACGCTATAAAAACGTATATTTTTAGTATCGTTGGATGTATATCTTGTATATATAAGGAATATGTTATTGACTTGTTCTATTTTTTTCCAGTTTTTCTTTCTTTTTTTTTTTCTTTTTTTCTTTTTTTTTTTTTTTTTGATTTTCCGAAATTATTTTTTCAATATTGTCCGAAAAGAGACGGAACAAAATTTACTTTGATTAATAAAATAAAAAGCCGTATTATTATTAGATAATACGAGTAATATTCAAAACAAAACAAAAATAATTAGTAATAACAATCGTCATCAAGCACTTTTATTAGTAGCATAAGTGTTTCGATCACAGGCACCTTCTAAAAAAAAAAAAAACAAATATATATATTACATTTCCTTAATTAGTTCCAACTTTTTTTTAAATAAAATTGAAGTCATTTGTTGTTATCCAATAATTGAACTACTTCTTCTTGATCTGTAACCACCGGAGAATTAGTATCCAATAAATTTACAGTATTGACATTATCTGGATCAACTCCTCCTTCTTTACTTACAGTTTTTAATACAAGTTCTTTGGATTTAGAAGATTGTGTATTAGATTCTATCCATTTAGATATATTGGCACCGCAAACAATCATAACCACTAGGCTTACCAACGCTAAAACACCATATTTCATAGTGTACCATCTTAATTGTTCAGTTTCACTTTTAATCTGACCAATTAAATGGGTTCCGATTTTATTATGTAAGCCCTTTAATAGTAAATTCTGTTGTCTATTCAGTAGTGTATTTTCCAATTTATGATTTTGGAATTCAATTCGGCATTCATTTTTTAGAGATTCGATAACTAGTTGATTTAATTCATCGTCCCAAGTTTTCAAAACTTCATCTAAATTTAATATGTTTATTCTAGTTTTCAAAAAATGGGAATCTTGTAGATTTTTGATTTCAAATTTCAAATCATTACTAATTTTCTGATACGAATATTTTAAATTAACCAATTCCATCGATCTCACATATTTATAATTATAAATTGAATAAAACTGGGTGTTCAGTGTATCAATTAACATCTTAATTATTGTTTTACTTTGCAAGGGGGTAAAATTATTCGCCCTTAACTCATTGTATAGCTTCATAGTATCTAGTTGCCTTGCCGCTGTAGTGGTATGTAAAAAATTTCCTCTTCTTATTAAAGTATCAGGGGTGGAATCGCCTTGTAAATAATAAATATCCGCTAAGCTATCTGAATGGTCGGTATTGATACCAGTGGTGTCATTATTTTTAAAATTGTCCAGGATAATCTTCTTTTTTTTATCTTTATCAATAGAATTAATATTGAGGTTATCTGATGCTAAGGGGCCTGTTATAATTCTAAAATATCTTTTTAGGCTTATTATAGTCTTGATATAGTGATTGTTTTTATTAAGTTTAGTGTTATTAAACAATATTTGGGTTAGCAAAGCTCCACTTTTTTTCCCAAATTTCAGCATTATAGTTATAGAATGTTGTTATACAAATGTTTAATCCCAAACAATGTTATTTGGTATTGAATATTAGGTATATGTGATAATCTTGGTAATTCAAACAAATTTTTTTTTCTAACAAATCAACAAATAGTAGGAGTTTAATTGATAAAAAGCGGAACCAAAAAAAAAAAAAAAAAAAAAAAAAAAAAGAATAATTTTTTTTTTCATTTTTTTTTTCTTAAATATATATATATATATTTATGTTAGTGATTCCTTTAAGTTAATAATAGAATAAAAGATAATCAAGTAAAAAAAAAAAATGATCTATAGCAAAAAACTATTGGGACAGCAAAGACCACTTTTTCTATTAGATGTAATGAAAGGGATAATAAAACAAACTGTATTAATACCCCAAGTTTTGAAAATAAGTTGTAGAAATTATGTGAAAAGGAATGAATTGCCAGCTCGGCCCAAAATAACACCGGAAATGGAAAAAGACATTGAAGAAAAATTTATGCATGGTGGTAGAGGACCTGGTGGACAAAAGATCAATAAAAGTAATAGTAAAGTACAATTGAGACATATACCTACTGGAATTGTTGTTAATTGTCAAGAGACTAGATCACGAGATAAAAATAGGAAAATAGCTAGATTAAAACTAGCTATGGAAATAGAAAGATTTAAAAATGATGATAATATGAGTGCAAGAGACATTGGATTATTAAAGTTGAATCAACAGAATAAGAAAAGTGCAATGAAAAGAAGTCAGTTAAAGCATGAGATTCATAAAAAGGAAAATGAATTAAATAGATTAAAACAGTTAGAAGATGACGAAGAGCTAATCAAAAAAATGTTTAAATAAGTTTGAAAATGAATTTATTAAAGATAAAATGATAATTATAGCCGCTGAGTTGTATTTATTTTGGTGGGCGGCTTCAATTCTTTGTTCTCCCTTCGCTTTTTTCTTTCTTTCTTTCTTTCTTTCTTTCTTTCTTTCTAATTAAACGTAGAATAAGTTTACTACTAGTTATTTTCTGTGGTATTTCTCTCTTTCTCGCCTTTTCTTTAAAATTGTAGCTTTTTTTTTTCAATTTAATTTTAATTGCATTCTTTTTCCCTTTTTCCTCTTTTCAGGTATTACTTTACTCCTTATACTTTCTACAAGGGAAAAATATAAAAAATAAAATATTTATAACCTATAAAAATATAAACCATGGGACGTCCTCCTAAAAATATATCCAACCAAAATATAAAAAGATTTCAACTGGAACTTCAACTGGCTGGTGGAGATACCAAATCTTTACTAAATGACAAAAAGGGAAGAAGTAAGAGCTGTTTATTGTGTAAGAGAAGAAAACAGAAATGTGATCACATGTTACCAAGTTGCACCTCTTGTTTGAAAAGTGGTGTTAAATGTGTTCAACCGGATAGATATGAAAATGAAAATGATGAATCTAATAAGAAAAATGATTACACCTTGTTTTTAGAAAAGAAATTAACTTTTTTAGAAAAATTAGTTGAATTATCTGATACCAATAGTTTACAATTTCGTAAGAAGCTAGCTGGGTACAAGAAAATTACTCAGTTTCTAGATTCTAAAGCGGATGATTATCAAGATATAATGGATAAAGTTATGTCTAATGAGGTAAATAATTTTAAACTTGATAACAATAATAATAATAATAATATACATCTACCCCCACCTAACAAGTCTAGTTTTATACCTATACTGGGAAATAATAATAATAATAATAATGGCAGCAATAATGATAGGAACAATAACAATAATAATCTTAATAGTAACAACAAAAACAACAATAATAATAATAATAATAATAATAATACGCATAATAATAGTACTCATATTACTACGGAAGTTTTGCTAAATTCTAAAGCAAATATTATAAGTGGCTTAAAATCATTGAGCTCAGATTGTTTAGAATCAATTGATTTTTCCAAATGCATTTTCACAAAGTATAATCTAAAAGAATTTCTATCTTATGATCCAGCTTTCGAATTTGAAGAACAACTAAGTAGACAATTTTTAGACACCTTTTTCACCAGGTTACAATTTAAATATCCACTTTTAGATGAAAACGAAATTTATCAATTTCACGAATATTATATTTCAATGAGTAGATCTGGTGTAACCACAAATGTTTCACCGCAGTTTAAATTTCAATCATACGCTCACACAAGCAATAATGACAGTAATACCGTCGTCATTAACAGCACCAATAATACTAATAATAATGACAAGAATGACACCAGCAGCGATTATAATACTGCATTTCATTATTGTTGCGGCAGAATGTGGTTGATTTTTGGAATAAGCGCTTGTTTACACAAAACCACTGGTAAATATAGAGGCTTACCTCCAAATAGATATTTTAGTACAGCGATTAGGCATATAACAAAATGTGAGAATAGATTAAATGATTGGCAAAAAGTAGAGATTTTAACATTGCTATTACTATATATCATTAGGACTGACAGAGACAGTTTAGAATTATACATTATAATAAAAGATGTTATGGATATTGCAGTTAATAAATTACATTTAAACAAATGGGATTATGGTGCTGGAAAACAGAGCGAGCATCAATTAGAAGAAGAAGAAGAAAAAGAAAAAAAGGAAAAAGAAGTTTTATTTTGGCAGAATAGAAAATTGAGAGTTTTTTGGTGTATCTATCTTTTGGAGAGAATGATATGTGTTGCTGTAGGGAGGCCCTATACCATCAAAGAAAAAGATATAGATTTGCCGTTATTCACAGATCAAAGCTTCATTACAAGCAGACATGTACCAACTGCAACAATTACTCCTGTTACAGATAATAATACATCGAGGGTGCATTTTATTAACCAAGCTTTGAAATTGAAGCGCATAGAATCTAGATTTGTGGAAAGTTTAAATTTGTTAAAATTTAATGAAACAACTAGTGCCAAAGATGCCTTTTCTACTATGCACAAAAATCAATTACCTCAGGTGGAAAAATATTTTGAAGAACTAGAAGTTTGGAGATCTTCATGCTCTAAAAATGCCGTTCGTGATTTTGAAAACGAAACATTGAAATTATACTATTATAGAGCGGTCAGATTATTAATCCAACCATTTTTCCTTGAATTATTAAAGCCTGAAGATAGACTATTTCGTGAATGTCAAGCGGCTGCCGGACAAATCTGCCAACTGTATAAAATATTTCATCAAAAAACTGTTTATGGTCATTCAACGCCAGCTGTGCACACAGTGTTTACTGCCGGTTTAACATTAGTGTATTGTTTGTGGTTAGCTAAGAATTTTGATGATGAACGTAGGAGGAGATTGGGTGATTCAGCCAAACACACGAGGCCAGCGATGAGTGCCACATTATTTGCTATTTTTGACGATTTAAGGGCCTGCTCTGTTTGTTTATACGTCATGGCTGAACGTAGTAAATTTGCTATTACCTACAGAGATACATTTGACCAGCTCATGAACTGTACGATTGGTAATTTAATAGAGAGATGTGGTCCAGATGCATCAGAGTTAATTAGTGTTGGAAGCGGTAAGATTTCTGTTAATAATGGTAATAATAGTTCTGCTTGGCGTAAACGTCATTACCAGCATCGTCATCATAATCGAATCCATCTTCCAGCAAATTTTAATGTTGCTAGTAGTGATAATCCTGAATTTTTTAACGACAACAATACTAAAACTATGGGTGCATCAATGATACGTGCTGATACTGCTACTGCCACTGGTACCAGCAATTCCGTTAACATGAGTAATTCTATCACCTCTTTTGGTATGCCTCCCGCTATCGACAGGAAATTTGGGAAATCCCAACAAAAAGAGCATGTTGGGTTTTTGCAAAATATGCTTATTGATAAAGAAGAAGTTAAAGAACGAAAAAGAAAACGTGGTGTATTGAAAAAAACCATGGTTCCTAAAAGTTTATCTCATTTATTGGATTATGATGATGATGACTATGATGATGGTGATGATGGTGATGACTATGATGATGGTGATGATGGTGATGATGGTGATGATGATGACGATGACGCTAGTGTTGATGAGGGTGGACAGAAACATAAAAAGCAGAATGAATCTACAGGACAGAATATCATTCCTAAACATGATGTTTTTGAGGTTGACACCTCCAGTACCAAAAACATTACTACTATTAATAATAAAAAGAATAGCACCATTGATCAAGACAATAATATCAAGAATAATGCCAATACAAAATACAGAAAATTAAATAAACCCATTAACAACAACAATTGCGGAATAACAATACATTCAGAACAACGAACACCTAACGAAAGTAGTAGTCACTCTGTTTCATCAGATTCTATTTCCCCAAAGTTTATTATTCAAAAACCTATCATTAATTTTACTGAAGAGGAATGGCAAGATTTACAGACTCAGGCATTATTACAACAACAGATGGGGCAACAAACATTACAAGCATATTTGCTGAATATGAACTATGGCAACAATAACGCTTGCGGTAAACTTCCTTCGACAATTAAAGATACCACTAATTTAAATTCTTTTCCATTTGAAACAAAACCGATAAAAAACATTCCAAACCTTGGTACTGATAGCAACAATATTACTGCTTTCAGTGAAAACATTTTCCAAAATGCTGTTCCAACAGTATCTCAGCATCAAAATAACATTAGTGCTAATAATGTTACTTGTGATTCAGACAATAGTAAGCTTGGTGCTATATTGCCTACTTTAGATGCAGGAACAGCACCGAATACTAGTAATAATGTTTTTCAATCTGCTCCAACTGGTTCAGTGCCAACTGTGACGTCATGTGTAACTGAATATAGCGATAATAATAATGGTGACAATACTAGTAATAAATTTGGTAATATTAATGATCCATATAAGAATAATAATAACAACAAAGATAATGTACAAGTTGATGGTACCGCTGTCTCGTTTCTGAACGCCTTATCGCTAAATTTTGGCATTCAAAATATGATTAGTAATATATCCCAGTGGACTTCTTCAAATAATAATAACATTACACATTTAGACTACAGTTCGCGAAATACTAATGCCAATAATAATAATGTTGATGATAATGCACACATTAATAATGCTAATAATAATTCCGGTAATAATAATACTAATTATAATAATAATATAGGTATTGATGGAAATTTTTACATTCCTAATAGAGATAATCTACCAACCATGACACAAAATGAATTTTTAAGCCAATACCGCAATAAAATGTATTTTAAGTCTGAAGAACAAGCTAATTCGTATTTTATCATGGAAAACAAAACTAATTATGTTGCAGCAGGTACAATTGAAGACCGTAATAGACAGATTTCTATGAACAATGCTAGTAACATAATAAATAGTCCACATGTTACTTCACCACTTCCTTTTTCCAATACTAATACCGTTGAAAATAATAATAATGCCGTGAATGCTATTAATCGCGGTAATCCTCTTCATTATGGAAGTACTGCAGATAATACTCAACATGTACAAAAAAATAAGAATATTAACGAAAATAATAATACCAACGAAAATAATAATAATAATAATAATAATAATAATAATAATAATAATAATAATAATAATAATAATAATAATAATAATAATAATAATAATAATGGGCTACGGTTTGTTCCTCCTCCAACTGAAGAGTTTTGGACAGTTAACGATGATTACGGTTTTCTAGCATAAAATTTTTTTTTTTTTTTATTTTCAAGATTCAAATAAACGGAGTTCTTTCATTTAACTTATTATTGACTTTTCTAAACTTTTTTTTTTTTTATTTTCATAAAAGCATTATCTTAAGTAATTGATCTACTTTAGATTTAGAAATTAAAAAAAAAAAAAAAAAAAAAACAGCTAGATATAAAAATGTACCCCCATATTAACGAGGACTTGTATTCAGAGATACACTATGTGTGGTTATTGGTGTATTCGTTTCAACTGCTTCCAACCAGAGTCGAACTGATGATCTCCACATTACTAGTGTGGCGCCTTACCAACTTGGCCATAGAAGCATATTTTCTGATGAGGTTGGTATTCAGTGAATTTTTTTATTCACGTTATAAACGTTGAGAATTGGGATATATAAATGGTGAAATATAATAATTTTGTTCAATTTTTTTTTTTTATTTTTTATTTTTTATTTTTTCCCTTCTCTTTACAAAAATATATTATAATATCTTAAACAGAAACAAAGAACAAACAAAAATCTTTTAAAAATAATAATACCCCTAAAGCATCAGCTTCTAATTATTTTTTGGGATCTGTATCTTGATACAAAGTTACTTATTGTTTTTCCTTTTTCCTATTTGTTTCTAACTTTTCAACAATGCAAAATAATAACACAGGAACAACTACAAATGACAATTTTCAATTCTTTGGGTTAGGTGGTAGTAATGAAGTCGGTCGATCATGTCATGTAATTCGTTACAAGGGTAAAACAGTGATGTTAGATGCAGGTGTTCATCCAGCTTATAGAGGTATGGCATCTTTGCCATTTTATGATGAAATTGATTTGAGTACTATTGATGTTTTATTAATTTCACACTTTCATTTAGATCATGCTGCCTCGCTACCATATGTTATGCAAAAGACTAATTTCAAAGGTAGAGTATTTATGACACATCCCACTAAAGCAATTTATAGATGGCTATTAAAGGACTTTGTCCGTGTAACTAGTTTAAGTAATAACGCCAACTCAAATATTCGCACTTCCAATGACGATGACAATTTATACAATGATACCGATCTAGTTGAATCATTTGATAGGATTGAAACAATTGACTATCATTCTACAATGGACATAAGTGGCATTAAGTTTACGGCATATCATGCAGGACATGTTTTAGGTGCAGCTATGTTCCAAATTGAAATTGCTGGGTTAAGGATATTATTTACCGGAGATTATTCAAGAGAAGTCGACAGGCACTTAAATAGTGCAGAGGTACCTCCATTTTCCACAGATGTCTTGATTGTAGAAAGTACATTTGGTACAGCTACTCATGAGCCAAGAATTACACGAGAAAGAAAACTAACTTCATTAATACACAACACCGTAGTCAAAGGGGGTAGGGTTTTATTACCCGTGTTTGCATTAGGTAGAGCCCAAGAATTGCTATTGATTTTAGATGAATATTGGACGCAACATAGCAATGACTTGGGAAATGGACAAGTTCCTATTTACTATGCGTCTAATTTGGCTAGAAAATGCTTAAATGTTTTTCAAACCTATATTAATATGATGAATGACAATATTCGCAAGAAATTTAGAGATTCTAAAACAAACCCCTTTATTTTTAAAAACATTTTATATTTGAAAAATATAGATGATTTCCAGGATTTTGGTCCAAGTGTTATGTTGGCTTCTCCAGGTATGTTACAAAACGGTGTGTCTAGAGATTTGTTAGAAAAATGGTGTCCAGAGGAGAAAAACTTGGTTTTAATTACTGGGTATTCTATTGAGGGTACAATGGCTAAGTTTTTAATGTTACAACCAGATCACATACCGTCTATAAATAATCCAGATATTAGTGTGCCAAGAAGATGTCAAGTGGAGGAAATTTCATTTGCCGCTCATGTGGATTTCCAAGAAAATTTGGATTTTATTGAGCAAGTCGGTGCTGGTAAAATTATATTGGTTCATGGAGAATCTAATCCTATGGGAAGATTAAAATCCGCTTTGTTGTCCAATTTTAAAAATTTGAAAAATACTGAAAAAGAGGTTAAGGTTTATAATCCTAGGAATTGTGTTTTGATCAGCTTGGAATTTAAGGGGGTTAAAGTAGCTAAAGCTATTGGTAATTTGGCAGATGAAATTAGTAGTAAATTATTAACTGATGAAGACATTAGAAAGGAAGACAATGACGGTATTAAAACCAAAAAAAATGAAAACGAAAATGAAAATGAAAATGAACGGGTAGAAGACGAAGAGAACAGTTCACAGGGATTAGTAGTATCAGGTATTCTTGTTTCGGATGAAAAGACTTTTGACTTGAATTTAGTTTCCTTGACAGATATACGAGAGCATCATGTTGATTTAAAGACCACCAT
Organism: Saccharomycodes ludwigii; assembly: GCF_020623625.1. Taxonomy (NCBI): domain Eukaryota; kingdom Fungi; phylum Ascomycota; class Saccharomycetes; order Saccharomycodales; family Saccharomycodaceae; genus Saccharomycodes; species Saccharomycodes ludwigii. Next base: position 2,087,835 of record NC_060200.1, read on the forward strand.
TTTAAAGGAGCGTCAAAGTGTTACACTTGGATGCAAAAAAGACTTAATATATTGGCATTTACTTCAAATGTTTGGTTCTGTAGATGTATTAATTGATGATGATAATGTTACCAATATCAAAGAGACTGATCTCCGAGAGAATAAAGTCAACGGTGAACTGGAAATCATGATTATGAAGAGTATTAAATTGCACATGGTAGACTCATTGGCTACCTTGGAATGGGTGCAAAGTGCAATTAATGACACAGTTGCTGATAGTGTGATGGCTATTCTATTAAGTGTTGAGTCGTCACCCGCAAGCGTCAAATTGAGTTCACACACTCATGATCACCATCATGATCATCACCATGAAGAAGATCAGATATTATTAAGAATACAACAGATTGCAAATGTTTTCAAGGAACAGTTCGGTGATACATTTACCCTATTAATGGATAAGGAGGAAATAGGAGGATCTCCTAAAGAGGATATTAAAGGTTTAATAACCATAAATGAGTCCATGACTGCTAAGATAAATTTTACCACATTAAAAGTAGAAGAATGCACGTCTAAACCTTTAAAGGGAAGGATAGAGAGTATTTTAAAAATTGGATCTGATTTAGTTACGCCTTTATGTTAAAACTTATGTAATTTACTAGTTAGTAATAGTGGTTGAAATATTTCTTTTAGTTAAGGGAGGGAAGAACTTTAGTTTTTTTTTTTCATTTTCAGCTTTCTTGATTATTTAAAATAGGCATTCGTTATTCATGAAGCCTTTTGACTTGTGTATCTTTTTTAGGCCAAAAAAAAAGAAAAGAAAAAAAGAAAAAAAAAAAAAAAAAAGAAAAAAAGAAAAAAAAAGAAAAAAAAAAAAAAGAAAAAAAGAAACGTATTTTTTTTCTCCAATTTTTTAATAACATGCTTCTACATACTATATATATATATACATATATAGATATTAAATACTCATTTGCACGTATATTTCATTTTTCGTATTATCTTACATAAGCAAATAAAAGCTTATCATAAATTTAAAATATCAAAATCTGCAACAATATGGACAATAACGGCGGTTTAACAACAGTTCCCGATTCATATATCGATAATTCAGCGACCTTTGCTTCATTCCAATTAGATACAAGATTACAGCAAGCTTTAAAAAGCAATGGCTTTAATAACCCGACATTAATTCAATCTAGTGCAATTCCACTAGCATTACAACAAAAAAGAGACATTATTGCCAAAGCAGCCACAGGCTCAGGTAAAACTTTGGCCTACTTAATACCAGTTATTCAAATTATCTTGGAACACAAAAAAATAAATAACCACAATATTGCAGCTGCGGGTGATGGTGATGGTGATGGTGATGGTTCTGCAAGTACCATGGGAATTGTTTTGGTTCCTACCAGGGAACTAGCTGAACAAGTGTACAAGGTTTTACAAAAGCTGTGTATGTTTTGTTCCACGGAAATACACTCATTGAATTTGTCGTCCAGTATTACAGAAAATGTAATTAACTCTTTGTTAATGGAATCACCAGATATTGTTATTTGCACACCGGCTAGATTGGTACAATATTTGAATACAACTAATCAGGCATTTTCCTTGAAAAACTTGAAATTTCTAGTTATTGATGAAGTCGACTTAATATTGACATTTGGGTACCAAGATGATTTGGAAAAGATTGCTGAATTCTTGCCTTTAAAGAAAAATTTACAAACTTTCTTAATGAGTGCTACGTTAAATGATGATATCCAAGTTTTAAAAAACAAGTTTTGCCGATCACCAGCCATTTTGAAACTAAATGATAACGAAATTAATAAAGATAAATCTAAATTGGTCCAATATTATGTTAAAGTTGGCGAATTTGATAAATTTTTATTATGTTATGTTATTTTCAAACTAGGTTTAATTAAGGGGAAAACTTTAATATTTGTTAATAACATTGATAGAGGCTATAGATTAAAGTTGGTTTTGGAGCAATTTGGCATTAAATCTTGCATTTTGAACAGTGAGTTGCCTGTAAACTCTAGACAACATATTGTTGATGAATTCAACAAAAATGTTTATCATTTGTTAATCGCCACGGATGATACAGAATATATTAGGGAAGAAGATGAAGAGGAAAAAGAAGGGGGAGAAAAGGGGGAGAATGAAAATAAAGAAAAAGAATCACAAAATGAATTGGACAAAGAAACGGAAAGCAAGAATAATAAAAAATCTAAAGTTCACAAAGATAAAGAATATGGTGTTTCTCGTGGTGTTGATTTTAAAAATGTTTCATGTGTTTTAAACTTTGATTTACCCACTACTGCCAAATCGTATGTACATAGGATAGGTAGAACCGCACGTGCAGGTAAATCAGGCACTGCTATTTCGTTTGTAGTACCTTTAAAGGAATTTGGCAAACATAAACCATCATCATTACCAACTGCTAAAAAGGACGAAAAGATATTAAGTAGAATTATTAAACAGCAATCTAAGTTAGGCTTTGAAATGCAACCTTATTCTTTTGACATTAAACAGATGGAAGGTTTTAGATACAGAATGGAAGATGGGTTCCGTGCAGTAACACAAGTATCAGTTAGAGAGGCTCGTATTAAGGAATTAAAACAAGAATTGTTGGCTAGTGATAAATTAAAAAGACATTTTGAAGAAAATCCACAAGATTTGCAGAGTTTGAGACATGATAAAGAGTTACATCCTTCACGAGTACAACAGCATTTAAAAAGGGTTCCAGAATATTTATTGCCTGAAAACGCAAGAGCTGACAAAAAAAAAATTGGGTTTATTCCGTTTTATAATGCCAACAAACGGAGAAAAAATACTAATAAAGTTAACAAAAAGAGAGGATTTAATAATAAGGGTAAAAGTGATCCATTGAAGAACTTTAAATAAAAGTTTTAAAATCATATTTATATACATTAAACATTTCTGTTTGTTTTCTATTTAAAATATTAAATGAGATATAAGCTGTATAATATTTCTATATTACATTAAAAAAGAAAAGAAAAAAAAAAAGAAAAATTGAATAAAGAAATAACGACATTGTAAATGAAGCTTGTTAGTTTGTTAGTTTTTTTTTTTGTTTTTTTTTTTTCCTGGTGTATATTAACTAACTGCATTCACAGTGTATGTCTATTATTCCTTTATTAAAAACCACAGTATATATTCTCTGCTATTCTGTAAACTCTTTTCGAAAATTGAGGAAACAATTTCTATAAACCATTAAAGTTTTAATATTCAGATTTATTATAGTATTTTTTTTGATAATAAGACTAAGGCATGGCATTTTGTTCAAAGAGGTGCTTTTAGAATAACAATTACTGAATCACCTCTTAAAAATAATTTGCTAATAAATCTCTCTCTAGGTATCTTTTCCTTGCCGTTCTTTTCGGTCCAAATTTCTTTAACGTTTTCTAAAACCATATTACAATGCCTATCAAATGCTTTAACTCTGGCTATGATTTTATGATTATTCCTTAATGATATTATAACTGGTGTACTATTCAACTTAGCCTCATTAATTAGAGACATTGGTCCGTATTTTATTTCCAATTCCTCTAGTTTTTTAATCTCATCTTGGTTTAATTCCGATCGTGGTCTATTGATAAGATCACTGTTATAAAAGCTGTAACATAATATTGTGTTATGAAATAAACAAATAAAAAAAAAACAAAAAAAAAAAGATAGGATATCTAGACAGGCAAATGACTGTGATATTCTAACTTAGTTTTATTTCATCAATATTATAATAAAGGGAAAAAAAAAAAAAAAAAAAAAAAAAAAAAATTAAATGAACAAATGTTAGTAAAATTAAATTTTAATTTCATTGTAATAAAACAGTAGAGAAGCATGAACAGTTTCTCTTTCTTTTTACTTCTTCTTCTTTTTTTTTTTAATGTTTGAAAATATTATAAAACATACGACATGGTTGATACTAACAACTAGGTTATTATATTATTATATTATAGTCTATTACACACAATCAAAAAATATTTGTTTGCTTACACTTTTTTATTCAAAATTTACTTTATGTTGTTATCGAAAAACATACATGTTAATTTTTTTATGCTAAAAGAGTAATTTTTACAATTTATTATTTTTAAAAAAAAAAAAAAAAAAAAAAATAAAAATAAAAAAAAAAAAGAAAAGGAAGTATCCGAAAAAATATATTGTTCCGTAAATATCTCGGGAAATGCGTAGCCCTGTGTAGACGTTTTTTTTTCTTTTTTTTTTTTTTATTTTATTATAGAATATCAGGACCATGTTTACAGTTATATTTGTAATTCATGGCAAAACACAAATTAATATTGAAAAGGATGACCCCATAAGCATGTTAAAATAAGAATACTTTGAAACTAATAATAATACTTTTCAGGAAAATATTATCAAATACCATTCATACCCCAGATCTATAAATGTTTTGTCTTTGGTGCCTCATTTGAATGGTTTCTTGTCTTTCTAAAATGTATAGAGCTTTATCTAACGCTATTTGAGATAAGCCTCTTTTCTCAACAAATTCCCTTCTTAATGTTTGGTAAGCAGTTGACCAACCAATGGGCAATCTTCTCTTTAATTCACTTTCAATTTGTTGAACATCCTTCAATAATTGGTTACCACCATTATTATTGCCGCCCATATCATTCGTTAATGGGTCCTGACTCAATGCATCCATTGTAGATGCTTGGAATAATCTAATCGCCTCATTTACATGACGTTCATTAGCCACTGGTGATAATTCTAATTTAGCTAATGATTCCGTTATACGAATAATAGCCTCCAATTGACGAATCGTAATCGGGATAGTTGATCTCTCGGTGGATTCCAATTCGTTGATTAATAATTGTTTTCTTATGTTGACAAAATGGCTAGATAATTTTTCGGCAGCTTGCGGACTTAGCCTTGGTGCACATTTGGATCTACAATAGGTTATATATCTTTTCAAAGTCTCAATCGGAATTTCGCTTCTACTGTTATTATCGCCATTAGCTTCAGTGTCGCCTGTTTTCCCTGTGTGTATATTCATAACATGATTAGCAATTGAAATATCTCTAGCTTCATTATGTTCATCTTTGACGATAAAAATCATATCAAACCTAGATAGAATTGTTGTTTGAAAATCAATGTTTTCACCAGGTGATTTCATTTCGTCATACCTACCATAAATAGGATTAGCAGCTGCCAAAACACTAGTTCTAGAATTCAAAACAGTGGTGATACCGGCTTTGGCAATAGAAATAGTTTGTTGTTCCATAGCTTCATGAATAGCAACACGATCCTCATCTCGCATTTTATCAAATTCATCAATACAGACTACGCCGCCGTCAGCTAAAACCATTGCACCACCTTCCAAATAAAATTCTCTAGTAGTGGGGTCTCTTTGAACACTTGCGGTTAACCCCGCTGCTGAAGAACCTTTTCCGGAAGTATAAACTGCAATTGGTGAGACTTTTTCCACGAATTTTAAAAGTTGAGATTTAGCAGTACCTGGATCACCTAATAATAAAACATTAATGTCGCCTCTCAACCTCATATTATCTGGTAATATTTTCTTGGAACCACCAATTAGTAAACAAACTATACTTTTCTTAATATCTTCGTTTCCATAAATTGATGGAGCAATTGACTTGCTTATCAATTGGTATAAATCTGGTCTTCTACTTAATTGCAAAAAAGTTTCCTCTTCTTCCTCACTAAAGTGAGAAATCGAATTAATTGGATTTTCATTTGATGTTTCCATTCCCAGCACTTTAATATATGGATTTCTGATAGCCACAGCGGATGAGCCGCCACCACTACTGCCACCATTGCTGCTATTATACCCACCTATACTCTTGGACTGGTAAATTGCATAAATACCGGTAATTATGACTCTTGTACCTGGAACCAACTTGTTAGTTAGATACCTGTCACAGGTCATCAATATGGTACGAGGCATTTCACCGACTGGAACAGATTCAGGCAACTCCTGTAATTTTAAAAACTGTTGATCGATAAACGTGGATTTTTCATGAATAATAGTATACGGATCGGCACCACATGACTCTATAGGTGTCCCCGTAGTTTCAGTTGAATGATCTGCCTGGCATGACTTGGGCAAGCTAGTCACCGAATTTCCACTTAGTGTATTAAAATTATTTAAATTAATATTCATCGTATGTCTGCATGTACGGCACATAATTGTTAATTTTGAAGCACGAGACGCTAAAAGAGAAGATGATACGATAATACCGCTTATTCTGACTATTTTAGAAACATTTTCACTGGTCAACTGTCTTAATAGAATATTTGCATTGTTATTGGTAGATTCTAAGATCAATTGACAGTTTGGAATTTTTGTAGTGGTATCAGATTTATTTATTAACTGAATGATTCTAGAAGCCACCTCAGTAGTAGCAATTTCAAATAAGGGAATGATATCAGTAGGATCTTCATTTAATTTTTTAAATAAGTCTTCGTTATAGCCAATCAAATGATCCAATGTGATTTTCAAAAAAAAGTTTTTCACCAATAAATTGTTTCTTAATTGGTCTCTATATATGAACAAAGAATCTAATCTGAACTCTAGGATAAAACTTTTGAAAGCTTTAATTATTGTTGTATTGTTATTTTCATTGTTATTGTCTTCACCTTGGAGAACGGGGGCTGAATAGATATCGTTTCTATCAAATGACATTTTATTTCGTTTTTTTTTTTTTTTTTTTTTTTTTCTTTTGATTGGCATTAATAGAAGATAGCTACAAGAACAAAGCTAATTGTATGAATCAAAAAAGAAAAAAGAAAAAAGAAAAAAAAAAAAATGAAAGAAAGCGTATTTTTTTTTCTTTTTTTGTTTGGATTGCCGTTCTTGTTATTTTTCCTTTTTCTTTTTCTTTTTCTTTCTTTGTCCTAGATTATATTTCCTTTTTAGGAGAGCACTACAATATCCAAATATTCTAGATAAGTGCGCATTTTTCTGTATATATATTCACGTGTTTTCTTTGCTGCTTTCGGAAAAGCAGAGGTAAATAAAATATAAGATATTCCGAAGTGGTGGCAAGTATCAATAAATACCGAGGATCGGCTTACAGGTTAAAATATCTAGTTTTAAGATAATTACGGGACGCGGCACAAATATCTTTTTCTGTCAATATTTGATAATAATAAAATTTGGGACAATAAGAGTCAGCTTCTCTAAAAATTTGTTGCTTGTTTTTCCAATCTATTAAAAAGATGGAAAAAGAAAAAGATTTAATAATAATAATGTTTTTTTTTGTTTTTTTTTTTAATAAATGACCACCCACGCTAATAATCTCTATATACATGGATGTTATTATTATTTATTTAATTACATGCTTTATCACATGTCTTTCCTCTTCCCCACACCATCCTTTTGCTCCCCCTCCCCCACAAAACTATTGTTTGTTTCTTTTTTTTTTTAAAAAAAAAATAAAAATAAAAATTAGGGCTTGTTATTTCTGTTTGTTTGTTTTTGTTTTTGTCTTTTTTCTTCCCTTTGTTAATTTTAAAAAAAGAAATTCTTTTTCAACATAATAATCAAGCATTTATATTAGTAGTAAGTAAGTTATGATTATTAATTAGAAATATTCGTGGAGTATATCACATGTTAAAATGATGGTGTTGCGTGTTGGCTGATTTATTTATTTATTTTTTTTTTTTTTTTTTTTTTTTTTTGCCACGGGTTGCAAGAAGAAGAAGAAAAAAAAGGAGATCATTAGAGTGATAAGCGCGGTTAATTCAAATACAAAAACATTGTAGGTGCACTTGTTTGTTGTATTGCATTTCTATTGTGTCCTAATATTTCATTTATCTATTTATGTATTTTTTTTTTTTTCCCTTTTTCGTCTTGTTTTTCTGTATTATGTAGAGCGAAAGAAAGAAAGAAAAAAAGAAAAAAAGAAAAAAAGAAAAAAAAAAAATGCGTATATTCATACCCATACAGTTGTATTTTTTCTAGTATGAAATTACCTGATTTATTTATTTATTTTTTTTTTTTTTTTCCTTTTCTTTCTTTGTCTGTCTATCTTGACCCTCAATCTCTCCATATTAATTTTTTGTATTTTTTTTATTATCTTTTCCCTTTTTTTTTTCTTTCTTTTTAAAAAAAAGTTCTCCAAATATTCCTTTTAATTACCATATAATAATTTTTTTTTAATTTTTAAAGGTTAAAGGGGGGAGGAAGAGGAAAAGGAAAAAAAAAGAAAAAAAAAAAAAAAAAGTATATAAATAAAAAGGTGTAAGTCCTTTACCCCTGAAGAAAGTAATTATTTTGAAACTTGAAAGTAAAAGAACTTTGAGGACTTAAAAGAAAGTGAAAAAGGCAAGGGAACTTGAATAATATAGTAATAATATTGTTGGTGTTATCGCTATTATTATTATTATTATTATTATTATTGTTGTTGTTGTGATTGTCGTTTGTTTTTTTTTTTTGTTTATTATTGCCGCTAAAAATATATAGCAGATCCCACAAAAACATAAAAAAGATAGTAAGAGATTAAATTACATTAAATTAAAAAAAAAAAAAAAAAAAAATTAAAAATTAAAAATTAAAAATTAAAAATAAAAATAAAATAGAATAAAATAAACTTTTTAAAATATACCCTATAGATCAAAATAAAAACTATAAAGACCATATAAGGACAAAAATAGTATACCAAAAAAGAAAAAAAGAAAAAAAAAAAAAAAACAAAAAATAAAAAGACATTGTAATGCTAAACACAAGTACTAGCACTAACAACGCTTTTCATTATTATAGTAACAAAAATAATAACAACTCTTCGGAGACCATAGTGCCTACCACACCTTTTGTTACAAATAGCATTACCAACGCTTGTAAAAACAATGACGAAGAACAACAAAAAACTGTTGAGTCTAGCAGTATAGATCTATATAATGATGATGCTGATGATGTGTTAGCTAATGTTGTTAAAAATCTAAATGTTTATGATTTAATTAGCCATCAGGACATAACTACAGATGATGATGAGGAGGAAGGAGAGGAAGTACATTATTTTTCACGTAGCCATAATGTTGATAACAATCAACTCAATAATAAAGAGGAGGACGATGGAGATAACTGTGACGAGGATGATGACGATTTAACTGTCAAAAGTTGGAACAACCACAGTGAAGATGAAGTTACTTGCAAAAAATCGTCTGGTTTCGATAATTCTGCTGATTTTACTTCGTTATTGGTTTCTCCTGCTGATTTAAATGGAAAAGATGAGAAAAAAAATAATAGCTGTGATGCCGGTAACAATAGTGCTGATGTACCATTTAATACAACAAGTAGTGCAGTGTTCAACTCGTTTTTGAATCATACAGCATATGGTCCCAGTTCCGCTCCTAAAAAAATCACCAAGAGTTTGAAAGCGATTAATACTTTTGCATTGGTTGGTCATAACGCTGGTAAAATTAATTCTGTGGATTCGCCAGGTTCTTCCTCTTCTGCCACCGCAAGTAGCATAGACTCCATGTGTTCTGGTTTAAATACGCCTTCTCCTATTAAGAGACTAAAATCATCTTTGAAGGTTAGCGGTTTATGCAAAGGACAAAAATGTAAAAGAAGTAATTCCACTCTATCGGTAGGTTCATCGGCTAAGAGTGTTAGGTTTTCTAATGACTTGATTCACGTCAAAAGGTTTGATTCCAACTCTGAACCTATATCCATATCTTCGGAAGCTTCACCGCAACTAGTCTCAATAGATGATACCGAGGAAGATGAGGAAGATGAAGAGGGACAGGGAGTTGGTAAAAGTCGCGATGGTTTTTGGTTTGGTACCTCTTTATCTAAGATGAACAGCTTGCCTTTGTTTTCATTGGATGATGGAGATGATTATGATTATGATTGTGGATTCGGAAATGGTAATGGTGCTAGTCGTGATACTGATAGAAGAAGTGGACATTTATTGTTTAAGAATAATCATAGTAACGGCAGTGTTGGTAGTGTGAAGCCCTCGTTTAGTTTGTTTGGAGATGATGAAGAGGAGGAAGGTCTCGAAGGATATAATGGGAACGATAGTGCTTATACTTTTACTAACAATTCACTCCTTTTGAATAAGGCTAGTCATAAGTATAATATCAAAAATATTACCAATGAGCACAAAAGGACGGGTTGTTTTGGGTTTGATATTAACAATGACTTTAAGGATGAATATGGGTATTATAATGATGACTATTATGATGACTACAGTAATGATACCTCAGACTTGGAAAGAGAAGTTGTTAATAAATTTCATAAATCAAACACCGCCAGCCGTGGTAGTAGCGCTATGAGTAAGAAGGGGTACAATAATACTAAATCTGGTGCTAAACATATTTCGACTGCTAAGGATGTTCTCATTGGAAACGACCTTAGTTCCATAAGCGTCACTGATTGGCATATGACTTTGAATAACATACATCCATTTATATCTACTGTTACAGAACCTCCTGAACGTGACATTTTAAATTATTTAAATGGTATTAACATTAAGTTGCATTCTATCTCCTGTAATCCTAGTAATGGCAAGTTGACTGGCTACATTTTTGTCACAAATTTGAATTTTGAGAAATTTATAGAAATTAAGTATACCTGTAACGGTTGGGTAGACATGCATTATGTTGTGGCGCATTATCATAAAACACTGTCTCCACAGATTGATGAGTTTAAATTTGAGATTGATTTGTCCAAACTAAGATTTTTCTTGTTGGGCAAGAGAATTTTGAGTAACACCGGCAGCAATACCAATAATATGAGCAGGTTTGTCATGGAGCTATGTTGTAGATACGATGTCAGTGGACAGACATATTATGATAATAATGACTATAAGAACTATAAGTTTACATTAAGTGCTAAGTTAGGTGTCAGCGCAGCCAATAAGGACAAATTTAGTAGGGATATGTTTCCGTTACGTAGGACTGTGAGCTTGAACGCATTACCGAGTAGGCGTAAGTATAGTGAAGCAGACAACAAAAATTCAACTGAAACTGATGGTGACAAAAAGGGTGACAAAAAGGGTGACAAAAAGGGTGACAAAAAGGGTGACAAAAAGGATAGTGTTTTAAGAACTTTTACTGATGATACTGACTACTTTAATGATTCTCCATTAAAAAACTTGTATCACCATCCGACTTCAGTGAATTCACCAGTAAGTAGTTTTGGAAATGTTAAGAGTGCTAATGTTAATAATAACAATAACAATGGCAACAATGATAATAACAGTGGCAATGACAATAATAATGATAATAATTTTGTTGCTGGAGATTTTAAGATGAAGAATTATGTCTTAACTAACGGCAGGTATAAGTTTGAAAATAATGTCGGTAATGCCGACAGTCGTGCTTGCAACAATATAGATACAATCATGTCTAGTGATGCTAATGGTGCCAATGACGACAAGACCCCTTCATATTCTAGTGTCAGTGATGACACATCAAGGAGCACTGATACAGGTTCCAGTAGCAGCAGTGCTAATGATGATTCTCTGTCAGCAATAAATAGAAGCGCGGTTGTTATTAATCGTATAGATAGCGGATCATCGCTTGAGTCATCTTTACAGTTCAATGGTGGAAGTGCCAATAATAGTTTTGATAATTTAAAATGTCTGAGTAACAGCAGCTTGCAAAAATTATTAATGCTATCGTCAAGTAGCAATTCCATATTTAGGGAATTTGGTAGACAGAAAGAAAATATGAATTTTAATTCTGCTGGTGGTGCTACAACGAATAATGCTAATGGTAGTAACAATAGCGGAAATGATGGCAATAAGGTTGACTATAATGTTATTTTGCAAAATTATTGTTTTTATAAGCCGCCCGGTAACAAAAAATTATCTACGGCCAATATTACTGCGAAGAGTAATGAAGCTTATTCGTTCACCAGGGTTAATGATTTGGGGTCACATTGTCATGGACCGCAGAACGACTTAACTTTCACTTCTTCTGCTACTGGTAATGATGATGATTGTGGTGATGATGCTGCTCCTGGTTATTTTTTCAACCCTGTCGCCGCAATTACTTCGGATGCATTTTTTACATGATTGTAGTGATCATGCCGCAGATAGAGTTAGAAGAAGGCTGTCAGCGATTTTGTGTTTTAGTAATTTATTGAGTTAAGGCAGATTGCTTGTTATACAGTGAAATTAAAACAAGTTTTTTGGTTGCAGTTATTTTTTTCACACAGTCAAATTTGTTTGCTTCTTTTTGGTTTCCTATGAATTGTTTTGTCGCCAGTACTATTTTTTCCCCATTTTATCATACTTTTATTTTTAACTTCCTTTTACAATTATCATACTTGCTATTGTGTATGCTGTTGTTTCGTTAATGCTAGTTCTGCTTTAATATATTTGTCTGGGTTGTACGCAGTTTTCCTTATAACATTACTTAAAAAGGTTTAAGCGTGTGTTATTGTTGTTATTGACTTGGTGGGTATTGTATTTTATTTTTATCCTGTATACTATCTATTAGTTGGTACTTTCCCCCCCTCCAACATTTTTATTTTCTTTTAAACTTTTTTCTGGATTTTAGAGTTTTACACTTTTTTTTTTTTTTGTATTTTATTTGCATATTTATCGTTCTACGAGAACTTTTTTTTTCTCCCAGTATTATTTTTAAGAACAGGATTCATTTTTCTGGATTTATTTTTCCCTTTTTTTTTTTTTTTTTTTTTTGCTATCAAGCCTGAAGTTTATTTTTATGGTGATATATATATTTTTTAAGTAAGAATTTTTTTCTCTTTGATATGATTATAATTTATGAGTTTAGTTATGTCTGATTAGTTTGTTTTTTTCCTTTTCATTTTGCTATCTATGAGTTAATTGGTTCGAATTTTTTGGCAGTAATAATAACGATACAAGTATTTACATACCTATAATCTGATAAAATATAGCTTTGTTGAAATTTCTGATATTTTTTGGTTTTCCAATAAAAGTAATATTAATAATATTACTTTTTTCGATGCTTTATATGTTGATCTACCTTACGCGGATGAAGTTGTAGGCGTTTTGTCTCCATGGTATTTTCTCTAATAATATATTTCCAGATAAATGCTGTCACATGGAATATTTTTGGTTTTTCCTCTTTTGGCATCACCTGACGCAATGTTAGGGGACTATTGCGGGGGGAGAGGGGGAGACACGCTTTTTTTTTTTTTTTTTTTTTTTTTTAGGGCAATAAGAATGGCTGGCACAAGTAAATAAATACAGAAACCAATTTCATATATGTTCAAAATATTTTGTGTCAGGTACATAAGCTCAAGATTAATTATGTTAGTAGCCAAAAAATAATTCAGGTATAAGCACAAAAAAAAAATGCAAATACTTCCTCTTGGGTCACATGAGTATATAGATTTTATGTTTCACATGCACCTCAATCTAATATAGAAGTATAGCCTTGAGTTATCTAAAACTTATCTGAATAAATAAAAGAGAAGGTAAATAATTAAATGCGTACATAAACTAGATGATAATGAATGAAAATGTTGGTAATACGAAGTTCGGTAATAGCAATTTGATAAACGTTGTTTCTAATCCTGTTGGTAATAATACTAAAAGTTTTACCAATATTGCGGACACGATTTTAGAAAAAGTGGATTTAAACACACGACTCACTAAAACAAAAAATGCTTATACTGATAATAGTAACAGTGGTGTTGTTAGTTTTGAAAAGATAAATAATACATGTGCATACACTAAGAATTTGAACAGAAATTATGACTATACTTACAAATCTGTATTGACTAATCCATATTCCATACCAATGGACTATGATAAGTCAGATGAGGATATAAAGATTTGCAATAAAGATAATGATACTGCTGAATCTCCTTCAGCAGTAATATTTAGCCTGAAAAGACACAAAATAACGCAAAAGCTTGAGACTAGTAAACCATTATGCCAGAATAATAATGAAGGAGGAATCAAATTGAATAATAAAACATTCTGCAGTGGTGTCGAAAATGATACTAATAACAACAACAACAATACTAATAATACTAATAATAATAATAATAATAACCGTGTTAACAAGAACAAATTAAAATTTGGGGTGCCTCAAGTAATTGATTTTGATAATAAATTGCCGGTATTAGATATTTCAAACAAGATGCACAAAATCTTTGGGGAAAAGAGGGGGTCAAATAGCTATTTTGATGAAAGCCAAGATTTCGATATGGATATAGATACTTTTGATACTGAGAATTATATCACTTTTCCTGTTTATGCTACTAACAACAATGATATAAATGCGACTAAAAACATCAAGAAAAATATGGCCTCTGGTTCCATACTCAAAGACACACAGAGTCAGGCGAGCTTCGAAGGTGGCAATAATAATTATAACGACATTATCTCCAGGAATTTGAACGGTAATCACAACACGAGTAAGGTTAGTAACAATGATATTATTTCTCATTATTCTTTAGATAAAAAGCTTTGTGACATTAAAATGCTGATCTACAGATGTTTTGAGCTATTAGGAATGGCGCATACCGTAAATATGGCCGTTTTCAAAATTCAAGAAAGTAAAATTGACAATTCTAATAACACTACCATAAAAAATAGTGAAGATATTGATGCAATTTTAGAGTTTTTGATAATTTATTTAAATATCTTATCAAAGACCATTCCCAAGGGATTGAAAAAAAACAGGGAGAACTATGCAAGTAATAATGACAATAATGGAGGGAACAATAAAAATTGTATGATCATTGACGGTGAGAATGAACGAAAAAGAATATTAAATGATATGTGTGTCAAAGATTTAAAAATTTGTAGTTTACAAAAAATTATTGATCTGCAAAAGATCAAATTGGAAAATACTGTGGACCAAGTAAATAATTTAGAATTTGATAAAAGAGAAATAGAAAGTAGGACTGACAAAAAAATCAATGAGTTGAAAGAACTATTGGAAATTTACAAAAATGGGTTGCAAAACCAAAAGATAAATAGCTTACAACTAATTTCCAATTTGAAACAGGATTTCCAAATTAATTATAAAAATTTGGAAACAAATTACTTTAATCAGTTGAATTTCCTACAGAATGAAAAACGGCAATTGATTTTGAAAAATGATAGACTAACTAATAACATAAAAAATTTGAATAATGAAAATACCGAGCTACTAAAATCTCTACAGTCAAAAAATGTTAAAATTGAGGATACTAATAAAAAAATAAAAAAGTTGGCCATCCAATTAAAGGAAATTAATAATCAGTTGCCTTGATACATTTATGTATATATATATATAATTGGGTATTTTGTGTATTGGGTAAATTTTGGTTACTAACTTAATAAATTCCAGCCTGTATATGCGTAAGTCAACTTTTATTATTATTGTTTAGTTATTTAGTTGTATTCGTCAAAATATATTAATATGCATCTCATAAGTTGGAAATCATTAATATGTTTAATAAAAATAGCATGAAAATTACTGTTTAAATCGGTAAAATGTATTTATATTTGCCTTATAATTGGATATTTTCAATTTTAATTTTCTATTTAACAAATTAATGTTAAGTTTATTGTAAACTGTTATGTTTAGCAAATAACAATAATGGAACTCTTGTCGTTTTTTGTTTGTTTGTTTGTTTGTTTTCTTTTTAATACCCTAATAGTTATGTATAAATTCTTTGCGGGTTACTTTCATCCCTTTTGTTAACTTTAAAATAAGATACAGAACAATGATAAAAAAAAAAAAAACATGTGTTTGTGTTTAGGTATTGGGAAATGATAATTATTTTAATAAGTGTTCATTCAAAAATAGGTCATTTTTAGATATCTAAACGTAAATAATCTCACCAACTTTTTTTTTTTTTTTTTTTTTTTTTTTTTTTTTTTTCCCGCGTTAAAACTCTCAATAATGAAATATGCTTAAAACTAAGACGATCCGGAAATATCAAAAAAAAAATATGTTAATAACAGACCATTTGGAAAGTATTAAAGTAATTAAAACCAAAACATTACCGTAGGCTTAACTTAGGATCACTTGCAGTAACTACGGATTCGAATTCAATAACTAACTTCTTGTTCTATTTTGGTCTTTATATAAATAATATATATAATAATAATACACTATTTAAAACTATAAGTCAATCATGAAAACTATCTCCTTGAATATTCTTCCTTTTTACACTTTTCTTAATTGTTTTTGATCTTACTCTTATTTTTACCATTATCGCTGTTGGTTCTGATTAAACATAATTAGAAATGTGTTATTAATCATGATAATTAAACATGATAACTAATCTCGATACTAATCTTGCCGGCCAATATCAATAACTTATCTTAATAATTAACCTCGATTATTATATTGTTTTCACAAGTATTCATTATAATATGAATTTAGATTATTTTATGCATAAAAAGCATGTGAAATTTGGTTTTGTGGTCTAGTTGGTTATGGC
Organism: Saccharomycodes ludwigii; assembly: GCF_020623625.1. Classification (NCBI taxonomy): domain Eukaryota; kingdom Fungi; phylum Ascomycota; class Saccharomycetes; order Saccharomycodales; family Saccharomycodaceae; genus Saccharomycodes; species Saccharomycodes ludwigii. The sequence goes on from NC_060200.1 coordinate 2,104,198, forward strand.
ATCTGCTTAACACGCAGAACGTCCCCAGTTCGATCCTGGGCAAAATCAATTTTTTTCTCAATTGAGATGCATTTTTTTTTTCCTTCCTTTTCTTTTCTTTTCTTTTCTCCTCTTCTCTTCCCTTCTCTTCTCTTCTCCTGATACATTTGTTGCTATTAAAAATTAATACTTTCTTGTTTATCAATATATATCAACATATTGAAACTGAAAGTGAAGGGGAAAAAAAGGAAAAATTGGACTCAAATCGTTTTAATATGTCATCTAATACATTCAGGTTGGCTGAAAGACTAACATGTTTTCAAACTGCCGAGAAGAATTCTTTCCCCCCAATTGTAAATGCGCAACAGGAATTAAACACGATCATAGATAAACTAAGTATATCACCAGAACAGCTTGACGTAGATGGAAACGACGAAACTTTAGAATCATGTATAGACATTTGCTATTCCTTTCAACATTTAAATTTAAAGCAACAGACTCAACTAAGTTATTTAATTAGCTCATCTTTGGTTAATTTAGCCCAAGAAATACAGTTTAATTTACAAAACAATCTCGAAGAAATAAGCGATTTGGTACCATACTGGAAAATTCATTTACAAGAATATGGGTTTTTATCTTATGTAGTTTTAACTTTTTTACAAATACAGATCAGTAAGAACGCAAGTGCCAACAGTGGTGCAAAAAGGTCTAGTTCTGATGCAGACGATTATCAATCTGTTTATAAAAATAGTTGTACCCAAGTTGAAGGATTTCTAGAATGTATTATTAAATTATTCAGATTAAATTTATCACGTATTTTCCAAGCTACACCTGAAAAGGATCAGTTTTTGTCGTTATTTTTGAGGCCCGTTTATGTTATTTTGGAAACTGAAACTTTTATTAAAAATTCTGCGTTGAAATATTTAACCTTGAAAATGCTTTCGTTGGCTGTAAAGAATCACCAACAAGCCTCAAGTGTTCAGAATATGATTATTAGCAATTTAACTTATTTTATGCATTTAAACAATTTTAATGCGGAATTATTACAAATGCTATCGAATGAATATGACTATCCCCAGTTGACTGAGGAAGTTTTAAAAACGATTAGTAATAAAGAATTTAATTCAAAGGATACTACCGGGCCCAAATCTATTTCTAATTTTTTAATTAAAATAAGTGAATTATTGCCTAGGATTGTCTTAAAACAAATGACATTGGTAATAAAATTATTAAATAATAGCTCCTTTACTTTGAGATGTGCGGTGGTGGAAGCTTGCGGTAATATAATTTGTAATATTTCCAAAAATGACCAGGATTCAGAACATTATAGATTGCAAATTGAGGTTTTGTTGGAACTTTTAGAGGAAAGATTTGTTGATACTAATCCATATGTTAGGACTAAAGCTATTCAAGGGTTGATTAAATTGTGTGCTTTGAATAATTCTATATTTAATAAAAGTAGAGTGGAATGGACCAAATTGTCAGTGCGTTCTTTACAAGATAAATCTTCGTTGGTTCGTAGGAATTCTATAAAGTTGTTATCCAAATTAGTTTTAACGCATCCTTTTAAATCATTGCACGGAAGTCAATTAACTTTGGCTGTTTGGACCAAAAGACTAAAAGCAGCGCAAAAACAGCTAAATTCTTATCTAAAAAACCCACAAAATTACATGGACGGCAGCAACAACGCCGACATTGTTGTTAGTAATGAGGAAGGCGACAACACAGACCAAGAGGAAAGTATTATCGATAATGATAGAAGCGATGAAGAGCAAAGCAAAGTGTTAAAAATGAAATTGACAATTCAGTACTATAAAGAAGCCATAGAATTTATTCAAAATTTGCACCAAGGTATTGAATATGGCTGTAAATTATTATTATCTAAGAACAAGAACGAAGTCTTGGAAGCTATGGATTTTTTCGTTTTATGTGATGCGTTTGACATTGAAACATCGAATTTGGGGATCAAAAAAATGTTACATTTAGTATGGATGAAAAATTCTAATGACGAGGGCCCTAATATTCCGTCCCATTTAGTATTGTGCTACAAACAATTGTTTTTAACGCCCCCAGAACACTGCAATTACAAAGAAAAAGCTTCTTATATTTCAAAAAATTTGATTAATTTAACTATTGGAGCATCTGTTACAGATTTGGTATCTTTGGAAAAATTATTAGGGCTACTTTATCAAGAAAAATACATTGACGGCAATGTTATAAATGTGCTATGGGCTATATATAATAGTGCGAAAAAATATAATGAAAATTCTTTATACATAGCTAATAATAAATATGCGGGTGACAACGACGAAAATAATAATGTTAATTTATTTTCAATTGAACAAATACATGGATCTATAATAATATTAGGCATGTTGGCATTAGTGGATAGCGAAATACCATTAAAAGGATTAGATTACTTGTTAAACGTTGGTTTAGGTGAAGTAGGATTGCATGATTTATGTTTAGCGAAATACTCCTGCATTGCTTTACAAAGAATTGTTTCACCCACTGCGGAATTTATGAATGTAGCTGTACCCAAAAATTTGGAAATAATGACTAAATTGAAGGATACGGTTGTGGCTTATACTGAAGATCCAGAATATTTCCCCTTCGCAGAGCAGGCTATTAACTGTTTATTTACTATTTTCCCCAATCCTGATGAAATTGCCACTGAGATTATTAAAATCAAGACATACCAAACGTTTGGAGAAATCCCTATAGAAAAAAACAGTGATTTTTCTAGGTTGGCTTCTTTGAGTCAATTACTTTTTATTGTTGGTGAAATAGTTGTACACACTGTTATTTATTTGGAAAGATGTGAAGCTGAATTTAAAAAAAGGAAAATAAAGCAGGAAAATGAAAAGAAAATTAGCGATACTGATCATGTCGCCAATAATAAATCAAAGACTTCCGGTATTAATAACCCTGGTGATGAGCTCAAGGGAGATAAAGAATTAGAGATGATTGGTGGAACGAATGAAGATGACTTTACCGATGCCATTAATTTTATCAAGGAAAACGAATTATTATTTGGTGAAGGATCAATTTTAGCTAATTTTGGCCCATTAGTAGAAGAGTTAGTTTCTGATAATACGGGAAGATATGGTAACGAAATGTTACAAAGAACTGCAGTTTTATGTTTGGAAAGAATGATGTGTTGCTCATCAAAGTACTGTGAAAAAAATTTACCACTTTTAATCACAGTTATGGAAAAATCACCAGATCCAATAATCAGATCTAATGCAGTTCTTGGGTTGGGTGATATGGCCGTTTGTTTTAATAATCTGGTTGATGAGAATACCGATTTTCTTTATAAAAGGTTACATGATGAAAACGTGATGGTGCAACGAACTTGTTTAATGACTATTACTTTTTTGATTTTAGCTGGCCAAGTCAAAGTTAAGGGCCAATTGGGTCAAATGGCAAAATGCTTAGAAAATTCAGATCAAAGCATAAGTGATATGTGCAGATTATTTTTCATGGAATTAGCCACAAAGGACAACGCCATCTATAATGGATTCATTGATATATTCAGTAATTTATCAAATGATGCCAGTCTATCGCAAGACTCATTTAAAAAGATTTTGAAATTTTTGCTTTCATTTATAGACAAGGAAAAGCATCAAAAACAACTAAGTGCTAAATTATTGAATCGAATTAAAAGAGTACAAACTGAAAAAGAATGGAATGACATTGCATATGTTTTGAGTCAGTTTCCTAACAAAACAGAAGAGGTTGATGAAGTTTTACAACAAGGATTTAAAATTGTCAGTTCTAAGGAATGATCCATCTGCTTTCTTCTTGTTAAAATCGTATAACTTATTCAGATGGAATTGAGTCTAAAGCTTTTTTGTTGTTGAAATTGGAGTTGTGGGACATTCTTTTAGATTATGAAATCGTGTAGTTAAAATATAATGTATATTTGATTATAGTATTTTTTTTTTTGCTGCTCTTTTTCTTATATTATTTTATAACTACATAATTATATAAGAAATTTCTAATTAATATATACATATATATATATATATATATTCATTGCTTAATTAAGTTTAAGTTGTGAATAGCCATTAAACGAGTTCATGTAGGTGGGTGGTCAATATAGTATTATCGATAATTTTATTATCAACAATTTATTATCAACAATTTATTTTCAACAAAATTAATAAAGTAAATTTAATACCCCACCGAAATTTAATTCCAACATAAATATTTACTTACTTTTCACTTCTAATAACCTACCGTATTACTCAATTTTTTTCTTCTTCTTTAATTAGGTTTTTCGAATGGTCGCCAAAAACTTCTGAAGGATGAGTAATTGGATCATTAGATTTACCCAAAACAAAATCTAGAGGTAATTGCTTGGAATATAAAGTATTACTGTCCAAATGTTCTTTAACCAGATCAGCTAATCCCTTGATGAAGATATCACTACCATTTAAACTGGGGCATCTCTTGAACTTATGTTTATGAGGAGAAGCCTCAATAATGCCCTTATCGATTTCGAATAGAGTTTCAATATGGTCCGATGTAAATGCAATAGGGATGAACAATAACCCATGTGATTTTGGACCCAAAAATTTAGAAATTTCTAAAGTCTGTGCGCCTAACCATGGCTTGGGACCCACTTGTGATTGCCAAACTAGTCTGTAAGGATTAGAAAAATTCAATTCCTTCATAACTGCATAAACTGTGGCACCGACTTCAGCAGGGTAGGCATCACCAGTATTGACCACATCCATTGGCAATGAATGCGCACTGAATAATAGAGTAACATTGGACCTAACATCTTCTGAAAATTCGCTCAAAGCGCCCTTAATGTTAGAAGCAAATGCCTTAATCAGAGAATGATGTGTTGGCCAACGATCAATACAAGACCAAATAACAGACCTGTTAGGATCCAATTTTTTGATTTGTCTCCACAATTCATTTATAGAACTACCTGTTGTAGAATAAGAAAACTGAGGGTACTGAGAAAATGCAATGGCTCTTTTAACACCATCTTTTAACAATTGTTTGTAAGTTTCATCAGTTAATGGCTTAGCGTACCTAAATGCGACATAAGGTTTGTGTGGGGCAGTCAATGGGCGCGTCTTATCCAAGATCTTACAAACTTCGCTGGCCTGATATTCTGACCATTTTCTAATTGGAGAACCACCACCAATCACCTTATATTGCTCTTCAATTGAAGAAGTTCTAAACTTGGCGATATATTTTGCTATAATGTGTTGATATTTCTTGCTTATTGGGATTAGATCATTATCTGAAAACAATTGATATAAAAAGTCATTAGTTTCATCAACCGTGGAAGGACCGCCCATGTTCATGAAAACAACTGCCGTTGGCGGTTTGGTGTTATTTATAGAAGGACTCTTGGCAGTATTGCTGACATGAGCAATATCAACGGTATTAGTGGTGAACAAATATCTTTTTGTTCCTATATTATTGTTATTAATAATGTATGATTTACTGATTGTAGTTGAAGTATGGCTATTTCCAACGACATAATTATTTACACGATTTGAATATAAATTTAAAACATTACTTATTCTACTTTTGCATGTAGGTAACATGACCCTTTTCATCATTTCTTGATTGATTGATTGATTGATTGATTGATTGGTTACTTTATTTTTAAAGTGTTCTTATTTATATAAAATTAAAAATAGCAAGAAAAGGTAATAAATGGGAGAAAAGAAAAAAAAAAAAAAAAAAAAAAAAAAGTCGAAATAATTATTGACATGTTTACAATCAATATAACAACGCATTAAAATAAAGGTAAAAAAATAAAAAAGAGAAAATAGGCAGAAAAGGAAAAGTTGAGTTAATCGTAGCTTATAAAATGACGCAATCGTTCAACTGTTATTTAATTTAATTTCAACATTTTTTTTTTTTTTTTTCTTGGGAAAAAAGAAAAAAAGTAATGGTTTTTTTCTTTCATGTTATAAATTGTTATCTTATTTTCCAAAAAAATAACTTTCATATATTTTTTAACAAAAAAAAAAAAAAAAGAAAAAAGAAAAGAAAAGAAAAAGACCAATGTATAACCCAATCTCCAATAAGATCGAAGAACTGTCTCAATCTCTAGGAGCTGATGATATAGTTGTAAAGATCGCAATATGCTCCTTTATTTCATTCCCATTAAATGCAATTATGAAGAGATTGCCGGATCGCAACTACAATTTAAAGTGCTGGTATATCTTATTTATTTCTAGTTTGTATTTATTTGGTATATTGAATAATTTTTCCTGCTTTCGTAGTTTATTTATAAGCTCGATGGCAACTTATTTAATTTCTAGATTCCTATCACATTCTAAATTGATGCCTTGGATTAATTTCTTATTCGTTATGACCCATTTAGAAATTAACCATATCACTTTAACCGATGATACTTCAAGTTATATTACTACAGGCGCTCAAATGGTTTTAGTCATGAAATTAACCTCCTTTGCCTGGAGTTACTATGATGGACAGCAAAATTCTAATGCTAGTACGGCAAAAACCTTAACACCTTATCAAAAAACAAAAATGATTGTTAGACATCCGAGCCCACTAGAATATTTAGCATATTGTTTTTTCTATCCTTCTTTACTTACGGGGCCCTCTTTTGATTTTGTAGATTTTGAAAGTTGGTTGCATTTGGAAATTTTTAAAGATTTGCCTGAATCCAAGAAGCCAAATAAGCACTGGTTTGGTCATCAAGGTAAAAGAGAAATACCTAAAAATGGATTACTTGCCTCTAGGAAAATTGTCGAATCAATGATCTGGTTGATTTTATTTACGTATAGTGATAAATTTGCACCCCTTGCACCTGTTTTGGCCAATAACGGAAAGGATTTCATTAAATCGCATTGTTTCATATACAGAATATTTTACTTGTGGTTGCTTGGATTCACCTTTAGATTTAAATATTATTCAGCATGGACCATTGCTGAAGCAAGTTGTATCCTTTGTGGGTTGGGATATAATGGGTACGACGCTAAAACCGGTAAAATTAAATGGAACCGTGTGCAAAACATAGACATTAAAGGGTTTGAGTTTGCTCAAAACACGCATGTAGCACTTGAAGCTTGGAATCAAAACACTAATAAATGGTTAAAGTATTATGTTTATTTAAGAGTATCCAAGCCCGGTAGTAAACCTGGTTTTAGAAGCACATTAATTACCTTTGTTACTTCTGCGCTATGGCATGGTACTAAACCAGGGTACTATTTAACTTTTATTACCGGTGCATTCTATCAAACTTGTGGGAAATTGTTTAGAAGAAATATAAGACCCGTGTTTATGGATAAAGACGGGATTACTCCATTGATGCCTAGGAAAAGAATATATGATTTAATTAGCTATATAGTTACGCAATTAGCGTTTGGATACATGGTCCAGCCCTTTATTGTTTTGAATTTGAATGAATCACTGATTATTTGGTCTACAGTATACTATTATATTGATATTGGTATAATTGTTACTTTATTTTTGTTTAAGGGACCTTACTCAAAAAAATTTATCAAATTTTTGAGGAGTCATTCATTGCAATACAAGCAAGCAAAAAATAGTAATACAGTTATTAATTATAGTGCTAACATGCCAATTTCACCCGACGCCATTAATTTAGGTTTACCAGATTTGGATGAAACGAGTGTTGCGGAGGTCAAAAAAGATTTTAATGAATTTAAGAAAGAATATAATGAATGGAGGGAGAAAAAAGGTTTGGAAATTGAAGAAGATAATCTGCAAAAAGCTTTTGAAAAGTTTAGAGACGAAATCAAGGGACACAATGACAAAACCGAAAAAAGAATGAGTTTTAGCGAGTATTCTCCAAAACCCATCAAAGATGATTAATTCAAGTTGAACTTGAAATTATGCTTGTTTCTAATTATATATTTACACATATATTTATTTATAATATTTTAGTTGCACTTATCATAGTCAAGGGAGGGGAAGTAAAATGTCAGTAATATTTTATTTCCAGTATACACAAGCACTACAAGTAATTTAATAAATATAAGCATGAGGAAAACATACAAATAAAAAAAAAAAAACGTCTTAAAATTCATCTGGATTGAATAGATCTAAATCTAAATCTAAATCTAAATCTTCGTCGTCCTCAGCTTCACCAGATTCCTCAGGATGATGATTTTTTTGTTGTGTGTTGAGATGATCATCTTCCTGCTTATTTACAATATTTTGTTCTTCTTGTCTATTACTATCATTTTGGTTTTCTTTATTTTTGTGTGTTCCATTGAAAATAAACGAATTCTCCTCATCTCCATTACTGGTCTTTGTATTTTCTTTTTGTTCTTGTTCTTGTTCCAATTGTTTTTGATGCTGGGTTTCTTCTTCTTCCTTTTTCTTGATTGATTCTTTTTCTTTTAATGATGACAGTGCCAACATACCCCTTCTCAAAGAATCTTCACCAGGCCATATAAAATTAGAAGGACCAATCATCTCACGGTTTAGGGTAGGTGGTATTTTGGTGAATTTTGCCAACTTCATTGAATAATCTAATAATAATTTAGTTTTAATATTTTCTCTTTGTTTCAATATAATTTTTTGTTCAATTTTGACTTGTTTCTCCATGGGCAAACGATTCAATTTCATGTAACAGTCATTTAATGTGGTTAATATCCAGTGAATATTATTTTGCAAATTTGTTTCATATTCATTTAGCTTCATTAAGTTTTTGTTCATTTGATCATATTTGGGAAATTCATTTAATTGATTCATTAGTTTCGAGTCTGTTTCTATAATTTTACTAGCCAATGGAAGCGATGGCTTGAAGCTATCTACAGTTTCTACAAAATTTTCTATATTCTTTTCATATTGGTCGACTATATTGTAAAGCACAGGAAGCTTGATATCGTTATTTTTGACATTTATATTTGGATCTATCACTGCAGTTGTTGTCACCATGTTTCTTTTGTTACTCGGTAAAAGAGTGATTCCAAAATTGTCTGCATCATTATTAATATTATTTACTCCCGCCATATTTTGTGTATTTCCTGGTACATTTGATTTTAAAGTAGAATTATTCACATTATTATCACTATGGCTAAAGTTTTTTGAGCTTGGCGACGTTAACAAGGTATTATTAACATTTTGGGCATCCATTTCTTTTGAATTATTTTGTTGGTAATATTTTTACGTGTCTTACCTAACTATCTGTTCATTTATTCACTTAAGAAGATGCGTTTTGACTATCATATAACCTTGTTATTATCAAGTCGTAAAAAAAGAAAAAGAAAAAGAAAAAAAAAAAAAAAAAAAACTTTTTTTTAAACTTTAATTATATACATATAAAATCATTTATTTCACCCCTTCTTTTTTACAAGATAGTCCGAATTAATTTAATTTTATCATCCGCAATTCCGACAAAACAGATGTTTATGAATGGAAGGGTAAAAGGCACTGATGTTTGAAAACGGAAATTAAAAGGATAAATCAATAAAATTAGTGACTTAAGCCATTATTAAAGATTAAATTATATTTATATTAATTCATTTTTTATTTTATCTTTTCCCCCCCATTTTAACTTTAGTTGACCCCTCACATCTCAATTACACCCGAATAGCCAACTCATAGGGCCATGTACTGCATATTAAGACTATCAATTCTGGAAAATAATGCTAGTCAAACCAATAATTTCCAAATATCTTTGGTCAATCAGAGGCAATGGACTTAGTGGAAAATAAAACAGTAACGACAAATAAATATATTCCACCAATTTATTAATCTAATGATCAAAAAAAAAAAAAAAAAAAACTTGAATAAAAATTAAAAATAATATATATTGACTGAATACTACATACATCAAGTTATTTTGCATCCATTCAGCAAATACACCTACAAATAACAACGATAATATTACCAAAAATAACACCAAAAAGAAAGAAATATATATATATATATATATATTAGTTATTTTATTATGATTTGTTCCTCTTTAGCTTCCTTGATATCGTCATTAGAGCAATTTTGTTTTGATTCTCGATAATCTTTCAAGCCTCTTTCCCATAAGCCATGGCTTTCCCCAATGATGTACGTGATAACTCTATTCTTATAGCCATCTTCACCCATATACTTCAAATTCTCAATGATATCGTCTAACAAAATCGCTTTACCAACAGATATACCATCCTTCAACCCAAATTGCTTGACATTAACAACATGAATGTGGAAATGATAGTATGACGGTTGGTAATGAACAAAAATCCTCAACACATCCGACTCAATTTTATAAGCACAGGTAACAATTTGCTTAATTTTATCTTGAATTTCAATCAACCAATCCCTATCTTTATATCTTAAATCTCTAATTGACCTAATATCGTCCCTATAGACAATAGCCACCAAATATAGGGCATCTATTTCTTCAGGTTCACCAGACCACTTCATATCAGGTAATAAAACAAATTCCTTGGGGTCTTTATATATAATTCTGTCTAATTCTGCATCTTTGTACAAAATGTTATACACCCAATTCAATCTGCCATTATTATGCATCTCCTCAATATATGGCAAAACTATGGTTACATACATTTCTGGGGTTTCCCTGATAATATGAAATTTTTGTTCAATGTATTTTTTAATATGAACTTCAGTGGCTGGCCAAATTAAATTCAATTTAACATTTAATCTGGACTCCTCATCGACCGCACCATATTCTTCAAATCTGATCAACCCCCAATGATAGATGTCATTGCAGGCAATATCCTTCACCAATTGTAAATCAGTCAAGTGTTTATAATCATTTTCATCAAAATGTAATTTTTCTAATATGATGATGGCTTGTTCATTTTTAATTTTACCTAATAAGGAAACTGTTTTGGTTTGAGGATTCGATTCTAATACTTTATCAAGTTTAAAATCTCTAACCAAATTTTTTATAATACTGTACTCTGTGATTGTATTAGAAGTAGTATTATTCATTTTATCCTTTGTGCAATTTTTTTTCTTTTATTAATATATATATATACTTATGGTTTAGTTTTGTAAATAAGGTGGTAAAATGAATATATACACAACCACATACACACATATATATATATAAATAATATGAATTAAACAGAAAGAATGGGTAAAAGGCAAGTATAAAAAGAAGAAAGTGACTTTAAAACAGCAACATCAATTTTTTTTTTTTTTTATTTTTTTTTTTATTTAAAACTTTTTAGCTAGGAAATAAAAGCATATGAAAAGAAGAAGAGGAAGAAAAAGGGTAAAAAATATATATATATATTTATATTTATGCCGCACCCTTAAAAAAAATTTCTTTTTTTCTTTTTTTAATTTATTCCAGTTTCGGAAGCTTCGGAAAATGGGACAATAAATTCACGGACTAATCCACTAGTGGACTAGTGGACAATCATAGTCCGAGACATTCTATAACCCACAATATTTTATACGCTACGAAATGTACATAAAACTTATTTATTTATTTATTTATTTATTTATTTATTTATTTGTTAGTTAGTTTGTTCCTTTTCATTTTACTTATAAAAACTTCCACCAAATTAAAAAAACGAACAGAAATGCAACAAAAGCCACTGGTGCATATTGGCTAATCAATAGCTGTAAATTAATTTTTCGTGCAGATCTTCTATATTTCTTAGCATCTTGTCTTAAAGAAGCACTCATGTCACTCATCTTATCCAAAGAATCACCTCTGTATAGAATATCTTCAATGTTTTTAGTCATGATTTGTTTGACACCCTGCAAATCTTGATTTAATTGATCTAGGTTTGAGTGAACACGATTATCATTATAAATCTTTTTGGTTTTTTGCAAAAAATTATCAAAAGTAACAAATGCATATGGTCTAATATTTGGTTTATTGTACTCATTACCATAGCTGTGTTCGAATTCTGTGCTCACATCTTTTAGATAGCTAAAACATATGTTTCTTGGATAACCCTTTTCTACGATCACAAAATATATAATCGAGTTGATTCTTATGTAGTGTGTTTCATAAAATTCACTTTCAATGGTAGCTTCGTTGGCTGATTGTGGTGTGAACCTCGACAATAATATCTTTATCTTTTTTTTTTGTTCGTTTAGTACTGGGTCAGTGTCATCATCGACTGAGCTACATAATGGAAGGCCTATTATACAAATATTTTATTTATTTTTTCTTTTTTTCTTTTTTTTTCTTTTTCCTTTTTTAATTTATTTTGATGCGTGGAAAAGTGATTATATTACTATCAGTGTTCCGAATAATAATTCTAATATTATTATGATTATTATTCTTATTAGAATGATTGGTAATCATATTGAAATTGTTAAAAAAAACACACACACACACATATATATATATAAAGAGAAAAAGAGAAAGAAAAAGAAAAAGAAAAACAATATATAAAGTGTAATTGTTGTTGTTAGTAATAAATAAAAAATCTTGGAAATAAACACTACCAGAGGTAGATAAATAAATATGTGAATATAAGGATATTTTAAACATACCATCATCTCTGAATATTAGAGTGGATTTAATCATTACACTTGTGTACTACTTTGGCTGAGAATATTGGTAGTATTTAGGTGTTCAATTAAACTTGTGTGTTTTGTTGTTATATATTCTTAATGTTATTATTTTTTATTTTTTTTTTTTTTTTTTTTTTCTTTCTTTCTTTCTTTTTTTTCCATTTTTATTTATTTTTCAAAATATGTGTATATTTACCCGGATGTTAGAAAGTGATAAACCCTAACCAGAGGGCTTTTTTAGCTGGTTTTAATTTTTTTTTTTTTTTTTTCATGTTGCTGTGCTACTATTTTAAATATTCCATTTACAATTTACAGTTTACAATTTGTCGTTACCGCCAAAAACGATAAAAGTGTCGAGAAAGCTCATCTCTAAAAATGCCCTCGGAAAATTGTGGAGACACTCTACTTAAAGGTTTCCTTTTTTGAACATGGATTTAAACAGCAAGTGTTAGAGAGGCAAATGCCTGATAAGATAATATTAAGAATCTTATCATAATAATTCATTCATTCCTGTACTCCAATAAAAGGTTCTAGAATTGGCTGGATGTTTATGTTTATATTCTTCCATTAATCGAGGTGTTATAAAGATAAAAAAACAAAAAACAAAAAACAAAAAACAAAAACTAAATATATTATATAAAGAACGCAACTTAAGGATAAAAAGCATAAGAGGAGAACTTTTTTCTTTCTTTCTTTTTTTCTTTTTCTTTTTTTTTCTTTTTTTTTTCTTTCCTCCCCCTTTTTACTTCTAAAGAATATCCAAAAAGTCATAAAACTAAACTAATATCAATATTTAGTGTTTTAATCCTTAAAGAACCCGTAAAATCAAATAATGTCTACTATCACAACAACCGCGTCATCTGACTCTAAATTAGAAACTGTTGGCACTATAACCAATAACAGAGGTTATCATCTGTCTACACAAGGTATTCACAATTTAGCAACTGGGAACGTTGAATATGAAAATAAAAAACCCATTTATAAAACAAAAGAAGAGGAACGTAGGGCTACTTTAGAGCATATGGCTGGTGTTTTTAGAGTATTTGGTAGACGTGGTTTTAATGAAGGTGCCGCTGGTCACATTTCTGTTCGTGACCCAATTGATAGATCAACTTTTTGGATCAATCCATTAGGTCGTCATTTTAGTTTAATATGTGTTAGCGATCTAGTTCATGTTGACGAACATGGTAATATTTTGCCAGACGGTAATACCAATTGTGTTATAAATACTGCTGGTTTAAAAATTCATTCCCAGTTACACAAAGCAAGACCAGACGTTAACGCCGCATGCCACACTCATTCTATTTATGGTAAAGCATGGTCAACGTTTGGCAGAGAGTTAGATATGTTGAATCAAGACGTTTGCATGTTTTATAAAAAACATTCTGTTTATAAAGACTTTGGAGGTGTTGTTTTGGAAGAAGAAGAGGGTAGAAAATTAGCTAAAGCATTAGGGCCTGAAAACAAAGCTGTTATTTTACAAAACCATGGTTTATTAACTGTGGGCGAAACTATTGACGAAGCCGGCTATTTATTTACGTTAATGGAGAGATGTTGCGAAGTTCAATTGTTAGTGGAAAGCACTGGCCTACCTAAAAAAATTATTGGCGATGAGGAGGCCTATTATACTTATTTCAATACTTCTGACCCAGAAACTCTATACACTGAATTCCAACCAGAGTACCAATTGGAATTAAAATTAACTAATGGTGACTTTTTGAAATAACTGTTTCTCTAATTAAGTACTAAGTATTATTTATTAAGTATTATTTATTCTTTTTTTTTCCAAATCATGTATCCAGTATTCAAGCTTAAGTATAACACATAATTAAATCTATCTTCCGTATCTATTATATTTTCTCCTTCACCCCTTTTATTCACTTCTTCCATTGCCACTTGTATATATATATATATATATATATATATATACAAACAAACATGCACACTAGATGATAGACAACATAATTCATTTTGAACTTTCTACCTACAATAGCTAGCTTATGTATTTGAAATAAAGACTGAACCAGCAACTAATATTTTTATACATCAGTACTAGCATCATCTTCATTATTACCTAAAGTATCAAGATCTTGTTTAATTTTATCCAACTCTAATATAATTTGTTCATTAATCCGTTCAACTTCCTTTATATTAGACTCAATTTTTTCTCTAGAACTGTATAGTTTTAAATTTTCCAAAAAATTTTCTGAGCCACCTAAAGATTGGATATCATTTCTTAATTTTTCTATAATCATGTGATTTTTTGTAGTCTCAAAGATATTGATATTACCAGTACTAGCACTGGCATTATTTAAGTCTTCGTTCAATCGTGCTTCAAAGTTGTAATTTTGAAATTGTTGTTCTAGATCACCAGGATTGATATTATTCTCAGTATTACCGATGTGATTATTATAGATATGATAACTTTTTTCGGTTTCCTTTATTAGTTCGTCATCTATGTTTTCATTAGACATGGTTTTGTGCAATTTATTATTATTATTATTATTATTATTATTATTATTAGTATTGCTAATGCTAGATAGGGTTATATGTCCTTTTTCT
The DNA here is from genome assembly GCF_020623625.1 of Saccharomycodes ludwigii. Lineage (NCBI taxonomy): Eukaryota > Fungi > Ascomycota > Saccharomycetes > Saccharomycodales > Saccharomycodaceae > Saccharomycodes > Saccharomycodes ludwigii. The sequence goes on from NC_060200.1 coordinate 2,119,213, forward strand.
TGCTGTATCCTCGGCCTTTTTCTACTATTTTTTGTTTTAAGACTACCAATACCACCGTTGGTATATGTTGGTTTCATTGTAGATGTAGCTGTGGTATTAACGTTTTCATTAGTAAATACCATATTATTTGAAACAGTTGTAGCATGCAAAACCTTGTTTTTTTCGTTATATAATTGTAAACATATTTCTTCGTATGAATCCAATGTTCCAATATCATTATTATTATTATTATTATTATTATTATTATTATTATTATTATTATTATTATTATTATTATTATTATTATTATTATTATTATTATTATTATTAACATTAGTAGATATTTTTTGTTGCTTTTTTTGTGATTGCCTACGAAATATTTGCTCACCAAGTTCTAATGATTTTTGGATAAAATCATAAATATATCTTTCGCTGATTCCTGGAATATTTTCGGTGTCAGCAAATTGGCTTTCACCTTGTCCTTCTTCATGCATTTCTTCCTCAAAATCATTTTTTAACTCAGATTTTATATATCTATTGTAAAAATTGGCACATTTAACGCGTACTTCTTTACTATAATTTTTTTTTGATGATTGCAGAAATATCTTGTTATATATTAGGTATTCTATAATTAGGCACATATGTTGCTGTCTTTTAAATTTGTCTCTTGGCCAGTGAAATTTGTTACTATTAGAACTATTATTATATGTACGTGGCGATTTATTATTATTATTATTATTATTGTTGTTGTTGTTGTTGTCATTATTACTAAGTGCTGGAGTGGGCGCATTAACCATAATACTGGTAGAATTAGCAACATTAGTATTGTAATTATGTTCATTAGCGGTAGTGCTATGCCGATTATTATGACTATTATTGATATCCATCTTGCGTATATTTATAGCCTTTTTGGAACTCTATCTTTTCCTTTTTTTTTTTTATATATATTTCTCTTTATTATTTTCCTTGTTAAATATAATAATAATTTGCTATAGTAGCCAAATAGAATGTCAATAATATCGTATGTTATCGTCGTTAGATTTTAATAAAAACAATCGTTCGTGTACAACAACTTTACAAATTTTGATTCAAAAAAAAAAAAAAAAAAAAAAGAATTAATGTGGCATAGAAATATTCGTTTTAAATTATTTTTTAATTAAAATTATTAACAAATGTGTTGGGACATACGCACATCGTATAAAATGCGAACCCGCTGCAAGAACATTCTGCTAGATGTAACAATCAGGAATACCAATGATAGCAACATATCTATATTACCAATCACGAGACATATAACAACGAGGGAAACTTTACATTAATAACTAGTAAATGTGTAATAATATGGACTGCAAATACTAAAAAAATAATAACATAGAACTAAATATATAAGTCATCTATAACAAAGAAAAGCATAGATAATAAAAGATTAAGTTTGATCATTGATAAAACAAGAAGAAAATATATACTATCGTATCTATATATATGATCAGACACCCTAAAGACAAAAGAATAATCCGACTCTGGGTACCAACCTATCTCTTTGAACAATCCATGCAATATCTTTTTATTTTAATTATTGCTTATCCTTTTACATCCATTTACTTACAATTATATAATCAATAATTACTTTTCAGTTGGCTAGGAATGTTTTACTATATTCTATCATATGGCGTCATCCCTTAAGAATCGCTTACTGCTATTGCAGTCTACTTTATAAGATGCTTTGCTTTTTTTTTTATTAGTTGTTGATATTATCGATGCATATTTGATGGTTGTGGCAGCGAGATTGCTGCATTGTCATGTATTATCGAATATAAGTCATCTTTTTTTCGCATTTTCTCGCGTCTTTTTTTTTTTTCATGTATTTATTTAATTTTTTTTTTTTTTTTTTTTTTTTTTTTTTTTCTTGTTTACTAAAGCTTATTATCTTAATAATTATTATCACTATTGCTGAAAGAAAGCAAAGTCAAAACTTGAGGTATAATATACAATAAGCACATATAAATATATTTATAATAAGATGTCTGGAGGTGGTAAAATACACGGAGGTGGTAAAGGTAAATCATCATCGCCAGTAGTATCAACAACTCACGGTTTGAAATCGCAAAGTTCATCAGCAAGGGCAGGTTTACAATTTCCTGTGGGGAGAATTAAACGTTACTTAAAAAAGACAGCTGCTGGTAAAACAAGAGTAGGATCTAAAGCAGCCATATATTTAACTGCTGTACTAGAATACTTAACTGCTGAAGTTTTGGAATTGGCAGGCAATGCAGCTAAAGATTTGAAAGTTAAAAGAATCACACCAAGACATCTACAATTGGCTATTAGGGGAGATGATGAATTAGATTCTTTAATTAGAGCCACTATTGCTTCTGGTGGTGTATTGCCCCATATAAATAAAGCCTTATTATTGAAGGTTGAGAAAAAAAAGTCTTTTAAGAACTAGAATGAAGATTCTTTATTGATGAGAGGGAATAAAAATAAGGAGAGAGAGAGCAACTTAACATTGACTTATTATTTTTATTTTTTTTTTTGGATACCCAACTATTGTTATTATTATTATTATTATCATTATCATTATCATTACTGTATTATCATTAATTATCATGTACTCTTTCTTTTTTCCGTCATAAGTTATTATTATAAGTATATGTGTATTTTTTAAGGAAAGAATATAAACTTAGTATTTTATTTACAAGAGAATATATATATATATATACGTATAAGGTATAATGTCACTTAATTTTCTTTCCTCTTCTCACTATTAATACGGCTTAAAATCAATGAATTCTTTTCACCTTGTAATTTTAATTGTTTTTTCAAATCTTCTATTTCTTCCTGTAATATGCCAATGTCATTAGTAACAGCTTCTCTTCTAGCAGATTCTTTTTTCATTTGACGTATAGTCTCAAACGCCACTATACCACCAGCAACTGAAAATACAAACAGCTCACTTAATATAGTGGCTCCATTCTCTACCGCTTTCTCATCATTCAAGGGTCGCACAACCGGCTTGATTTTTATATTATTACCAGTACCCTTGTATTTTGTCGAGGTTAACTTAGCCTTTATTGCTAAATCTGTTTTATGCATCCTTTGTGCGAATGAAATACACAGTTTCTTAAAAGTTTCATGTTGCTTCGCCTGTGCCTTGATTATATTTGCTATTGGCCTTGATACTTGACGTAACGCTAGTGCTAAAAGTTTTATTGTTATAGCACCACTCATAGTCTATATATATTAATGGTAGTGTTAGCCGCCCACTGTTGAATCGAATGGAAAGCAAGGCTTTCTTCTGAACGTGTAAGAAAAAAAAAAAATTAAAAAGTAAAAGAGAGAAAAAAAAAAGACAGGTGATCCGTATTTATGGAAATGCTTTTATAAATTGTAACCTACGAACTAAATGTCTCAGAGCTCTGCGGGAATTGTCAGAAAGAAACCAACAAAAAAAAAACAAAAAAAAACAAAAAAAAAAAAAAAAGGGAATAAATCAAAGCCCACGTTTAAGTTGTTTCAACAATCATAAATAATATACGGACTATCTCCCTTTTACCAAGTCCTTTATCTCTTTTTCTTTACTCTTTACATTCAACATACCATCCATATTATTTTCACTCCTTATCATTAATCATACAAGTAATAACATATCATTTTGAAAATCACTCCTATTCATATAATTAAACATGCTAACTGTCACAAGAAGAAAATTACATTTTCTGGGATACGCATTTGTCTCATATATAGCTACAACCTTTGTAGTTTTAGAATCATTATATTCTTCAACAAGTTTTCTGTCAGCAACATGCAAGCTAACACAAGGATTCCCGCTAATTGTGCTTTGCAATTTTGCCATATTAAATAGCATATTAATTTGGCAACTTTCCATCTGGCTATTATTTGGAGACTTGAGATTGATCGAAACCGAACATATTTTCGAAAGATTATCTTTTGCAATTATAAATGGAATTTTCACTTCTTCAATGTTTAGAGACCAAGACTTTTTATCTGGGATTTTTTTCACTGGGGTAATTATTGCTTTAAGTGTATTGCATTGGATTTTACAGGACAGATTAGATCAATTATACTTAACTTCCACTTCGATTACCACAATGCACAACAATACTAGCAGCAGAAGTATCCTATCCAAGTATATTTTCTCTAAATTTTATCTCAATACACTAGTTTTATTTTTTATTGATATACAGTTGTTTAGATCATGCTTTGAAACATCCTTGATAACGAATAATTTATATTTAAAGATTATTGAATTTCCCACTCAGAAATTACACAAAGAACATTCAGATCCCTTTCGTTCTTCTGTCCCAGTGTTCTTAATTTTTGCCCTAAAATTTGCAGTTCTAACTATTTCTTTATTGAATATATTTGGACGTTCCATTATTAATTTATTTGAAATTTACAAATTGAGCCAAATGAACGTAGCAGCAGCAACACCAGTAGCAGCAGAAGAAGGAGAAGCAGGATCAACAAGTACCAGCGATGATGATGCTTTTGAGAATAAATTCAAGTATGAACTTTGCCTTGATATTTTCACTGATGTATTAAAACTAATTGTGAGGGGGTTGGTTTGTATTCCATTACAGTTACCGATTATGCTTATAAAAGATTTAATTTTTAATCTAATTTACATTATAAACAACTCAAAAAAGTTATATGGGATCATTAAAAATTCTAAACAATTGAATGAAAAATTACCTGATGCCACATTAGAGGATTTAACTAAGAATAGAGATAGTGGAGGTGATACTGGTATTACTGCGGAGCATGGGGGAGATGAACAAGAAGATAATGAATTATGTACAATTTGTATGGATGATTTGGTCTTAAATTCACGTAATGCTCCCAAAAAATTACCTTGTGGCCATATTTTACATTTGAATTGCTTAAAACATTGGATGGAAAGATCACAAACATGTCCTGTTTGTAGAGTTTCTGTGTTTGATTCAAAAGGAAATTTGAAACCATCTATACAAAATGATACTCCTAACGCAAGTACAACAAACAACAACAACAACAACAACAACAACAACAACAACAACAACAACAACAACAACAACAACAACAATAATAATAATACCAGAAATAATGCACAAGGAAATACAATGAGCAATAGAGCTCCAAATGATTCTACTGAAAGTACTATCCTCATGCCCACTCCAACTTCTAATAACACAAACGCTGCCAGCCATGTTATCAAAGTTTCTAAATCAACTAATAATATTATTAAAAATAATGTTCCACAGGATTGGTATCCATTTGAAATGAATGAAGAAACGAAAAAAATTAGTATTTATGATCGTAGCAGTAATCTAGCTCCTGCTAATACTAGTAATAAAAATTTGACTTTGGTACTTGAAAAAACTGAGCGAATTGAGGATAACAGTAATGACGAGGATGTTCAAGATCCAAACAGCAGTATTAAGAAAAGAACAATTAAACGCGATCTCATTATACCTCCTTCTAACAACCAGGAAATCGAAAGCCTAAAAAGAAAGGTATCGGATTTACAACATAGATTAGATGAACTGACTAATATAAAAAAATCAAAAACTGAATGATAGTATACACATGTTTATATATGTCAAAGCAAAGGGGGGAAAAAAAAAAAATGGAACAAATAAGTAGGAACAGACAGTACAAACTTAAAATATGACGATATATATATATATATATATATATTTTTTTTTTTCTTTCTATTAATGCTTATTTTATCTTTATATATCTAGAAGTACATATAGTTTTATACGTAAAATAATATAAATAACAATGATGATAGGTTTATGCTGAATGTTTTACCATTATTAAAGGTTATTTTTTATTTTGTAAGTCTTTAGTTGGGTTAGTCTGAATTTTCATCACTGTCATTAAAATATATTGGTTCTCCCGATCCTATCATATCCAAGTCTTTTAAAAATAAGTTATCTTCTGTTTGCTGAGTGTTAAGATCATCATCGTTATAGACATTGTCTCTGTTGTAACTATCATCTTCAAAATAGCCCTCATGACCCGGACTTTTGTTGTTTTCTGCACTGTTATTTCTCATATACGACCTTTTATTAACTCTAGTTGTTTCAAATTCATCTTCACTAGCGGAAGCGTAAAAGGATGAGGGATATTCGGGAGAGTTACCATTATTAGTAATGCTGTCTGATTCAGAGCTTATATGCTTCTTTTCTTCTTCTCCGTCAACACCGATAATATTACCATTTGACTGTAATGTGGATGAGTACATTCTTTTTTCGCACTCCAGTAGTTGATTTTGTATTAATAATTTGTCATAAACAAATTCTTTATCTTTATCACAGACATCTGCCAATGCCTTTTTACACGAGTGCAAATGCTGAATTACTTGATTGTTTGAGACTTCTTGATTACGATTCTTGGTTCTAGAAATCAATATTTGTAAACTTAGGTGATCTGCTTTAACCAAATGAGCAGTAGCCAATATGTACCAAATCATTGAATCATCCATAAATGGGGGAACCAAACACATTTCGTTAATTTTATCGATAATCCATTGTATCTTATCCAAGTCAATGGCAGTACTATCATCGTCAGCAATTCCATAGCTTTTTCTAGTCAACGAGGAGGTACTACTAGCTGCTGTCTCAATTAATAAAGACCATAGCCATGAATATATATAAATGGGTGTATGCTTTGTTGAGCCACTTCTCCAGACAGGATCCAAAAAATAATTGGTTGATTGCCTGAAAATGGTTTTTGATGAAAAAACGGTACTTAACCACTCTAAAAAATCAATGTATTTTTTGTTATTATTGTTGTTATTCTCAGCACTAAAGTCACTATCTATCCTTTGCTGGGCATTTTTCAATGTTACCACACCTAATGACCAGATCGACCTAATATCAATCTTAGGCAATCTGATCAATATAGAGAAAATCTTATAACATCTGTTCCAATCCTGCCCATATATAGCCATATGCCACATGGTAATTAAATTGTAAACGTGTTTGTTCAAAAAATTTCTGTTCAGGATGGTGATGTTATCTGCACTGCTATTTTCCCTTTTTAAAATTTCATTTAATAATATCGTCAATTCTTTATTCTTAGTGTTATGCTTAGTATTTTCACCACCGGCAAATTCTGCAGAATTTATAACTTTTTTGGTTAATTTTTTAACACGTTTGGAATTCACCACTTGCCTATCAATGGGTCTAACATGATTGTCTCCCCCCTTTTTTTTTTTTTTTTTTTGAAATTTAGCTTCATGATCATTTTTGCTATTGTTACCATTATCAAACCACCACTCGTATGTATTTTCTGGTTTAATATACCCTTTTAGTAATTTGGATTCATAATCAACATCAGATTCCAAAGAATTCTCGTCTTCTTCATTTGCCAAATCCCCCTCGCTATTTATCCTTATATTATTGTTTATATATTCTTCATCCAGTTCGCTAGGCAAAGGTGTGATTACGCTTTGTTGGGTTTGATTTTCATTATCAAAAACACTACTATTCTTACTACCACTTTCTCCATCACCATTACTATTATATTTTTTTAATAGAAATTTATATTTGCATCGAATCTTAGCTTTCCTTTTAATTTGTCCGTTATGAGAAACAATTGGAACTTCAAACATTTCTATATGGCTATTTTTAGCTAATATTTATTGTACCTACTGGTTAATTGTTAAGATGTGTTTGATTGCTTATCTACATTTATTTTATTTAAAGGTTTGATTGAAAAATCTAGCGTTTCCCTCTTTATCTGAATGAAACAATCAAGCAATTAAATCCTTGCAATGTAATATGGGTAATTAATTCAGTTCACACTGAAAGGGGATATTATTACTGCTACTACTATTATTGACATTGTGATTAACGGCAAAATAAAATTTATAAGTATATAACATTCATAAGAAAAGAAAAAAAAAAAAAAAAAAAAAAAAGAAAAAAAAAAGAAAAGTTCAAAATTCAAACAAACCGTAACGGCTTATATTTTTTTTATTAAAAAAAAAAAAAAAAAAAAAAAAAAACACGTACAGAAATAGCCCTAATTTATATAAACATTTGGCGTATGGTTAAAGAAAAGTAATGTGTGATGTCGTCCGTTACACACAATTACCAATAAGCAGAATCATGACCGAAAAAAAAAAAAAAAGAAAAAAAAAAAATTGATAATTACATAATAAATAATCACAATAATAGTAATACGACAATAACAAATACCTTATTATCATCACTATATTGTATCAATAACTTCATTATCAATGATACTATAGCGCATATATAAATATATATATATATATATATATATATATATACGTCTAGAAACTAATTATTTACATGGGACTGGACAGCAGAGACAGACAAGTTCATCAATAACATAATATATATATGTATAGGTAATACTTCAAAGAGGCAGCAAGCGAAAAATAAGCTTTTTTTTTTTTAAAAAAAAAAAAAAAAATAGATATGATAAAAGGAATAGATACACCTAAGATCACCTATCACATCATACCGCCCATACCTGGCATACCACCCATGCCTGGCATACCGGCAGCAGGTTTAGCAGGTTCTGGTGCGTCGACAATAGCAACCTCAGTGGTAGCCAACAAAGAAGCAACACCGGAAGCATCGACTAGACCAGTTCTAACAACCTTGAATGGATCAATAATACCAGCTTCCAACATATCAACATATTCACCCTTAGCAGCATTGTAACCCTTACTAAAATCATTACCAAACTCATCGACAAGCTTGCCAACAATAACAGAACCCTCTTCGCCAGCATTTTCAATAATCTTCTTTGCTGGTCTAGTAATGGCCTTTCTAATAATATCAACACCCAACTTCTGGTCAAAGTTTTCAGTTACAACATCGTCTAAAACTCTAGCAGCCTTTACCAAAGCGGTACCACCACCTGGCAAGATACCTTCCTCAACGGCAGCTCTAGTAGCGTTCAAGGCATCATCATAACGATCCTTCTTTTCACCGACTTCCACCTCACTAGAACCACCAACTCTAACAACGGCTACACCACCACTTAACTTAGCCAAACGCTCTTGCAACTTTTCTTTTTCATACGAGTTGCTAGTGGTTAAGTCAATAGAACCTCTGATTTGTTCAATTCTGTTTTGAATGGCTTCTTTTGGACCAGCACCGTTTAAGATAACGGTATCTTCTTTAGTTACAGTGATAGCATTGCAAGAACCTAACAGTTCCAAATTAACATTCTCCAACTTCAAATCTAGTTCTTCAGTAAAAACAGTACCGCCAGTCAAAACAGCAATGTCGCCTAAAGTGTTCTTTCTATTATCACCAAAGCCTGGAGCCTTAATGGCACAAACTTTAACTTGACCTCTTAGCTTGTTCAAAATACAAGCAGCCAAAGCTTCACCATCAATATCTTCAGCAATGATGACCAATGGTCTTCTGGTTTGATTGGAGATCTCTAAGGAGGGGATTATATCTTGAATAGAGGAAATCTTCTTTTCGCTCAACAATATTAATGGCTTTTCAAACTCGACTTTGGCATGCTTAGTATCGGTAATGAAATATGGAGAAATATAACCACGATCAAATCTCATACCCTCAGTAATTTCCAACTCATCTTCCATAGTCTTACCCTCCTTAATGGTAATGACACCTTCCTTACCAACCTTTTCCATGGCGCTGGCCAATAGCTTACCAACATGAGCATCACCGTTAGCAGAAATAGTGGCAACTTGCGCAATTTCGGCGGAGGTAGTGATTTCCTTCTTCTTGGAACTCAAAAATTCAATAACTTTTTCAACAGCAGCCTGGGTGCCCTTTCTCAAATCCATTGGATTGCAACCGGCAGCTACATTCTTAACGGATTCGGTGAAAATAGCCTTACCCAAAACGGTAGCAGAAGTAGTACCATCACCAGCGGCCTCATTAGTTTTCCCAGCAACCTCTTGTAATAATTTGGCGCCCATGTTTTCAAATTTGTCTTGCAAAGTAATAGACTTAGCTACAGTTACACCATCTTTGGTGATCTTTGGAGCACCAAATGGTTGTTCAATTAGTACGTTACGACCTTTTGGTCCCAATGTTGCAGAGACTGCATCCGCTAAAGTTTCGACACCCTTCAATAGAGCAGCTCTCCCTTCAATGCCGAATTTCAACTCCTTATGAGAGTAAAAACGACGAGCAAGGATTCTTGTTGTGGCTTGTTGATTACGGATGATTGTTCTTCTTAACATTTTTCTTCTTTGTGTGTATGTGTGAATATGTAGTATTCTTTTACTGATAATCTGTTTAAATTCTGAAAAAAAAATATGCGAGAATTATAATTGAATGTGAGTGAACGTATGTACTTGCATTAATTAAGAGACAAAAGTAGTGACATTGGGAAAACGCGTGGTAACAAGCAAAGGAAAAACAAGAAAAACATATATATATATATATATATAGTTATTGAGGTGGCTAGTAAGTATTGTATAACTATAAGGACCAATAGAAGAATTAATTAAGTAATTCATTAATACAAAAAAAAAAAAAAATTTTTTTTTCCTTAAAATTCTTTGACATTCCATGATCGTCCATCTTCCTTGTCTTCTTTGTCCTTTCCCTCCACCGCCCCCCTTTTTTTTTTTTTTCTTTTTTCTTTCTTTCTCTTAATAAAAAATGTACGCAGAAAAAATTCGACAGAGGATGGATGGAAGGGGGGGGGGGAAATAAAAAAATAATATATATATATATATATCTAGCCGGGTAAAGATAATCACTTTGGGATCAGTACTGTCTATAATTATTGGTAATATTAATACGCTGCTTTTGTCCGGAAAGTTTCACATGCAACCGGTATATTAATAATCAAAATATTGCTTTGTAATACAAAATAAATAATGCGTAGTATAAAAAAAGAAAATAAAAAGTTTATTCTGAGTGTACTATGCCCATTTTTTTATGGATCTCAGAATTTATTAAACAAATCCGGGTAAAACAAACAAGAGGACGTCTACCAAGAAAGAAAAAGGTTGCATGAACGAAAAATAAAAGTTTTACTAGTTGTATTTGGAAAAGACTGGGAGGCGTTATTTTTGATTTTTATAATCTACAATGAAGTTTACTACAATTTTTCTCTAAAAAAAAAAAAAATATCATCAACAACAAAAATTCCTCTGAGAACCTAGTTAACTTACAAGCTGAAAACTAATTTGTTATAAACAAATACAACAAATATCATTTACTCATTTATATACTACTTACAGTAGTATATATATCTAATCCTTTGCATTTATTTTTTTTTTATTTTTTTTTTTTTTTTTTTTTTTTTTTTACAAATATATATCCCCTCTCCTTTAGTAATTGTCCAGTAATTAGTAGGTGTTAAGATTTATTTGATCCTCGCAACCATCGATTAAACAAGAAGTAAAGCAACCACGATAAAATCGAGAAAAAGAAGAAAAAAACAAAAAACAAAACAAAACAAAAAAACTCGGTAAAAGTTTTACTGTATACACATTGAGGTTCACAAAGAATTCTAAAATATTTCTAAAAAAGGTTTTATCTAGCACACCTGATTCTACAGAGGTTGAAAGTAATAATAATAGCACGGGAAACAACACCGCCACTAAATTAAATAACACTAGCTCCAATAAACATACACTCGCTAACGAAGATAACGACGTTCCAACTAACACAAGTGACAATATCAGTAGTATCAGCGATAGCAACAATAGTAGTGGCAGTAAAAACAACAACAAAAGCAAAAGCAAAAACAAAAACAAAAACAAAAACAAAGATAAAAACAGCGGCGTTAGTAATAATACTACCGAAAAGCATAGCAACAGCAACAATATAAGTTCAGCCTGTGGTATCGATAACAAGGACAGTGCAAATTCGACATCTGTTACATCATCTATTTATACCAGGGTAAGGAGAAGATATAATAGTATCCATACCACCAACAAAAACAAAGAGCTACCAAGTTTGGATAGTTTACTTGAATTGGACCCAAACAATATTGATTCAGATAGCAAAAAGGCCAACCATATTATTTCAAATAAGAAATCGTTTAAACATATTCATAGGCATAAAATCCATAGAAAAATAAGAAGAGCAATTAGCGACAATAATACTCTTCCTGGTCATCCAACTATCGCTATTGCTAAAAATAAAAATAGAAAAAGTAGTGTTTCAGATTTGGTTCCGTCAGGTGCAATAACATCACCGAGTTCTAATAAAGTACCAAGTAAATTCATTGAGCTATCAGCCAACACACATACCACCATAAGCCCTATAGCAACTAGAGGAAGTATATCAACAGCATCTTTATCCTCTTCAAGGTCATCCTTAGAATTATATCATAGTTACAGTAATAGCACTAGAAATAGCTTTTCGTCCACTAGATTAAACTCGGCTTCTAATCATATGACTAGTGACAATAACATTAGTATGAATAACAGAGGCTATTACGATCATGATGTCAGTCATGATGGCAACACGAATATTTCCAAATACCATAGAAAATATATCAATAATGCCATTATTACTGAGAATGGTATATTGATTAAAAATTTAAACGATCCGCACAATGGATACAGTGATTACTCTGAAGAAGATGATGGGGACAATTCTGATAGGAATTCAGTATTTGAGACAGCATCTTTAATTTCCTGTGTAACTTGTTTAAGTGAAAATACAATCTCTTCAAATCATCAACATTATTATTCATCTTCTTCGTATCCCGTCAAACACGATGCTGATAATGATAGTGCCAATAATTTATTATTATCTGGTGAAGATGATGAAAATGGAGGAGAGGGTCCATCTAATTATAATATCAACGATGCAAACTACAATGGTTCACATTTTGATCGGGAGAAATTATTATTTTTACCCAACAATTCTGTTATTCCTTATAGTAAGATTTTAGATGCTAGAATGGTTGATGATTTAAGCAAATTGCCCGTTGAATCAACTGATGGTAAGAATGTACAAACAGTGGTTGTTGATAATAAAGGTTCCAGCGACATTGAGAATAAGAAAGGTAATGAACCCACTCATATAAACACTAATGCCACCAACAATATTAAAGGTAACATCAATAATAACAAGACTGTTATCAAGGATGACTTTCTGTATGTGGAAATTACCTTTGCCAAGAATAGGAGGACTGATTTAATACCTAAAAGAGCGATTTTAAAATTTAGCAATGCAGAGTATTCTAAATTATTTTTTGAGTTTAAGAATCTCAGCGTCAAAAAAAATACTTACACTGGGAATAAGGAAAAAAATAAAAGAAAGCAAGGAGAGGGAAAAATCTCTGATTTGATTTTATTAAAAAGTTATGGTAAGGCTAAAATATATAAACGAATATTAATTATTATCAATCCACATGGTGGGAAAGGTAGGGCAAATAAGTTGTTTTTGACCAAGGCACGTCCTATTTTGATGGCAAGTGGCTGTCATTTAGAGTTAAAGGAAACTACATATTATCAGGAGGCCATGAAATTTGCTTCAACTTTGGATATAGAAAAGTATGATGTGGTTGCATGTGCTTCCGGTGATGGTATCCCCCACGAAGTTATTAATGGGCTATACCAAAGAAAGGACCATGTGAAGGCCTTTAACAATCTATGCATAACACAAATTCCTTGTGGTTCTGGGAATGCTATGAGTGCTAGCTGTCATGGTACCAGCAACCCATCACATGCTGCTTTAAGTTTAATTAAAGGGATACCAAGAAGAATGGATTTGATGTGTGTGAGTCAAAACTCCTACAGAGATTCTGGTCATAAATTATCATTTTTAAGTCAGACTTATGGGATTATTGCTGAATCTGATATCAATACTGAGTTTATTAGATGGATAGGTCCATCTAGATTTGAATTGGGAGTTACTTTATCCGTTTTACAGAGAAAGAAATACCCCTGTGATATATTTGTTAAGTATGCTGCCAAGAATAAGAAGGAGCTGCGTCAACACTATGATAGATGTAAAAAAGAAGTCAGAAAAAGTAACGAATTTATTAATGAAAATATATCAATATTGGACAATAACAATGATAATCATGACAACAACGAAGAAGCATTGTTGGATAATGATGATGAAGACGAGGAAGAGAGCCAGGATGATGATGTTGATGAAAATGTCAACGACAGGCGATTGATTACAGAGGAAAATTTCAAGTTGAAATATGAATTACCAACTAGGGATATTGATATGAATGAAATACCGGAGGGGTGGGAGCAAATAGATCCGGATTTGACAAGGAACACAGGTATATTTTATGTAGGCAAAATGCCGTATATAGCCGCAGATACTAAATTTTTCCCGGCTTCCTTGCCCAATGATGGAGCGATGGATTTGGTTTTAACTGATGCTAGGACACCGGTTTCTAGAATAGCACCAATTCTATTATCATTGGATAAAGGGACCCACGTTTTGCAGCCGGAGGTTGTTCATTCAAAAGTTGTTGCCTATAGATTGGTGCCTCATGTTAAGAAGTCTGTAATTTCCGTTGATGGAGAGAATTTCCCGTACGAACCCATACAAGTGGAAATCTTACCTAAAGTTTGTAAAGTGATGATGATGAATAATGGTAATTTTATTGAAACTGATTTTGATAAGATGTAGCGTTAAAGTCTTATTCTGTTTTTAGTTTGGTCTTTCATTTTTCACTTTTATTTTTTTATTTTTTATTTTTATTTTTTATTTTTTATTTTTTATTTTTTATTTTTTATTTTTTATTTTTATTTTATTTTCTTTTTTAAAAAAAAAAAAAAAAAAAAAAAAAAACAATCGAGATTTGATGTTGTATGTGAGGAATTTTATTTCCTACTTTTGTCTTCCAAACTGGCTGATGATATGATTGCCGTTAGTATATAACAATATTATACATATTTGTATATATATAATACATTTTATACACAAAATATCCCTTAAAAAAAAAGGAAAGATTTTATAAAATCCATTATTATTATTATAATTGTTATCAATTTGATTTTAGAAAAAAAATATGCTATAGATACATTTAAAAAAAAGAAATTATTATTATAGTGTTATTAGTATCCATATATAACAAAATTAATTGAAGATATTCACTCAACATAATATCTAATTCATTCAACAAAAATACTGAATTTTCTTTTTTTTTTGTTTTTTTCCTTTTTTTCTTCCTTTTTTTTTAAATAAAACAAGTTGGACAATTGAAACGAAAATTAACATTGGCAGGAATTCCCATTTTCATTGTCATTGGCAGTAATATCTATGACACCGGCATTCTCAGTATTGTTTGGATTGCTATCAGTATTAGAATCACCATTTTCCGCGTCGTCTAATAAAGATCCCACATCTTTATTCCCAGTTCCATTAGAACCATTAGTGCCTCTAGTATTTTGAAATTCTGGTAAACTTTTAGCCACACTTTTAAATAAATTCTTAATATTGTACCCATCTTTAGAAGAAGTTTCAATGAAAATCTTAGCACCCAAAACCGTGGCTTTTTTAGAACCTTCCTCTGAAGAAACTTGTCTTTGTTCATTTAAATCGCTCTTATTTCCAACAATACATAATATAACCTCGTCTCTTTCATTTTTAACGTCTTCGACCCATTTATCTATATATTCAAACGATTTTTTATTAGTAATATCGTAAACCACAATTGCGACGTGTGAGTCCCTTATATAGGATGGTATTAATGATCTAAAACGCTCTTGGCCTGCTGTGTCCCATAGCTGTAATCTTATTGTTTTATCATCTAAATACATTGTCTTGGATAAAAAATCAATACCTATTGTTGCTTGATAATGATCGTCAAAGGTATCATACATGAATCTTGTAATCAGTGAGGTTTTTCCTACACCTTGTTCACCTAAGAATACAATTTTATACTTGGTAATGGATTTACTTGTGGTTGATTTGTTATTACTAGAGCTCATTTCTTTTTTTTTTTTTTATTTTTTTTTAATTAGCTTTTTTGTTTATTTATTCTTAAGTTTATTTATTTATCCTTGAAGTAATTTCTTCTTTATTTTTATATATATAATGTGTTTAAGTTGTTTTGATAAAAGTATGATCTTTACATATAAATCAAGTGTGAGAAATTAAGCCTTTCGGTCATGCTGCGAGCACTGCAGAAAAAAAAAAAAAAAAAAATTTTTTTCTTTTCTTTTCTTTTCTTTTTCCGTTGATAAATTCGAGATCGGTCCGTCAGAGCTAATTGAACTCTTCGGTGTGATCCTTTTATACGAAAAAAAGTCAGGCACGTGCCATAAGAAAGATATTTAGCTTATACTCAAAGCTATTAATTCTTCATAGCATCACTTTAAGTTGCAATTAGCATTTTAAGAAAGATAAAAGGAACAAAACAGTACAAATATATATATATATATATATATAGCAAGCAGTTGCCTTCTTAATTCTTCTTATTTGCTTCAATAAATAAAATAACCGTATACATACATACATACATATATATATATATATATATACATTCTAAATATCAATAAAAATTGTTATAATAAAATAGAACCAGGCTAATAGCAAATGCTAAGTAGTTAAATAACAGATAAATCCACAAATATATTGCTGATACTCTCATTTTTTACCGGATTTTTTGATACCACCACCTACTAGTGGTTTTCCAGCCTTAATATTTTGCATCATAGCTTTCTTGGCAGCAGCATCAGCTTTTTGTTTTTGTTTGAAAGCTTCGTCTTCATCATCGAGATATTCATTTTGTTGCTTTTTCTTTTGTTTTAATGGTTTTAACTTACCACCTTGACGACTAGACATGTTTCAGTTTATTTAGTTAATTTCTTACTTTTTTTAATGGTTCTGGCAAGCTGGGCTTATAAGCAATAAGTAATGGAAAAAAAAAAAAAAAAAAAAAAAGATAAAATGACAAGCTAGACAAACAATTTAAAAAGATTTTCTTTTTATGGGAAAATTTTTTGATTATCTCCGTTTAATCTTGTAACGAATAGAAAAAGGAAAAAAAAAAAAAACAAAAAAAAAAAACAAAAAAAAACAAAAAAAAAAAAAAGAAACCCCTTCATTCTTAACAATATTTCTCTCGAATAAGCTATCCACTACCAAAATTTTTATTTATCAACAAAATTCATTTCAACAACAAGTAGACCAATATTAAACTTTTATAAGAAGATATAGACAACAACAAAGTAACCAAAAACAGAAAAAAAAAAACAATTAGCTAATAAAACATAGGCAAAAACACCTTTTTACAAAAAAATTCATACATTAGTAAAACGATTCCTTCTTAAACTTACACAACAGGTATATATGCATATACAATGTAAAATAACAAAGGGTACAGTTTAATAAACTTCTAAAAAGTGTATACTTCATTTCGAAACACTATCCTTTAAGCTAACAATTCTGTTCAAAATAACTTTTTCATCAGTACTCTCGATATCTAAAGTAAAATAACCAACTCTCATAGCCTGGAATCTACAAATTTCCTTACAACCCTTCTTTTCCGCAACATAAAATTCACTCTTTTTAGCATCGTCAACAACCCATGGGGAATTTTCAACTACATGTTTGAAGTTTGGCTCAATAACACTGTTCTTATAGACAATTTCACTTTCCGGATTGATATCATTCAAATAACCTTCTGGATGAGCAGCTGGATTCTCTGATTTAAATAGTTGATCATAGACTCTGGTTTCAGAAACTTTTAATGCATATTTTTCTGGAACCCATTGAATAAAAGTCTTTGGTTTAATCTTGACATCATTATTATAATGAGCGATTATTCTTATAATCTTGCCTGTGGCGGGGTCTTTTTGTACAGATTTAACAGATATGGTGTGGGGGACCCTAATTAAACCAACTGGTTGATCTGGTGTTAGTCTGAAAAATTCTTTATCACCAACTTTTTCACTAAAGTCACTTCTTTCAATGTATATTTTTTTCCCAAAAACAACAGTTCTGTCACCAAACTCTTTGGAACCTGGTCTATATGGAATGACACAAGACTCAGAATAATCCTCCGTTAAATTATCAATCACAACTTCGATTGGGTCTAAAACGAACATTAATCTTGGCGTAGTATCTTCTAAATATTTTCTAATAGCACTCTCAAACCTAACCAGTTGAATATTACTATCATTAGTAGTAACACCCAAAGTATTAATAAAAGATAAAATGGCGCCTGGTGGTATACCACGCCTACGAATGGCCTCCAAGGTAAACAAACGAGGATCATTCCAACCCCTCACATAGCCACCATTAACCAATTTGGCAATTTTTCTCTTCGACAAAATAGTACCGGTAATATTCAACCTACCATATTCTCTTTGGGCTGGTCTGTAAACATGGACCTGGTCACACAACCATTCATAACTTTCTCTACTTAAATAAAATTCAGTAGTGCACAATGAATGGGTAATATTTTCAAAACTATCCACCAAACAGTGAGTGAAATCATAAGTTGGATAAATCTTCCATTTGTCACCGGTCCTTGGATGTGGTGCATTCAAGACTCTATAGGCAATCAAATCCCACATTTGGGGAGATGGCGATTCCAAATTTTGTTTCATTCTTAAAATGGCGGCACCCGGTTTATAGTGTCCATCCCTCATCTTTCTGAACTCTAATAAATTTTCTTTTATTGGTCTTGCACGATGAACACATGCCCTTCTTTCTCCACCTGGTGTACCGTCTTCTCTAATGCCACGACCGCGCTTGATTTCTTCGGCGGTACAATGACAAATATAACCTTTGTCGTTTTCGATTAGAACCTCTGCTAATTCATACAACCTATCAAAATAATCAGAAGAATAGGTGACTTTCCATGGTTTAAAACCCAACCAATCAACCATTCTTTTTATGGATTCAAAATATTCTGGGGCCTCAGCTTCCGGATTAGTATCATCAAATCTTAAATAGCAAACTCCATCCCAATGCTTTGCAAAACCAAAATTAACCATAATAGCTTTAGAATGACCGATATGCAAGTAACCATTCGGTTCGGGAGGAAACCTGGTGCGAACTTTACCGCCAGTAACTTTTAAGTGCTCCTTCATCAATTCCGGATAAGCTTGTGGGTTTTCGCCAACTCTGTGTAAATCGCCTAAAAACCCCTCGGTAAACATGGATCTTTCTTTTGCAGTAGTGGTGGCTGTGCTGGCAGTTTTTGTGCCGGTGGCCTTTGAAGACTTTTTTTTTTCTTTCTTAATAACATCTCTTTCATCTTTAGGACCTAACACTTTTAGCAACTCTTGGTCAATAATGGGTTTAAAGTATTTAGGTTCGGCCCATTTTAATTCTGGCAAGTTTTTAATGATGGCAAATAATCCTGGAACACTTTTATAACGTTCAGTTTGAATTGTTTCCAGGTTTTCCTGGATATATTTAGCAACACGGTCCCTAACCTGATCTTCAGTGATTACGATGCCAACACCTGTTTGTTTTTCAAAATCTTTAACATCAATAGCAGCTCCAGTAGTTGCTGTAGCATATTTATAAGCCGATTCTACCTGTAAATTAGTTTTCAAATTTCCATTGACAATGTATTCAACAATTAATTTAGAGTATTGTTCATTTAAGGATTTGTTAGGACTAGCTTTGTTAATTAAACCGGCTAAATTATGAAGTAAACTTCTTTCTTGTTTAGTCCAGGTGGTGCTCGACGATGGAGGAGCCAATTTAACTAAGTGGTCCAAGATTGAAGAAACTTTTTGGTTCTTCAAAATCTCTTTAATTTTTGGTTCTTCAAAGCCAATACTACTAAAGGATTTAGTTAGTTCCTCAACAGATGCAGATACCATGTTTTAAAGAAATGTTGGCGGAGATATATATTTTTTTTTTTTATTTATTTTTTTTTTTTTTTCAATCGACCAGTATTAAAACTTGGGAGAATATGAAGTATTACTCATTTATAAATGAAGCGGGAAAAAAAAAAAGAAACAAAAAAAACAAAAATATATTATATATATATGATATATATTATTAAAAAAAAAGTTTTAAAAGTTATCACAATTCTTCTTTTGCTCATATTTTGTACTTTACCCTCCACGATCTTTTTCTGTAGATTAACAACGACAAAGAAAAGAAAAAAAAAAATGTTCCCAGTAAATCTAATCACATATCCGCTTATACGAAAAACTTTTTTTTTTTTTTTTTTTCTTAATAATTAAAATTACACTTTAATATTTGTACGTGTTTATAGCAAAAAATTGTATTACGGGATAATACAGAAAACAAATCTTATAAAAAAAAAAATTAGCCGCCCATCTTTTTTTCTTTTTTTTTTTTTTTTTTAATAATCATTTAAATAATCATTTATTATCTTGGTGTTAAAAATGAAAACTTTTATAAGGTAATAACTTTTTTTATTATTATTCAACTTTTTTACACGATTAATTGATTTAACTTATACCAGAATTTCAAATAAATTGTTTTATTTCTAAGAGTTTTTCATGAATTTATTCATCAGACCTATTTGTTTGGTAGAAAAAAAAAAAAGGAAAAAAAAAAAAAATAATTAAAGATGAATGGAATAAATAGCCAAAGCGGCATGCCAGATAAAATTATCTATTTGCTAAACAAAGGTGCTCCATTAAATAACAATGCTTTGAGAGAATTCAAAATATATATTGCTACTGGTAAAAATCTTTTAGATTCAACCTTTATTGACAATCTAATTGAGTGTTTCAAAACTTTGGATATTAAAAACAAATCTAAATTAACTGATTGTTGCGAATTTCTACATATTTTATTTGAACATTTGCTTAATTTCTCCGATAGTGGAAGGTACAACGATTTTCCTTCTACTGTGACTGATACTACCAATAAAATTAACGAAACATATTTATCTAAAATTTTGGACAATTTGTTACAATGCAATCATATTAATAAAATCAACTTTAACAAAAACTTTATTGATTTCATCTTAGACAATTTAGGGAGAAATTGGAGATTTTCTGCTCTTTTAGTAAAAATTTATAAAGAAGCTTCCAATTCAAAAATATTAATTTCTTCATCGATCAAATCGCCATCCAAATCTTTAAAACTAGGAAAGTTAATTAGCACTTTAGATAACTTTCAAACTGCTAATTTTATTGTTGAATTAATCTCAAACATTTTCCCCCGTAGATCACTATCAAAAACAGGTGTTTTAATGAAACCAGTTTTCTGGGAACATGAATCTGTCAATGTAAACACAACAGACCCCAATGAAATGTTTTTTAACAGTGAACTATATCCACAAAGGACATTACATGGTTCACGCCAGTGCATTACTTTTATTTTAAATGTATTTAACGTTGAGAATTTTACCCATTTATACGAATTTGAAAACATTTCGTATTTAACAAAAAATACGACCACTTCGAAAAGGGCTAAAAAGTTTTGTAAAAAAAATGGCTATGTTCAAGTAATTAACCAATATATTTATATTTGGGACTGCGAATCCATCTTTATTAGAATTAGCATTGATGGTACTAAAATATATAAAGATTTACAAAATAATTTGAAAATTGAATTGGCTAGAGATTTCAATGAAATTGTTTGGTCAACACATGTCTTGGCATTACAAAATTTAAAAAATGCAAGCTGTTTCATACTAACAGCTACTAATACTGGTTCTGTTACTGGAATTTTAAAAGCTATAAAGACAAAGAAAATTAGTGAATCTATTGCTGCCATTTTTTTAAATAATACTGAGTTTGACAATGATGAAAATGACCAAATAGGTATTGAACCCTCCGATGATATTGAACAAGAAAAAGAGAATGTCACTGCAGGGGAAATGGCACAAATACACAGTGTCATTTCTAATGGTAACATGAACAAAAACGTTGTTGAGCACAAAGCTAATGATGACAATACCATCATTGAGAGTAAACAGCAGTTATCTACTCCAAAAACTTCATTAATAAAAGATAGTACTTTAAAATTCACAAATATGAAAAATCGTAAAAATACCATTAAGAAAATGGATAGGGACCCAAGTTTTGTTGAAAATTTAAATTCAAGCTTAAAAGTTGGAAAAGAACCCGTCACTGATGATGAGAATAATAATAATAACGATAACAATAACAACAAAGAAAATGATAATAAAAATCATAGGAATAACAATATCAGCGATCAAGATTCTCCACTAACGAAGAAAAACAAATTGCATTCAACTAAAGATAAATTTGAATTGGGCCTAGACTATTCTCTACCTCTGATCGACTCCAATCCACTTAAAGTTTCTAATAGAGATCCATCATTAATTATGACTGGCATTAATAAAGCACCAGTTTATACCAAAAAGAGACCATCACAACAAATGTCATTAAAACAATTAAATGGTATTAGAATTAAGACCAATGAAAAAAGAAAAAAGTCACACAATGCCCTATCGTCAAATTATCACAAGATTACAAAGAAAACTTTAAAAAAGGACTTGCTAAAGCATAAAGATTTATTCAAAAATAGCATAGTTAGAAGCACCACCAGCAGCCCCATAATAAGTAAAGATAACAAAGGTACTGGCGTAAAAAGAGAACTCGCGTTGAGCAAACCACAAGGCTTAGCCCCTGCTGAACTGATGACAGAAACTTTTGAGAAAGCGATGGATAACAAGGGAAGTGATACCAAAAACAACTGTGATCATAAATCTATTTTAAGCGAGAACATTATTGCTAATAACAAAGACAGTAAGAAACCAAACAATAGAAATGTGGTTATCGACGTGGGTAGTTCCAGTGAAAATATAAGCTTACACAATGATGACGATACTACTGATAATAATGATGCAGACAAACTACACAAAAAGGCCATTGATCCTGATAATAAAATAACGAAAACAGAGAGCGATAAGTATAATAACATGAACGAAACAACTTTATTACCAAGCAATACGTCAATGTCTCGATCTGTTATGCTGAATGATATAGAGAAAGACAATTTTTTTGTGGATAATACGAGTATTATTTCACCCACTATAACTGAGCAATTACAATACCAAATATACAATTCCATTAAAGGATTCTCTATTGAGTTAACAAATAAAATGAATATTATCAACGAAGAACTAAATAAGAGGATCACCAAAGAATTCTCTAATAAGTACATTAACTTATTCCACCAATTGCAAGAAAATTTTGCAAGCGATGTAAAAGGGATGATTGATTTTATCAATGAGATTCAAGGTATGTTGCATCTTCCCGAAAAACAGTTGCTAGAGTGCATTAATCAAAAACAATTTGTTACTAAGAATACTGTAGGCGACAGTACGATTGATAAAAAGGATGGTTAATTTGTTATAATTAGTACGCAGATATATATATATATATATATATATTTTTTTTATACGTTTATATGTTATTGATTCAATGGGCGGCACGTGCTTTGATAGAGAAACAACCAAAATTATTAGAACAGTGGAAAGACACACAAAATTTTTTACCTCATTAAATAATTATATTATTTCTGTTTATTTGGAAAGAAAGAAAGAGAGAAAAAATTTTTTTTTTCATCTTAACCAAGAACCCATACATCACATAGTATTTAACTTTTTTTTATACAGAATAGTAAAATTTTCAATCTTTTTTTTTTTTTCTTTCTTTCTTTTTCTTAGAAAAGCACACAAAAATTTTTTTGAAACAAATAATTACACAGAAAATCACGTAATACATGTATATATATATATATATTTTTTTTATTTTTATTTTATTTTTATTTTAATTTTTTTTTTTTTTTTTTTTTTTTGCTTTTCTTCACTTTCTTCACTTTCTTCATTTTCTTTTCCCTGCTTTTTGTTTCTTCTTTTTTTTTCTTTAATCTTCACTTTTTTGTACAACTTTTTTTTTCTTCAAGACTTCTTTCTGTTCTAAATCTGTTTACCGTGTAGTTTTTAACTCTTAATTTCTGTTATTTCATGCTCTTACTTTTCCTTTATTTTTTTATTATACATTTCAATAAGATCCCTCACAGCAGCAGCAGCTTAACAGCAAGACACAAGAATTAATTAAATATGGACTCCAAAACTCCAGTTACTCTAGCTAAGGTTATTAAGGTTTTAGGCCGTACCGGTTCCCGTGGTGGTGTCACTCAAGTTCGTGTTGAATTTTTGGACGATTCTTCCAGAACTATTGTTAGAAATGTTAAAGGTCCAGTCAGAGAAAATGACATTTTGGTCTTGATGGAATCTGAACGTGAAGCTCGTCGTTTGCGTTAAACAATAAGCCACAAATCTATAACTAATTTTATTTTTTGTGTGTTTATGTTTTTAATCTAATTCCCTCACTTCGTAGTGCAGAAAAAAAAAAAGGAAAGAAGGTTGTTATTTTACTCAAATTAATTTAATATTTTATAAAAGGAATATAAGATAATGATGTTTTAGTTAAGAACTGGTTAGCTTAAGGAAATACTTTTTTTTAAAATAAATGCTTAGCTACTGTGAAGAATGTGCTATTGTGTAAGTTCCAAGAGTGTATGACGATATTATTTATTAAGCAAATAGAAAAAAAAAAAAAAAAAAAGAAAAAGCGATGTGTGGGAACTGTTTTGTAAAAACATCAATTATTAATGGACTTGAGTAATTATGGTACTAAGTTTTAATTGATTTGTTGTGGATTTTCTTCTAAGCTTTTTTTTTTATTTTTATTTTGTTTTTGATAAGATGGTGTTGGTAGGTCTTGCTGCTTATTTTTTTGAATTATATGTGTTCTTTAAGCTTAATTATATATAACTAAGTTTCTTTATTTTTATTCTATACTTACAGTATTTTATTAGTTAGTAGATAAATAACAATTTTTTAATATACTTCCTTTTTTAAATTTTATGTGTATATTCCAATGTTGGCAACTATTACAATTATTTACTTCGTTCGTGTTGTACTCTATATTAATTTTAGCATTACTTATTTATGTGCATAAGAATTAAATTTGGTGTTATTACCATCGTTAAAGATAAAGAGGGAAAGAAATAATATAATTTTGTGACATAAATGCATCCGTACCTTTTATTTATTTATTTTATTTTTTTTTATTTTTATTTTTATTTTTATAAAAGACAAAATTTCGAAAAAAAAAAAAATTAAATATGCCAAAATAATTGAAATATACCGACGTTTTAAATACTTGTATTTCGGACACCTATTGGTTTACAAAATAAACCACTAACATTATCACTTACTATTGAAAAAGAAAAACAAAAAAACGTGTGTATATATATATATATATAATATATATTCTGTTATGAACTTATTGACTAATTGAATGCTAACTGCAATATTACAGACTACCTGAATATGCACCAATTTAACTTGATACAAATATTGAACATAGATATTCCATTCAAATAAAAAGTGGTTTGGATAAAAAAAAAAAAAAATATATATATATATATATATATATATATATATACATCAGGTACATGCTCTAAATTACATTTTTACAAAGATACAACGAAGAAGAAGGGAAGGAAAAATAAAAGTAAAGACAAGCAAGTATTGTGTTCCATATTTTGGATTTTAAATCACGCAGAAAGCTAACAGTAGTTATAATAACATATAAAATAAATGGTTCAGTAGTACAGATGTCAAAACCTAATATTTTTAACACATTTCAAAATAAAACTTCCTATACGACGAATTCTAATAAAACTCCAAGTAGCTTATATAAGCATGACTTGGATAGTAACTATCAAACCTGTCAAATGCGCAATGTTGTTGATAAAATTAACCTGGCTTTAGATACATTTACCAGGGGGAAAAATGGGAAGAAGTATTCATTGGCAGAATTGAATAAATTTATGGAGCAGAATGTGGCTGATAAAGAAGGTGATTATTGTATGATCGATATTTCAGAAGATCAAAATATCGACTTGATATCGGAATATATTAACGTGCAACGTAATGAGGACACATTTAATCATGACACGATCGATGACAACAATAGAGGACAAGACAATGTAAGGAATGACGTCAACTCCTTTAGGCATAAAACGATTTTCATAATTGATACAAACATAATGCTAACTAAGTTGGCGACACTAGAAGGGTTAAGGCTATTGCATGAACAGTATGGGCATTTAATTGTAATACCTATTGAAGTCGTACGAGAACTAGATGGTTTGAAAAATTCTAAAACAAAAACATCAAATGGAAGAGAAGCAATCGGTGTTTTAGCTAGGTGGGCCAGCGAGTGGATATACAGATATTTAGCCAACAAAGATAAATGTGTTATTTTACAGAAAATGGATGAGAGAGTAGATGATTTAACCATTAAGGATGATGCTATCCTAGACTGTTGTATTTTTTTCAAAAACCAGTACCATTGCCTATCTATATTAATCTCAAATGATAAGTTACTCTGTGTTAAAGCGTTAGGTGAAGAAATATTAACTATTTCTTCTACTAAAGAACAACAAATCACCAGTAAACTTATCGCAGAAATGGCCTATATTGAAAACCAATCGAGATTTGGGCAAAAAAACGAAAAACATACTGTTGCTAATAGTACAGATGGTACAGTTCAAAATCAAATCCAGACCACAAGCGGATTAGGAAACGAACACAAACTTTCTGATAACAACCATAGTGGCATTAACAATAGTACTGGTGGTTGTGATGGCGCCAGTAATACTTTGATAATAGAAGCATCCAACTTAGAAGAACTATCATCAATAATTTATGACGAAATAGAGAAAGTAGCATTAGCGGCAACAGAATTTTTTTTAACAAGTAGCATTGAAGTACAACAATTAGAAGCTAAGATGAATAAGCCGGTACGTTTATTTGGATTAACTGATGTAGTTCATTGTGTCAATGATTTTTGGATAAACGTATTTGCGTTACTTTTCAAGCACGATCCAGAATTGGATAGCCGGCAAGTTTGGAATATAGATACAATACCTGTCATAATACGTACCAATAGTGTGAATGAGTTGCGTGAATTTGTATATATATGGTCCAGAATACTAGTATGTTTATATCTTCAAAGGGATACTAATCAACAACAATCTTTAGAGATTTTAATTAAAAGATGGCAATTATCTTGTGGGATGTGAAAAAAAAAAAAAAAAAAAAAAAAAAAATTTTTTTATTTATTTATTTTATATATACATATATATATATATATATATATATATTTCCCCGCCTTTTTATGTATATACACAATTAACTATGACATGTAGAAAGTTTTATATGTAAATATTAACTGATCAGCCAGCAAAATCAAGTCAGTAAAAAAATAAAAGAAATAAAAAAAATAAAACAAAATTGTAGTATTAAATACAATAATATATAAAGAAGAAAATATGCAGATATCAACCTTAGTAAATCCATGTTTATTTACTTATTCAACTACTTTTTTATCTTTACCATCTAATAGAAGATCCTTTAACTTTTCGGTGGCTGCATCTTGAATGCCTTTAGCAGTAACAACAGTAACTTGACGGAAGGCTTTATAAGAATTGGTTCTGTGAATGAAAAACCAAAATGAGACACCTAAAATAAAAAGGGTCAATAGTAATGGATGTCGTAAAACCATCATGAACTCATTGAATCCTAAAATAATTAACAATACAAAAATCCATGGTGGTATCTTGGTAGAATTAGTTAGGACAGACCTTTTAGTCTGCAAGATGACAATCTGGATTTTCTTTTTTAACTCGATTCTGACACGCTCCTTTTCAGTCTCATTCAAAATATGAGCAAAGCTTTTTCTTTCAAATAGGCCATTATCTTTTTTGTATTCATCCTCCTCCTCCTCCTCCTCCTCATCATCATCAGCTAATTGAACGGGTGGAATAATTTCTGAATCATCATCAGTGGTTTTGGCTATCGAAAAAACGTCTAACATTTTATTTGCATAATCCTTCCCCTCTTCCGCCTCAGCATCAATTGTGGAAACATTGGTGAAAAACTTTGGAGAATCATTTTCGTCATACAAAAATTTTTTCTCAAAAACTCCTTCTAAAACACTTGGTAATTTACCAACTGTTAGATTTTTCTTGATAACGTCACTAAATATAGACCAACTTGCCTTCAAAAACATTTGATATTTTTGCTCGTTTTCAGTATTGGAAAACCCTAAGTTAAAATCGTATACAGGTGCACCAGCATCAGTAATACCCTCTCCGATGCTACTGCGGTTAACTTCAAAATTCATCATGAAATCCTTATTAATTTTTGTGAAATAGGTCAATAATTTATCCCAGAAATCAGGGGAGGCATCCGATAATAATATGTCAATGTTTTCTGTCATTTTTCTAGATATATTTTTTTCAAATTTCTTAAACAAATTTTGAAACTCTTTCAAACGTTCAGCTTCAATTTTTTCATCGAGTACTTTAGTAAAAGTGTCAATATATTTGTCCACAGACTCAACTAATCCACTTTTTTGGAACGGTTGTAATTTAGCATCAAATTTGGTAAGAATTTGTGATTTTGCACTAGCCGATCTTTCTGTAAATGACTTCTTCTTGGAAGACAAAGGCAACAGTGTGTCAAACTCATTTAATAATACAGAAGATATGGCATTTGTATAACCAGTTAAATATTCTTCATAAATCTGCTTGATATTGGTCAATAATATGTCTCTTTCTTCTTGATAAACAGGTTTATGATATCTTGATGCTAATTTGTCATAATATTCTAAAGCCACGTTTTTTATGTTGGATAATGTTTCTGCAATAGATGTGGGGTCATGGTCATATCCCCATTCGCCATTGTTAAAAGTTACAGTAAACTCATTAAATGAAGCATCAGCAAACTCTTTGGTTTTGAATTTTGCTACCAATATCTGTTGTGTGGGTAGATCCAATTCTACGCTGTTTTCAATAGTATTCCAGCAGTTCTCGGAATACAGGGCCCAGCCTTCTAATGGTAGGTTATAGTGATATTCTGGCTTAAACAAGCTATTTGAAGCAGTGGGCTTATTGATAACTTGGTCCCCCAAATTTTTGACACCCTCAATAAATTTATCATTTTGCAAAATTTTATGGGCCAAACCTTTGAATTTCACATCAAAGAAGTCATGAAATGTGGTATCTTCGTAACCTTCCGGTTTGGACAAAGTGTTCCACATTTTATCCAATTCATTTTCTATAGATTCTTGCAAACTTTCTAACGGAGTAACACCGATGTGATCTCTAATAATAAATAATAATAAAATTTTGTGCTTGTCCCCGGTTAAAGTGGTGCCCGATTTACCAAATAGTGATAAATTTACCTCAAAAACAGTTTTTAAAAGGCCCATATTATTACCCTGATACAAACCCACTTGCTGTTCCCACATATTAATGATCAAAACTTCACTAACAGCCAACGCAAACAAAGCAGCTTTACGTTCAAACTCTTGATCTTCACCACGCTCAGCCCCATCTGAACCTTCAACATCCAAGACGTAGATGTCAGCAGGATTTTCTAAATTATTTGCATCATTAGAATAATGGTAATAATCGTTTTCACTACAATTTATAGATTTGGAATGACCTAGCCAAATACCTTTTGTGGTCTGTTGCCTTTTGACTTGCGCATCCATTGTATCAAAATTGGTGTGGAACAAAGTGTTTAACAATGTTGACTTACCACTTGATTGTGAACCAAATACTGAAATTACATGATAATTGTTATTAGTTAGTGATTCCCTTTTGGATATCGTGTTAGTTAGGTACTGTGTGACTTCAGTATTAAATTTTTTATCTTCAAAGATCAATTGAATAGGTAATTCTTCTTGAAGATCTAAAGCTGGTTCTATTTTTGTTTTCGTTATGACAGTTTCTTCAGGCAAAGATGACATTATTAGCACAGTATATATTATAATTAATTTTAATATTCTTTTTTTTTTTTTTTTTTTTTCTTTTCTTTTCTTTTCTTTTCTCCTTCTAAGTGAAATATATTGTAATAGCAATTAAATAAAATAAGTTATAGCTATTGGAAATAGTGTGATAGGTGTTTTTACCATTTTATTTAAATGGTTGGGTTAAAATAAAAGAAAAATAAGATATTAAAAGAGAAACTTTTTTATATTTATTTATTTATCGTATGGAAATAATACGAATAAAAACTAAAAGCAAAAAAAAAATCAAGCTTTCTGTGCTGTATCACTCAAAAATAAATCAAAGTTCTACGTTACTTTCTTAAACGCAAATACGAAGTGCTTATAAGATTTCTTTGTTTCTTTAAAACAAACAAACAAACAAAAAATTTTTTTCTTTTTTTTCTTATGTTAAATTGATATCAGTTTTAATTTCTTTCCTTCTTTCCCCCCATTTTATTACTACTATCATTAATACTGTTGCTACTATTACAACCTGCATGGTATTTTTCTTTAATTGAATTTAAAAGGCTATTTTGTCAGAAATAATATATATATATATATATATACATAGATATCGTTAGTCACTCATAGTAAATAGAAAAAAATGTCAAATGTTAAATTGGCTAAAACGTTAGAGAGATTTGAAACAAAAATTAAGGATGGACATTACTATGAAGCACATCAAACATTAAGGACAATTACTAATAGATACGTTAGGGCTAAGAAGTACGATGATGCAATTGAATTGTTAGCAAAGGGTGCGCAACTATTAATCAAAGCAAAACAAGGAGGTTCAGCTACGGATTTAATATTTTATTTATTAGAAGTTTATGACTTGGCAAAAATTCAAGTTGATGATCTAAGTAGTTCTAGATTGGTGCAATTGTTAAGTATTTTGGATCCACAAGAACCTAATTTAAAAGATGTTATAACAGGTGTTAATAATTGGAGTATTAAATTTGGAAAATATAAATTTGGGGATCCATACTTGCACCATATTATGAGTAAAAAATTATTACAAGGTGGTTACTGTTATGAAGCCGAAAGATATATGGTTTTGGCTACTAAGGATTCTATTGAAGACTATGTTAATTTCTTGTGGGATTGGTATTTGCAAGCTCAAGAAGAAAGTAAAGAAGAAGGTGATTGTAATATTGCTGATTTTTATTCCAGAATTATTCTCAATTATTTGTTTATTTTTAATATAAAATTTGCATATTCAGCAGGCGAAATGTTTTTAACTAAGTTTATCAATAATAACAAGAAAAAAGTTACCAGCTGGAAAATTAAGAAAAATGAATTTGAACTGAGCTTTTTCCCAGACTACGAAGAATTGAATTTTTTGGAGCTATTATTATTAACATGTCAAAGTGGGAATAAAGCTTTGTTTATAGGATTGAAACAATCATTCCCCAATATAGAATCAAAATACAGCAACGAATTACAATATTTAGGCCAAGAATATTTTGGAATTAAGACCCAAAAGCCAGTAAATTTTTTGCAAGATATGATGTCTGGGTTATTGGGAGGTGGGTTATAAAAATAAGAAAGAAGAAAAAGGAAAAACTGTGCATATATGCCCTTTCATACTAACAGTATGTAGTTTTAAAAAAAATTTTTTTTTTTTTGTTGTATATCCATATATATTTAGAATAAGTCCATTATTCATTTATAGTGTGTTTATTACATTAAATATTATTATTTTCATGGTTAGAAATGATTAGAAACGTTTAAACTTGATCTTTTTAAAATTTCTACCAATTCAGGTCTCTTGGCTCTTTCTAGTTCCTTCAAAGCATCTTCATAATTAAACCACTTCCTATTTCTTTCACCACGCTCAGGATAATTCTCTACCAATTCATCGACAATCATTTCAAAAAAGTGAAATTCAGACCTGGGTGGTGCAGTAATGGTTTTAGCAGTGGCATTATTATCATTACCTTGTTGTTCAAAAGCTTTGGGATTGCCCCAGTGTTTGGGTGGCCTGAGGTCTTGTACAATCCCCAAATCCACAATTGTAGAAATTGTGCCCAAAACGCCGGCTTCTTCCCAGGTTTCTCTACATGCAGTTTTAGCAAATTCAGGGTATTCATCTTTTTCAACGCCACCTTTGGGCAAGACCCATTTAGATTTGTGGGCTGTTGATTGAACTAACAAAACACGTGTTTTTTCCTTGTTTAGACATACACAACCAGCTACTAACCTTGCACCGGTATGTTCTGAATAAACTTGATTTGAACGGCCTACACGAGACACTGCATTTTTGTCAAACTTTATGTGTTTAGTTGTATTAGAATCAGCAACAGAGTTTGTCATTTATATATATATATATTGTTTTATCTTTATTTTTTTTTAAAATGCTTTACTATCAATATTAATGATATTGGTGGTAATGCTAATAGTAATAATGTTCTTTTTCTATCTATTAATAACTAATATTTGAATTCATGCGTGTTTTGATGGCCTATGTAGATTTATAATATAAAGTTAATTCAAAGCATTTTGTGTTATTCTTTCGATTTATTTGTATTGTTTTTTACCGCCACTCCTTTAAGTTTGTTCGCATTATAACAGAGCTGAAAATGGAGCTAAAAATAGAGTTGAAAAACACCCAGTACATACCGCTCACGTGTAAAGAGTATTTTTTTTTTAATAGTTTTTACCCGGTCTTATTACCCTTCTCGTTTGCAATTTACAGTATAAAGCAGACCATGTGACCAAATGTAGAACAAGTTCCTAAAAGGGAAAATAAATTAAATATATACATCATACATTTCTCATCCGAGTGTATAACGCGGTATAATTCTTTCTTTACTCCCCGCTCGCGTAAAAATAGTTTGGTGGCTGATATAAAGAAATAGACGATTTTCATAATAATATTTAAGAATAGGGGCAAGAAAGAAAAGTAAAACTATATAAGTAATATTACGTAGAAGGTGCCTGGGACAGCATAGGTCACGAGGTAAAGGTTTTTATAACACTGGGCGATTATTAATATATGTATATTTCGAACGTTTTTAATTGTTAAGCCTATCACCGACAACAATGGCACTTATTCATTTATTCATTTATTTATTTATTTATTGCTTCATTTGTAAACTCTACATTAAAAAAGATGAAAAAAAAAAAAAAAAAAAAAGGAGGCTTAAATAATGCTGTAAATGCAGTATTAACAGCATAAATATATATATATAAATTCTATTTAGTTCCGGATTTCTTTTAAATTCGTCAGTTTTTTTTTTTTCTTTTTTTCCTCTTTTTCTTCTTGGCCTGTTTCTAACTTCTCGTAGCCAGATAATATCATCATATTTAACAGTATATAAACAAAGAACAATTAGAAAAATATCTAAAGGTTACATCATTTTTTAAAAAAAAAAAAAAAAAAAAAAAAAAAAAATAGACATCTCAAAGTCTATTAAAATATATATATAAAATAAGGATACAACATGGTGCAATACTCATTCACTTGTGTTGCATTGCTACTATTATTAACACACAAAATTACTGCTTGGTCACCAAATAATAGTTATGTTCCTGCAAATGTCACATGTGCAGATGACATTGTGCTAGTTAGAGAGGCCAATAAATTATCAGAAAATGAAACCGAATGGGTCTCTAAGAGGGACCAAGTTACTAAACCAATTTTGAAAAGTTTTTTGAACACCCAACTAAGTAATATCACTACCAATTCCTCTTCAATAATTGATACTATTTTTTCCAATTCTTCTAATATTCCACGTATTGCAATTGGTTGTTCTGGTGGTGGATACCGTGCCATGTTGAGTGGTGCTGGGATGTTGAGTGGGCTAGATAATAGAACTGATGGCGCTAACGAACATGGTTTGGGTGGTATCTTACAATCTGCCACATATTTGGCAGGTTTAAGTGGTGGTAATTGGTTGGTTGGTTCTTTATCCTGGAACAATTGGACATCTGTACAAAATATTGTTGACACTATGGGTCAAGATGATTCGATGTGGGATATTACTGATTCTATTATTAACCCATACGGCATCAATATATTTGCTTCCATTTCTAGATGGGATCATATTGCCGATGCTGTTGAAGCCAAGCAAGATGCAGGTTTTAATGTTTCATTAACTGATGTCTGGGGTCGTGCCTTATCATATGACTTTTTTCCAACATTATACAGGGGAGGTGTTGGGTACACTTGGTCTACTATTAGAGAGGTCGATGTATTCACTAATGCTGAGATGCCATTCCCTATTTCTGTTTCCGATGGTAGATACCCAGGTACTACGATTGTTAATTTAAATTCCACAGTTTTTGAATTTAACCCATTTGAATTAGGTTCTTGGGACCCCACCTTAAGAGCTTTCACCGATATTAAATATCTAGGTACTAATGTCGTCAATGGTACCCCAGTTACCGAAGGTCAATGTATTGCTGGTTATGATAACGTTGGGTTTTTGTTAGGTACTTCTTCAACCTTATTTAATCAATTTTTATTGCAAATGAACACTACTTCTATTCCAGATTTTTTGAAGGACATTCTAACTGACTACTTAACAGGTCTGGCTGAAGATAACGATGATATTTCTATTTTTTCACCCAACCCATTTTATAAAACCGAATATTTCAACAAGAATGAGACTAGCGGTTCCTTGTCTAATTCTTCTTATTTGTACCTAGTTGATGGTGGTGAGGATGACCAGAATATCCCATTGGTTCCATTGTTGCAACAAGAGCGTGGTGTTGATATTATTTTTGCTTTAGATAGCAGTGCGGATACTGAAGAGAGTTGGCCAGATGGTGAGAGTATTGTTTACACTTATGAACGTCAATTCAATGACGTTGGGTCTTATTTGGCATTTCCATATGTTCCAGACCAAACAACAATTATAAATGAAGGATTGACCGAAAGACCAGTGTTTTTCGGTTGTGATTCTTCTAATTTGACTGACTTGACTTATATTCCGCCACTAGTGGTTTATATCGCTAACAATGAACAGTCCTACCTATCCAATAAGAGTACTTTCAAAATGTCTTATGATGAAAAGGAACGTTTATCCATGATTAAAAATGGGTTTGAGGTCGTCACCAGGAATAATTTCACTGAAGATAATGAATATGGGGCTTGTATTGCCTGTGCTATCATTAGAAGATCTCAGGAAAGAATGAATTTGACTTTCCCTGATGGTTGTCAAAAATGTTTCGATAAGTATTGTTGGAATGGTAAAAGAAACGAAACTGCTTTGCCTACTTATGACTTGCAAAGCAAAGTTTCTTCCACATCTTTTATGTATGATGACGATGTCTCTGGCAGTGCTAGTGCTAGTGCTAGTGTTAGTGTTAGCGGTAGTTCTACTGTTACTGCTACTTCTAGTTCAAGTTCTTCTACTAAACAAAAAAACGGTGCTAATGCCAATGCCAATGGAGTTGCCCAAGGTATATATTTGGTTTTGGCTACTGTATTTAATTTGATCGCATTTGTTTAAGGAAAAAAGAAGACAAGGAATAATGGATTTTTCTTTTATTGGTAAGTTTTTTTTTTTTTTTTTTTTTTTTTTGAATTACTCAGGAAAAAAAAACCCCCATAAGTGATAATGTCATTATTTAATCTATTTAATTTCCATTCTATATGCTATATTTTATAACTTGATTCATTATGACGAAAATCCACAATTAAATAAAATGGCAATCATAAGTTTTTTTTTTTTTATTTTTTATTTTTTTTTTTTTTTTCAATTCAATCTCTAATTCTAGCATAGCCTTTCGATATTATACTATTTATATCAGTACCAACCCTTCTATTCTCTAATGCACGTAAAAAATCTCTCATAACGATTCCAGATTCTTCCCTAGCTTCTTTGTATTTAATGCCCATTTCCCCTCTGACATTTATAGCATTTGCAACTGGGCCAGCAGGTTCTCTACCACCAACTATTGTATGCATACCTGAGCTTGATTTAGATAAGGACGACGATGATGAGGATGATGAAGTTAACCAGCTATATTTCTTCTTGGTACCCATCATTAAATTTGCAGTAGCATTAGAGGCTTTTGCCATTGATTCTTCTTCATTTAGTGCTCTAATTTTAGTAGATTCCTTCTTTTCTAGCCCATGATCTTGCCTTTTTTTCAATCTTTTTTCTTCTAGTCTTTTTTCTTCCAAAGCAATTTTCCTCAAAGCTTTAGATACTTCACTTCTCTCCGTTATTATCCCACTGTTACTACTATTGCTCAAACTGTGCACATTTTTAAAACTGCTTTTACGACGATGTCTTGATAAAACTAACGCATTTACTATCAAATCTTTCATATACAGTTCACAGGCAGTACTCATTTGTAATAAGATTTCAGGCTTCTCCTTTTCCAAATCCATAGGTTCCCTTTTGATTTTAGATAGTCCAAACTTATTCTCCTTCATAACTTTCCTCATTGCTCTGTTCACGTGGAATGGGTGTAGAAAGGGCTGTACAGGTGGTAAATGGGTAACTTTCCTACTTGTACTCTTTTTTCCACCAGGTGTATCGACATTGCTTCCATTATTACCTTTGTTATTACTTGTACCTTGCTTGGAATATTGTGCATTTAATAAAGCCTCTTCTTCATGAAGATTAACACCTGCTGATAATAATGCATCACCTAATTTATCTGGATCAGTGGACGGCTCAGTTGTTTTATTATTGGTAGTAGGCACAATTATAGGTGTTGTTGTAGTTTTTTTTTTAGCGGATAGCTCCGATCCCTTTGGAAAAACATTGTCCTTCTTGATACTATCATTGTCATTTGGGTTGTTGTTATTATTAGTTGACATTTAATACCACTAGCACAATTATTTTTATTCTTTTCTTTTTTTTTTTTTTTTTTTTTTTCCCTCTTCTTCTTCTTCTTCTTCAGATTTTGAATATTAATTAATAAGTTTTCTTGCAAGTTCTAAACAGGACAAAATAGAATGCATAGATGTGTAAATGAAAGAGGTGGATAGAAATGTTTTTGAGATTGTATTATTGATTGCATATTACTTTATTTATTTATCACAAATAAATAAAAAGGTTTTTATAATTATGGAAAAAATTAATAAACCGTGTGCAGTTGCTTTGCCGTTCAAAATGATAACAGCTCTAAGAAAAAAAAAAAAAAATTTAACGTTTCTTTTTTAAAAGCTTTTTTTTTTTTTTTTACTATTTTTTAATAGTTTTTGTTTTATGGTTTGGAATTGCTTTTTCAAATAGATGAAATAGTTATTTAATCTTTTCAAAGTTTCCATGCTACAAAACACTAACCAAAAAATTGATCTAATTTTTATTTTGTAACCAGTGAAAATAAGAATAACCGAAAAAAAGAAAAAAAAAAAAAAAAAAAAAAAAAGGAAAGCACAAGACGGTAAGAAATGTCTTTAAAATCATCCTCTTTAAAATACGTTGTATTTCAAGGATCTAAAAATTTTCGTTTAAGAATAGTGATGGCTACTTTGGCAGGTAAACCAATCAAAATTGAGAAAATACGTTCAGAAGATTTTAATCCAGGTTTAAAAGACTATGAAGTGTCTTTTCTAAGACTAATCGAAGCGGTCACTAACGGTTCACTAATTGAAATCTCCTACACTGGTACAACGATCATTTATAAACCAGGTATTATCACCGGTGGGACATACACACATAATTGTCCAAATTCTAAAGCAGTTGGTTATTTCGTTGAGCCGATGTTATATCTAGCGCCATTCTCCAAGAAAAAATTTTCTATTTTATTTAAAGGAATTACCTCTTCTCATGTAGATCCTGGTTTGGATGCTCTTAAATGGGGGTTGTTGCCCATTCTAGAAAAATTTGGCGTTAGAGAATGCGCCTTGCACACTTTGAAAAGAGGCTCTCCTCCGTTGGGTGGTGGTGAGGTCCATTTAGTAGTGGATTCGTTGATTGCCCAACCAGTAACAATGCATGCTATTGATAAACCAATGATTAATACCATTAGGGGCGTTGCATATTCAACAAGGGTTAGTCCTTCGATGGTAAATAGAATGATTGAAGCAAGTAGGAAGGTTTTAAAAA
This sequence comes from Saccharomycodes ludwigii, assembly GCF_020623625.1. Lineage (NCBI taxonomy): Eukaryota > Fungi > Ascomycota > Saccharomycetes > Saccharomycodales > Saccharomycodaceae > Saccharomycodes > Saccharomycodes ludwigii. The sequence continues at coordinate 2,156,947 of NC_060200.1, forward strand.
ATGTTGGTTGTGAGGTTAATATTACTGCTGATGTATGGAGAGGTGAAAACTCAGGGAAATCGCCTGGCTGGGGTATAACATTGGTTGCAGAGAATAAAAGCGGCTGGAGGTATTTTTCTGAATGTGTAAGTGGTCCCGGTGATGTTCCTGAAGACATTGGCATGAAAGCTGCTTATCATTTATTAGAAGAAATATCATGTAGTAGTGTTGTTGGTCGGAATCAATTGGCCCTGGCTATTGTATATATGGTTATTGGTAAAGAAGATTTAGGTAGATTACGAATTTCTAAGAAAGAAATAGATGCGAAGTTTATAACGTTGTTAAGGGACATCAAAAATTTGTTCGGTACCCAAGTTTTTCTTCAAGACTGTGATGATGACGAAGATGATATGTTATTAACTATAAAAGGTATAGGTTTTACCAATACTAATAAGAAAATAGCATAAGCGTATGAATAGTAGTTTTCTTTGCTCTTTCCCCCCTCTTCTTACTCATATATATCTTTATATAGTACGTGCATATATGCATATATTTTGTTTTATATTATTATTATTATTATTATTATTATTATTATTATTATTATTATTCCTTTCTTTTTAGTAATATAAAACACACACACATATATATATATATATATATATACAATAAATAAAGAAAGAATATATACATCACCTACTTAGCGGCATGTTTTCTAAATTATTTTGTAATTTATCCCATGCATTAGAATTTAAATCCATATATTTACCCTGCAAAGCAGCCCATTCACGGAACATATTGGTCACTAAAAACTGAGTTTCATGGAATATAGCAAATTCCTGTAAAATACATTCCTTAATTAACCACGACCTGTTAAGTTGTTCTTGTATACTTTTTCTGTCCTGTTTAATACTAGCCTCTAATTTGTCGTAAACAGCACCCCTCAAATCTGGCTTCCCTCTCATAGACTCTAGTTTTTCTGCATTTAATTCAATTCTTCTTTGTAATTGCGGAACAGTACTGCCTGCCATCATTTCATATCTTTCGAATAACCCCTTTAATGCAAATAGAATTTCGATATAAGTTTTAAATTTTTCACTTAAAGTTTTCTTCACTTCTTTATTTTCTTTTAAAGTCAAGTCCACACATGTATCCAAATGAGCTTCTATCATTTCAAAGTGTGTGTTAATATCTGCCACCGTAGTATCTTTGTCTAATGGATACAATTTGGAAGTGCATTCTTTAGTGAATTTATCTAAATAATGTTTCAATTGATACCTTTCCATTGCAGCAGCCTTCATTCTCTTCTCGTATCTTTCTATTAGTATGGTTATTTTGGTCCAATATTCCAACGATGTATCTAAATTATCTCTTAATGAATTCCAAATTTCAGAATATTCATTTTTCCACATCTTGACAAATTTTTTGTCTATTTTTTTGTCAGAAAACTCTTCAGTGGTATCATAAATAGCTTGTTTCCTCCAGGTGGATAAGTCAGTAGGGACTGTTAAAAAGGTCAAAACTAGATCGTCATTTTTTAGCACCGGATGTTTCATGATTAAATTGGTAAATCTCGACAAACCTAACCTCCTTCTTTCCAAGAAAATTGGATCCTTATTTTGCGAACCAATCATTTTGGGGGGCAATTCGGGTATTAGTCTGAATGGATATTTTTTTAATAAAACTTCTTGTAGCCAAACAAAATCTGAATAGCGACGAACAACTTTTTTGCTTGAATCGTTGGGGAGAGTTACCACTGGGTTAGGTAATACAATCAAAGGGCGTATTAGGTAATTAGTATGTTTGAATAATAATCCCTCTCGCTCCGGCAATTCTTCGATTTCCACTAAATCACGCTCTAAACTATTAAAAGTTTTTCTTGCGTTCTGGAACCAAAGCTCATCATCTGTATCCAATTCTTCCTCTTCATAGTCATTTTGGACAAGTGGACCTCCCAAAATACCATTTCTGTTTTTAGCATGCATAATTTGTGGTGAAGATAGTGGATTATCTAAAGCATTAGTAAAAGTAAGTGCTGTGATTTTGGTGTTATTTGATAAGTTATCCTCAAAGGCATCAGTTAGCGGGCTAATATTATTATTGTTATTATTTGTGATGGTGGCAATAGTATTATTCCCCCACACGGACCCAATGTGTGTGTCTGAGTTGGTGGAAACTAATTCATCCACGTTGTTATTGTTCCAAGTGCTAAATGACATGCGAGAATCAGTGGTGTCATTAGTGTTAGGTAACTCGGTGTATGTTGTTTTATTATTTTCCTTATTTTCTTCAGTTCTTTTATTGAACTCGTCAGCCCAAGGGTCAGGTTCATTATTCAGTAAATTCATTTTTAGTAGTTGTTTATTATTGTTGTTGATGTTATTGATATTATTCCTTTTTTTTTTTTAAAAAAAAAAAATAGTTCTTAAATTATATATGGGTTAAATAGTTAAACTTTTCTTGGTAAAGGTGAATGTATCCCAAAGAATTTACATAAACAAAAAAAAAAGTGTTTTATAATTTAATGCGTTTGGCTGTTGTGTTAAACTTTTTTTTTTTATCATCCTTTAGTAAAATTAAAAAAAAAAATTAAAAAAAATAAAAAAAAAAATAAAAAAAGGGCAGCTCGCAATACTTGACGGCATACACAATGTAGAAGCATCACCAACGTTAAAACTTAGTAGAAATAAAAAAGTGTATAAAATAAAGTATATACTTGGCATTTACATATCTAATAGGCAATATCTCAATTTATTCAAACTCAAAATCTATCCAACCGGGCCAGCATATTTCTTTGCGTATTATATTCCTTAAGCTTTCTAAAATGAAATTTTCTACCTCATTTACGTTACGGATCCCAGTGTTATAAGTATTCTGCAAATCATTGCCACTGTTACCACTATTTCTGTTCTTGTTGGTATTATTTGTATCAGCACTAGATGTTTTATTAGAAATATTTATATTATTGCGATTACTACTCGGTGGAATTGAAGAATTTAGTAACGATGCATATGGCACCGATTTGGAATTTCTATCCATAACGTTAGTAGTCCCATTGTTACTATCATCATCCCCACCTCCTATCACACTAGATATATCCATTCTACGTATAAATTGTATTCTCTCCATAGAAGGCTGATAATTATATGTAAGCTCATCTGAGTTCTTAATAGCATTGTTATCCAGTTCATCATCGCTCACATCACATAAACATGAAAAAAAAAGTTGTCCCTTTGATTTTAAATATGCAACTAAACATAATGAATGAATGCCTATATTTGAAACGCTCAATTTTAATGGCAACGATAAAAAGTCTTGAGTTGGATAATTCAATACCACTTCCGCGCTTATTTCTATTAATAAATCGCCTTTATATTCTACATCTAATAAAAATTGTATATCCATTTCATTCTTTTCAAAAAAACCTTGTTGGTTATCGTTTTCATGGCGGTAAGCAGAAGAATTGATATCGTCCTTATTTGACTGGGGATCTTTTCCATTAAGATCTGTTTTTTCTTTTGCAGTATCTCCTTGTTCTTCTTTATGATTTGGATCCTCTGGATAATAAAAATGAGGTAAAGGATCACTTATTTGTTTCAAAACCAAAGAAGGTGGTATTGATCCGATCTCAAAATTAGTGATTCGTAAATTCTTAATGTAGCTGGGTAATTCTATATTAGATAAATGGGTATTAAAAAATGACTTTATTGTTTCATTTATATTTTTTTGATTTTGTATTTTGGACCAATCTATTTCAAAAGACATTTGTAAATTTATTATTTGTTTCGCAGAGGATAGATCTTCTTTATATATATATTATTAATTATTTATATCCTATTTAGTTTCTGTTCTTTTTTCCTTAGAGGGGGATGAACATCTGAGTGATTACTAGACCAGACAATATCTCTTTAAACATGTAAAGGTACGTATTGCAATGGTAAAAAAAACTTTGACCCCTCAGAGAAGTCTGCAGTATAAACTATATATATATATATTTTTGGTCAACTTTACAAATAGTTTATTCGGGTAAAGAAATTTATATTCATATTTCCACAACTACAACAAATAAAAACATTAAAAAGTCTTTTATTTTTGTTTGTGCTCCGAAAAATCGTTAATAAAAAGAGTTATAATTTGTAACAAGTACGCACACTCAATTGCTTAAACATAGTTTACAAAATATATTCAGTCAAGGGTCCCATTCATTTTGTACTTTAGCATGCCTATTATCTTATCAAGGAATGTCACAATAAGGTGTAATTCAACACTTTATAATTTAGTTAAATCAAAGACAACTTCATCACTGCTTTATAACAATTCACAAATATGTTTTTCCGGCTATCAAGTTAAAAGACATATTTTTGGTTTAGGCAATATCACCGCTACAGCTTCAATACCTGAACAAAAATATATTTTGAATAAAACGGTTATCGCACCAGTAAATATAATGTATGACGTCGTATCAGAAGTTTCTAAATATCAAGAATTTATTCCATATTGTGTCGAATCATTTGTTAACAAACGAGATCCTAAAACCAACAAACCAATTGAAGCAGGTTTGCGTGTTGGTTTTAGGCAATATGATGAAAAATTTGTTTGCAAGGTAATTTGCAATTGCAATATTAATAGTAATGATAAAACTGTGATCGACAATAACATAAAAAATGATGAGGTGAAAACCGTTGTTGCTGAATCTTTAACACATGGCTTATTTGATGTTTTATATACAAAATGGACAATTAAGCCACATCCTACCCGTACTAATGCCTCCGAAGTTGAATTATTACTGAAATTTAAGTTTCATTCAAGATTGTATAATAGTGTTTCTTCTATATTTGCAAAAAGTGTTACGGAATTGGTTATGAATTCCTTTAGTAAACGTGCTGGATTTGTACAAAAACAACAACATTTAAGATCAAAAAAGTTGTAAAATAAAATAGGTTTGTTGAATAACTCGTATTTGGAAATGTTTAACTATATAGTGTCAGATAAATAAATGAAATTCATGAATATAAAATATAGTAGCAGCATAAAACCTTAAATAGTGGTATCAAAGATAAAAATAATAAAGGGCATTGAATAAATATTGATCATAAACTAAAAATAAAGACAAAGGCGGGGTCGGAAAAAAAAAAAAAAAAAAAAAAAAAAAAAAAAAACATACACACATTTTTGTAAGTGTTAAAAGTTTTAGTTTTTTGTTTTATTTTCATCTTCAAACCATTTGAGACCCCACCAAGCAACAACTGAAGTTAAAACTCCCAAAAAAAATCTTTTATCTCTTGGCTCTAATTCCTTACATGATGCACTGAAGTTATCATTCTTATAGTCATTGTCAGCATCCTCCCTTTTTTCATTAATAAATTTACCCTTATAAGAAATAGTCGAAAGTTCCTGTTTAACTTTTGGAAGAGAAGTAGTTTCTTCTTGTTCTGCCGTAAAAACTTTAACCCCTTCGATATCTGGAGTTATAAGTGTCTGTGTAACATTTTTACTAGCAGTAACTGAATTGTTAGCTCTTTTTTCAAATGGTGTAACTTTCTTCATTGAAGCCTCCTTAGTCAAAGGTATCATATACAAAATATGTTTATCTTCGTTTTTGTGCAAATTTGCTTCCAAAGACAGAATATTAGGAAACTCTACAGAGTCAACACCCTTACCAGTTAACTTAATGTGCTTTGAGGAAATGTTCTTGTTTGTGTTATTAATAATGTCGGTAATAGTATTGGTGTTTTTATTATTGATATCCTTCTTGTTATGAAGCTTACTAGCATTAATTTTTTTATTCGTAGACTTTAGGTTATTGCGAACAGTAACCCGGTTGTAGTCTTTTAAAGTTGGATGTCGATTTCCGTTAATATGGTTGCTATTAACAGTTTCATTGTCGCAATTAATGGATTTTATGTTCTGTTGAGTAGGATGCACTTTAGTACTGCTATTAGGCCTCTTAGAAATAAAAGAGTTGTTATTTATCTTATTATTAGTAAAAACAGTAGTAGCCGCAGTAGTGGTATGATGTGATAAAGAATACGATCTTTGATTATTAGTTATAGAAGAGCTCTCAAAAGCAGAAATGCGAGAAATTAAATCAGATTTCTTACCAGAAACTTTTAACCCTCTATTTTTACATTCGATTTTCAAATGTTTTAAACTCATCTTGGAATATTTATCATTAGAAGTATTAAATAAGGTAGTATGATCTTGTTTGTTAGTGTTATGAACAAATCTTACACCAATACTGCCACTAAGTTGGCTTGCACTCCTTCTTTTTTTCAAACATGACGACGTCAATGTAGAACCAGCAGTTTTTCTTAGAGATAATGACATCTTTTTGTACGGCTAGGCGTTTAAAGCTCAATTTATTAATCTTACTTTATGTTTTATAACATTACAGTGTATACGTATAGTATTGGTACTTTAATAGAACGAGGAACCAACCAGTTCTCCATTTGTTAGATTCCAAGGGAAAAAAAAGATAAAAAAAAGATAAAAAAAAGATAAAAAAAGAAAAAAAAAAAGAAAAAAAGAAAAACAGAAAAAAAGAAAAAAAGGAAAAAAGAAACTTTATACATATTTATGCGTTCGGGAGAGTTTAATTGGCTATAAGAAAATAATCATGTGACAGTATAAAAAAATAAATTAAAAAAAAAAAATTATACTATTTTATCCGAACAAGGAAAAAAAAAACAAGAAAAAAAAAAGACATCAACAGTAATTGAACTACATGTCTCTTAGGTATCCCAGCCCTTAAAATTTTTACAACTCATTTTAAAGAAAATAAGTACTCAACTTCAAGCACTAACAACAACAATGGGTAAAGTCTAAGTAACGGAATAAAAAGCCACTTATGCCATCTTTTTCAACCAAGAGAAATGGTACTATCATTTATAACATACTGCACGCTTGATGCGTCAAAGATAATTTAATAAAACTAGATTAAATATAATTTATTTACAGATAAAAGCAAAAAGAACAAAATAATTAGATAAAAGTTAGTCACAATATAATATACTCAAATTAAACATGTGAATCCATTTTATCCTTCTTTACTTTTTTTTCTTTCGATTATTAATGTAACGTGTGCCATAGGAATAATAATATAGAATGTATAATAAATATATAACTTTTTTTTTTTTTTTTTTTTTTTTTTTTTTAATTTTGCATTTTGTCTTATTTTATTTTATTTTACTTCAGTTTTAACAGCCAATCCAAAATTAAAATCCTCAAAAATCAACAATATGCTATGTGTTCAGTATTGGCGAGCAGCTTCTTGACAGGCTTTCAACTGCTGTAAATAATAATCACAAATCTGCATGTTACCTTGGTTGTCTTCTAAACAACGAGTAAAGTTTCTTGCATCGACATCACAGCTTCTAGCAACTTGTTGGTCTAATTGTTGTTGCTGAGCAGGAGCAGCTGCAACTTGCTCCTGTTGAGCAGCAGCAGCAGCATCAGAAGACCCAGATCCTGAAAACAGACCAGTTAAACCAGCACCAATGGTATGTCCAACGGCACTCCCAACAGCAACACCTGCAGCAGTGCTGGCCATTTGGGCAAACATGCCTGGTTGTTTTGGTTGTGAAACAGCAGCTGGTTGAGAGTACTGGGTACTAGTTGGAGCTGGAGTTGAAACTGGGGTAGAAGCTGAATGAGTTGGAGCAGCCATAGTATGAGCAGAACGGGATTGAACTACTGGTCTGGAAGAACGACCTCTTGAACGAGCCATTTTTATATATATATTTTTATGTGTGTTTTCTTGACTTTCTTTTCTTTTTCTTTTTTGAATAATTATATGTCTATATTCAAAAATCTATCGTCTGAGTGATAAAAAAATTCAATGCAATTATATAAGATACCTTTACTTTTAAAGAGTAGGAGAAAAGGTAAAAAGAAAGATTGCTCAAAGCTGAGCCGACTTGTTACATTCTGTTTTGCCTTCGTCTTTTTATATGTTTGAAAATCAATCTGGGTAAAAAAATAGTTTTATACACAGAAAAAAAAAAAAAAAAAAAAATACCGGGTAAAAAGTAAAAGAGTGATTCGTTAATAACAGTAAATTGAACTGCACGTTTTTGCGCAATAGAAAATAAATAAATAAATAAATAAATAAAAAACAGCTTTGGTATCGCCTACGGTATTTATTCTTTCTATCGTTTTACTGTAAGTCTTACCCTGCCCAGATGGCAATATTTATTATACATTGCCGAGTTCGGAAAAGTTTAACCATGCCTAAAAAACTTGTCTCTGTACAACTTTTTTATATAATGAATACGTGGATCAACAAAAATAAAAAATAAAAAGCACAAGTAATGATAATAAAAGTTCTAGAAACTTCTCTAATGTTATTATTATTATTATATCGCTATACGTACTTAACATATAAGTTCTGTAAACGTTGATAATGCTAAAAGACCGAAAGTCCGCTATTGGACTTGTATTCTACTTCCCAAAACCTGCGTAAGCATCATACTACTAAATGTCAAATAACTTATTTGTTACAATATAAATATATTAATACTAAAAACAGAAAAGTATAACTGTTCCTACTTGCCTATTTATAGCATATAATTAAAAAATAACAAGATAAAAGGAAAGTATATCGTAAAAATTGTTTTAAAAAATTTAGCATATAAAATAAAACATTTACCTCTAAAACAAAAAAACAAAAACGATAATAATACCGTAAAAGTATAGGCTTGCATTGTTCTTGTTAGCATCAGCTTGAAAGCTGGAAAGTGAGAAGGTACTATACTGGTTTAAAACAGAAGCCGTGGCTGAGGAATGTTGTGCGTCAACACTTGATATTCCTATCTTAAAAGCACTCGTATTAGTAGCAGCATCTTGGGTAGTTGACCTGACATTACTAATTGTAATAATAGTAGTATCAGATGAAATACCAGTAACAAAACCTCCTTCTGTACCCGTGTATTCCGTAACCCTGGTGCTAAGACTAGCGCTTCTAACACTAATAAAAAATGTATTAGTTACGGTTGAAATTTCAGGAACAAAAACCATTGAAGTGTTTTGTATTTTAGTACAGTCACCACCACAAAAAGTAGAATATTTATTTGCTTCGGTAGAAACCGTAAGATCATCAGAACCAACAGAAGGATAAATATTCATAGTAGAGCAGGTACTTTTACTGATAACATTATCGATAGTAGTAGTGTTATTATCTGTGTCCAACGTGTTTAATGTTGAAAAATTAACAGGATATGTATTTGAGATAACAGTAGAATCTGTTGTATCAATGAAAACATTTGATAATGTAGATGGCAAAAAAGTAACTGTATTGGCATTTGATATACTAGAAGATGTGCGAGTACCGAATGTAGCGGTCATAGTGGGAATTATTGAAATGGAACTAGTATATAAAGTAGTATCAGAGGATGTAGCAAATTCAGGAGATGACAAGGAAACAAGTGAAGTGATAGTAGAAGAAGAAAAATACATAATAGATGAAACAACATCGGATAATTTAAAAGATAATGTGCTTGATAAAATATTAGTGGTACTGTTAAAATAACCAAAAACCGGTGTTTCCACATAGATTATGGTTGACGTGGTAGGAACCCCGTCTGTGCCAGTTGTTGTATATGCACTTGTAGAGTACGTACTAGTGTATGTACCAGTCCATGGCCCAGTAGTTGTTGTAGTTCCACTAGCTTCTGGCGTTTCCACATAGATTATGGTTGAAGTGGTAGGAACCCCGTCTGTGCCAGTTGTTGTATACACACTTGTAGAGTACGTACTAGTGTATGTACCAGTCCATGGCCCAGTAGTTGTTGTAGTTCCACTAGCTTCTGGCGTTTCCACATAGATTATGGTTGACGTGGTAGGAACCCCATCTGTGCCAGTTGTTGTATATGCACTTGTAGAGTACGTACTGGTGTATGTACCAGTCCATGGCCCAGTAGTTGTTGTAGTTCTACTAGCTTCTGGTGTTTCCACATAGATTATGGTTGACGTGGTAGGAACCCCGTCTGTGCCGGTATTTGTGAATATACTTGTAGAATACGTACTAGTGTATGTACCAGTCCATGGTCCAGTAGTTGTTTTAGTTCCACTAGCTTCTGGCGTTTCCACATAGATTATGGTTGACGTGGTAGGAACCCCGTCTGTGCCAGTTGTTGTATACACACTTGTAGAGTACGTACTAGTGTATGTACCAGTCCATGGTCCAGTAGTTGTTGTAGTTCCACTAGCTTCTGGCGTTTCCACATAGATTATGGTTGACGTGGTAGGAACCCCATCTGTGCCAGTTGTTGTATATACACTTGTAGAGTACGTACTAGTGTATGTACCAGTCCATGGTCCAGTAGTTGTTGTAGTTCCATTAGCTTCTGGCGTTTCCACATAGATTATGGTTGACGTGGTAGGAACCCCGTCTGTACCGGTATTAGTGAATATACTTGTAGAATACGTACTAGTGTATGTACCAGTCCATGGCCCAGTAGTTGTTGTAGTTCCACTAGCTTCTGGCGTTTCCACATAGATTATGGTTGAAGTGGTAGGAACCCCGTCTGTGCCAGTTGTTGTATATACACTTGTAGAGTACGTACTAGTGTATGTACCAGTCCATGGCCCAGTAGTTGTTGTAGTTCTACTAGCTTCTGGTGTTTCCACATAGATTATGGTTGACGTGGTAGGAACCCCGTCTGTGCCGGTATTTGTGAATATACTTGTAGAATACGTACTAGTGTATGTACCAGTCCATGATCCAGTAGTTGTTGTAGTTCCACTAGCTTCTGGCGTTTCCACATAGATTATGGTTGACGTGGTAGGAACCCCATCTGTGCCAGTTGTTGTATATGCACTTGTAGAGTACGTACTGGTGTATGTACCAGTCCATGGCCCAGTAGTTGTTGTAGTTCCACTAGCTTCTGGCGTTTCCACATAGATTATGGTTGAAGTGGTAGGAACCCCGTCTGTGCCAGTTGTTGTATACACACTTGTAGAGTACGTACTAGTGTATGTACCAGTCCATGGCCCAGTAGTTGTTGTAGTTCTACTAGCTTCTGGCGTTTCCACATAGATTATGGTTGACGTGGTAGGAACCCCGTCTGTGCCGGTATTAGTGAATATACTTGTAGAATACGTACTAGTGTATGTACCAGTCCATGGTCCAGTAGTTGTTGTAGTTCCACTAGCTTCTGGCGTTTCCACATAGATTATGGTTGACGTGGTAGGAACCCCATCTGTGCCAGTTGTTGTATATACACTTGTAGAGTACGTACTAGTGTATGTACCAGTCCATGGCCCAGTAGTTGTTGTAGTTCCACTAGCTTCTGGCGTTTCCACATAGATTATGGTTGACGTGGTAGGAACCCCGTCTGTGCCGGTATTAGTGAATATACTTGTAGAATACGTACTAGTGTATGTACCAGTCCATGGCCCAGTAGTTGTTGTAGTTCCACTAGCTTCTGGCGTTTCCACATAGATTATGGTTGACGTGGTAGGAACCCCATCTGTGCCAGTTGTTGTATATACACTTGTAGAGTACGTACTAGTGTATGTACCAGTCCATGGCCCAGTAGTTGTTGTAGTTCCACTAGCTTCTGGCGTTTCCACATAGATTATGGTTGACGTGGTAGGAACCCCGTCTGTGCCGGTATTAGTGAATATACTTGTAGAATACGTACTAGTGTATGTACCAGTCCATGGCCCAGTAGTTGTTGTAGTTCTACTAGCTTCTGGCGTTTCCACATAGATTATGGTTGAAGTGGTAGGAACCCCATCTGTGCCAGTTGTTGTATATACACTTGTAGAGTACGTACTAGTGTATGTACCAGTCCATGGTCCAGTAGTTGTTGTAGTTCCATTAGCTTCTGGCGTTTCCACATAGATTATGGTTGAAGTGGTAGGAACCCCATCTGTGCCAGTTGTTGTATATGCACTTGTAGAGTACGTACTGGTGTATGTACCAGTCCATGGCCCAGTAGTTGTTGTAGTTCTACTAGCTTCTGGCGTTTCCACATAGATTATGGTTGAAGTGGTAGGAACCCCATCTGTGCCAGTTGTTGTATATGCACTTGTAGAGTACGTACTGGTGTATGTACCAGTCCATGGCCCAGTAGTTGTTGTAGTTCTACTAGCTTCTGGCGTTTCCACATAGATTATGGTTGACGTGGTAGGAACCCCATCTGTGCCAGTTGTTGTATATGCACTTGTAGAGTACGTACTGGTGTATGTACCAGTCCATGGCCCAGTAGTTGTTGTAGTTCTACTAGCTTCTGGCGTTTCCACATAGATTATGGTTGAAGTGGTAGGAACCCCATCTGTGCCAGTTGTTGTATACACACTTGTAGAGTACGTACTAGTGTATGTACCAGTCCATGGCCCAGTAGTTGTTGTAGTTCTACTAGCTTCTGGCGTTTCCACATAGATTATGGTTGACGTGGTAGGAACCCCGTCTGTGCCGGTATTAGTGAATATACTTGTAGAATACGTACTAGTGTATGTACCAGTCCATGGTCCAGTAGTTGTTGTAGTTCCACTAGCTTCTGGCGTTTCCACATAGATTATGGTTGACGTGGTAGGAACCCCATCTGTGCCAGTTGTTGTATATACACTTGTAGAGTACGTACTAGTGTATGTACCAGTCCATGGCCCAGTAGTTGTTGTAGTTCCACTAGCTTCTGGCGTTTCCACATAGATTATGGTTGAAGTGGTAGGAACCCCGTCTGTGCCAGTTGTTGTATACACACTTGTAGAGTACGTACTAGTGTATGTACCAGTCCATGGCCCAGTAGTTGTTGTAGTTCCACTAGCTTCTGGCGTTTCCACATAGATTATGGTTGACGTGGTAGGAACCCCATCTGTGCCAGTTGTTGTATATACACTTGTAGAGTACGTACTAGTGTATGTACCAGTCCATGATCCAGTAGTTGTTGTAGTTTCACTAGCTTCTGGCGTTTCCACATAGATTATGGTTGAAGTGGTAGGAACCCCATCTGTGCCAGTTGTTGTATATGCACTTGTAGAGTACGTACTAGTGTATGTACCAGTCCATGGCCCAGTAGTTGTTGTAGTTCTACTAGCTTCTGGTGTTTCCACATAGATTATGGTTGACGTGGTAGGAACCCCGTCTGTGCCGGTATTAGTGAATATACTTGTAGAATACGTACTAGTGTATGTACCAGTCCATGGCCCAGTAGTTGTTGTAGTTCCACTAGCTTCTGGCGTTTCCACATAGATTATGGTTGACGTGGTAGGAACCCCGTCTGTGCCAGTTGTTGTATACACACTTGTAGAGTACGTACTAGTGTATGTACCAGTCCATGGTCCAGTAGTTGTTGTAGTTCCACTAGCTTCTGGCGTTTCCACATAGATTATGGTTGAAGTGGTAGGAACCCCGTCTGTGCCAGTTGTTGTATACACACTTGTAGAGTACGTACTAGTGTATGTACCAGTCCATGGCCCAGTAGTTGTTGTAGTTCCACTAGCTTCTGGCGTTTCCACATAGATTATGGTTGACGTGGTAGGAACCCCATCTGTACCGGTACTAGTCCAAACATTGGTAGCATAAGTAGTGGTATAGGAAAGGGAACCAGGTGTGGTTATAGTTGTAGTTAATTCCGCAGTCTTTGTAATAATCGAGGCAGACCCAGTATTTAAATCCTGGGTGATAAGAATAATCTGATCAGTAGCTGTGTTGATGATGTATTGAGTGCTAGCAATGGTATCTGTGCAAGTGTACAAAATAGAATATCTATTATGAATGGTGTTATTTTCGTTTGGCAATTTTTGTAAATTGTTGGCCCAAATACGAACACCATTATCCAATGGTCCAACAGTAATCTCTATAATATTATTGCCACAATCATAATCAACCTCAAGGTAGTCAATGGGAAATAACCAATCATTAAAATTACTAGTCAAGCCAACCTGGGAATTATCACAATCGATACCATTATTTTCGTTGTTGATATCATACGTTAAAATTTCAGTGCCACCCAAAATGTAACCGTTTCGACATGCATGGCCCAAAGTATACGATTCTAAAGTGCCATAGGTGGTAGTACGAGCAAAATAATACATTTCGTTATTTTCACCTAAAGAATCAAAGGTAATATTGGCGGATAATTCATCACCAAATAGAACATTCTGAGGAGTATCTGCTTGAAAAAAATTGGCGTTTTGCAGTTCATATTTGTAATAGGAATCTCCATTGCTAAAAATTAAAGAAACAGAAATACTACCAGTAACCATATTGGCGGAGGTAAATGAGTTGTACGATTCGCAAGCTAAAATAGTGTCTTCATATAGATAAGCTGCTTGCTGATAGGCATAACAGCGGAAGGCATTAGTTCCGTCAGACAATCTAACGTCAAATGAACCTTCATCATCACCAATCTTTAACCTGTAAATGTGCGGCATTGACACTGTGAAGTAGTCGCCAATATCAATGGGGATACCAGCATCAATAGCAAAATTAAAGGTTGCAGTCCAGCTTTCTTCTGGATATTTGGCTCCTTGGGGGGAAAAACTTAAATCTGAAAAGGTAATTGCCAGAATTTCAGATGTTGCATTAGTGCAGGTTATTAATAAAACAAATAGTAAGTGTAAAAACATATTAAAAAAAAGTCCCTTTTTTTTTCGATACATTTGTAATCCCTTTGTTAGTTATATTTTTAGTTAAGCGGAATAAAAATGAGTATGTTTTTGATGTTAGGATTTATGATACTACTGATAACAATGAAAATGGAATAATGGAACAGTAAGACAGAAATAAAAATTGTAAAGTCAAAAATATAAATATATAAAAACAACTATATGTTTATATATATATATATATTTTTTTTTTCCTACCCTCTCTATCTCTTAATTGTCTTTGGCTTTCCGATTATCATCCAGTAGTTTTGGGTAAAACAGGCTGCATTCCAAAATGTTTTAATGTAAATAGTAACATGATTAATTTTAAACTGTTCTTTTACGAATACAAACATTCCATTATTAACTTCTTCGTAAACCAACTCTTTCAATTCAATTTAAATTTAGGGAAATGATTCACGTACAATGTTAATAACAACAGTACACAAAATATAATCACAAACTATCCGCAATAAAAGTTACATTGTTTATACTTGTTGTTTGGTATTACCAGGTGCCATATTTTCCCCAAAAATATTGTAAACAAATCGAATATAATTTTATCATTGTTAGGGAACACCTAAAACTATTGTAGATTTTTTGTTATTTTTATTTTCCATTGGTGTCTCGATTTGGAAACTGGAGGATGGGAGCGGGAAGAGTGGTCAAGGATTATGTAGGTAGACATAATCATTTCTTGACCTCACTAAAAAAAAAAAAAAAAAAAAAAAAAAAAAAAAAAAAAAAAAAAAAAAAAAAAGAATTGGCAAGTATCTCAAACAATGCATAGGCGAGAGCAGACATTAATGATAGCTGGATTGAAGAATGCAAACCTACCAAATCTAGGGTTACTACTTTACTGAAAAAATACTTAATTCACAAGATAAAATAATCAACCCCAAAAAAAAAAAAAAAAAAAAAAAAAAATTAAAAAATAAAATAAAATACCATAAAGGGGATATTTTAAACTTAATAAACATGTAAAGTTGAATTTAATAGAACTGTGTTCAAAAATATAATAAAAACAATCAGATAAGTACCAAAAAAGGTTCTGCAAATATCAAAAGTGTTTATTCACTAAAATCTCATGATTTTAATTCAGAGTTGGTTAAATAATAGCATCTTCTATAACAATAGATCAACACATAAAAAGGCAAATAGCACATAGATTTAAATTTAAATTTCCACCTAAATATATATGTATCGACCACAAAATGTAAAAACACTTTGTTACGAAATACTAGCTTCTTAAAATCAAAGTTTAAAAAAATGAATGATACATATATTAGCCATCAGCCTGTTCCCATATTGACTCTTCTGTTTATCCTCATCATGCTTCCTATGTGCTATTTAGTATTTTTTTTTTTTTTTTTTTTTTTCCTTTTCTTTCTCCCTTGTTTTATTCATTTTGGTACAGTATTAAAGTCTTTTAGATCTCTACTATTAGACTCATTATTTATTTTGTTGTCGTTATTATTATTTGTATTTAGTTAAGCTTTAAAAGTAAAAGTAAAAGTAAAAGTGAAAATAAAAGTGAAAATAAAATCCTGAAAAATCATAGTTGAACATATATATTAACATAGCTTTGCGTTACTTTTGATTAATTTGTGTGCGCTCCCTCAAAAAAATACAAAACTTCGCCAGATTGCTGTCAATTAATTAATTAATTTTTTTTTTTTTCTTTTTTTCCCCCCCTTACATAAAAATACAAATATACAACTGATTATACAATTATATGGGCACGCCAATGTCGAACTAAAAAAAAAGGAAAAAAAAAAAAAAACTAAAATCTCCATTCTTCATCTACGGATTCAATAGCCCATTTAAATTTTTCTCGTAAAGTCTTTGTAAAGATTTTTTCAATTGGAACATCATACTTTTTACAAAACACTACCGATAATCTTGGATCAATATAGTTAATCTTAGAGGTACCTAAAGCAACTTGCGAATTATCTTCCTTATCCTTCAATTGAATGGTACTTATTTTAATTCTATTTTCCAGTTTTTCTATTTGAGCCTTTAATTTATCTACATCTAGTAAAGTGGCTCTAACTTCAATTTCATCAGTTTCTAATTCGTGAGCAAGCTGTTTTTCTAATTCATCAGTACGATTTAACCATTCTTTTAGTTGCTCTTCTGGTAATGGATCTTGGCCCTCAAATTTCAATTTTTCATTTTCCCTAATAAATTTTTTATTCCACTTTTCACGTTCACGTTCAATAACTCGTTTGTGTATTGCTGCCTGTTGCTCTTTTGTTAAATCACTAATTTCTTCAAAGTATTTAGGATTCTTACTTAATTCTTCTTTATCCAACTGTAATATGGCCTTTTTATATCTAATTTTTTGCCATTCTAACTCTGCAATTTTGTCAGTTGCCTTTTGCACTGAAGCCTCGTGGCCCTTGGAAACAGAACGTTGATGATTACATAAAATGGCAACTGCCCTATTAGCAGCATTATATTTCAATACTTTTTCAGCCACAGTGCCCTCATTTGGGATTAGATCCAATTGATCTTGCATAGTTTTTGAAGCATTGTAAGTACGAAAAACTTTGGCCGTTAACCCAGGCATATAATTTTGCAAGTGTTTATTCAAAATCGATGGATCCAATCTATCAAACAATTGATCACCAGGTTTCTTTGGTGCACGCTTAAAAATTGCTAGGCTTTTAAAAACCTGTTTATCAACTTCAACTTCCTGGTAGTATCTAATACTATCCTTACCCAAAAAGTCAAATATGACGGTTTGTGGTGGCTTCAACGTAACGTGTTCGTATCTCAACGAACAGCAACCAACAGTATCCGCTTCATCTTCTGATTTTTCACCACCAGCTCTTAAGGCAAATACATCGATTAAATAGGTGGCAACTGCCATCTGTCTTTCCAGCATAACTTTGCTTTTTAAATTTTTTTTATAATCCTTTCTAATTACGTCAATATGTTTTTTTAATTCACGGGCCTTCTCAAATTTCTTGTAATCGCTCATGCCTTTCAAAGAGGAGTTTGCAGCAAATCTAACATACTTGAAAGAATTAGAAATATTTTCCCGCCACATAGCTAACCATTGAACGGTATTATCGTGTCTAACCTCCCCCCATTTGTGTCCAGCTGGCGGTTCAGGAATGGGGGCATCCTTATCCAAGTTTAATACAACTTCTTCTGGGTAAACCCTTCTTTTCAATTTACCGGTTTTAGGATGGGCACCGCGACCTCTGAATAACCCAGGTGGTTCAATACGGAAATTGCCAACCTGTTCTTTTCTTTCATCCAAATAGCAATATTTGTAAGGTTCTTCAAATTTTTCTTTTTCTAATCTCTGTTGTTTCTTTTCTTGAGAAGTCAAGCTTTTTCTTTCTTGTTTTTTTAATTCAAAATAATCATACATTTTACTAAAATCACATTTTTCAAATTTTTCAATGTTAACGCCATTCTTGGTCCCACCGTTCTCCTCTAGCACTTCTTTAAAATCATGGAAAAAATTCTTCTGGAAGGTAGGATTCTTGCCATGATCAGTTTCTAATAAAGCAGCATAAAATCCTGCCACTTCTTCAGCTTGTGGGGGCAGGTCAACAGGTTTTCCGTTATAATAAAGTTTAACGTGTGATGGCAAGGGTTCATATTCGGGAGGAAAAATAACACCGTTGTGTTTTAAAGTTTTCCACTTAATTGTGTCATCATTGTTATCAGTCTCCCACCATTTATAAAGTACAGCATCAGTTTCTTCTTCTTCTTCTTCTTCTTCTTCTTCTTCTTCTTCTTCTTCTTCTTTTTCTTCTTCTTTCCCTTCTACGCCATCTTCCGCTTCATCCTCTTTTTTCGTTCTGTCCTTCTTTTGTTTTTGTTGTTTCCCTTTCTCTTCTTCTTTTTTAACAAGTCTATCTTTAGGCTCATTCTTTTTTTTATTTCTAGTTATAGTATTAGTATTTTTAGCAGTCTCTGCTTTTACCTTTTTCTTTTTGCTAGACTCTTTTTTTGGTTTACTTCTTTTTTTGTTTGTGGCTATTTCTTCGTCAATTGTATTATTTTCTACTTTGGTTTCATTTTTTGTTTTGGATCTCGTTCTGACGCTAGTTATTTTAGGGGTAGAATTGACATTCTCTTCTTTTATACTTTTTTTAGTCCTTAATCTTTTCTTAGCGGCGGTTATTTCAGAAATAGAGGCATTATCAGGAAATTCATCCTCCTCTTTTTCAAATTTTAGTCCTTTACGTATTTTTCTTTTTTTCAAAGGAATATCCTCTTCATCTTTTATTTTATTATCAGTAACATTTGTTCTTTTTTTTCCAATAACGTCATTACCACTAAATCTTTGGGATAATGGAATATCATCTTCGTCGTCCGAATAACCCTTTATTTTCACAGTCATATATATTAAGTTTGGATTTTTTTTGTTTGTTTGTTTTTAGATGCTTTACTTAAGGACATTACGACACTAAAAAAAAGGAAGAAAAAAAAAAAAAGAAGAAAAAGAAAAAAGAAAAAAGAAAAGAAAGAAAAAAAAAGGAAAGAAAAAAAAAAAAAAAAAAAAAAAAAAAAAGAAAAAAAAAATTATAAATTTGGTGCTCTTGTATATTTTAACGTAGTAGTAAATCGTTACGCGTTCAGCATTCATTTTTTTTTTTTTTCAATTACGCGTCTTAATTCATATATATATAGATAGATCTTTTTTTTTTTCCTGAAAAATATTAAAAAGTTAAGAAAACGCTATATAGCTATAATCTCGAACATTTCTGCCACTTATTTATATAAACTATTACCTCCTATAGTCCCTCCCCTTTAGGTACCAAAAAAGGAAGAAGACTTAAGTAACGGTTAACACAAGTCTGAAAAATATAAAAAATTCTAAGGGCCATGTCATACTATTATATCCTAGTATTATGGATAGGTATTTGCACTCCTCAGTAGTAATATTCAATAAAAGAGGAGGATTAGTATAACCTGTTTATAATTACCGAGTTTTTTGAGCTATTTCTAATATCTGTAGGATTAAAATGAAAATAATGGAATAAATACACTATGCAACTTGAAAAGAAACTTTATTGTTATTGTCGTTATCATTAGACTTTTTTAATGTTTCGGTAAGTCACACAAATACCAACTTTGTATATATATTCTTCTAAGACTGTTTTTCGTCCTGATATGAGTCGAAATCCAAGATTTGATACTATCAGTTTTTGCATTATTCTCATATTGTTTATAGCAGTAGGACAATATTAAAAAGTATATTGGATAGTATTACTAGATTATTTTTTGTGATTTGTGTTTACAAAGTCACCAAACATGGAAAAACAAAAAAGAAAAATAAATGATATCAACAAGCACGTTAAAAAAAAAAGTTTGTTTGCCATTTCCTTTTACGCTTTTTTTTTTTTTTTTTTTTTTTTTTTTTTTTGCGTTTTGCGTTTTGCGTTTTGCGCATAAAATCCATTTCCGGATTTGGCAAAAATGAAAACAAAAATAAAGAAAAATTACTTTATTTACTCGAATAACAAACTTTATTTATTTATTTATTTATTTACTTTTTTTATTTCCATCACAGAAACTTTGCAGAATATGCACAATACTAAGTTCTAAAAGAGTAATTTACAATTTTTTTTTTTTTTCTTCTTCTTCTGAGATCCCAAGTAAGAAAAAATATAAACAAAAAAAACAAAAACATTGAAAAAAAAATTATAGTGAATTAGTTTTTAAAAAGGATATAAATTAAGTTATTATTGTACCATATAAAAGAAAAAACATTATATATTTTGTTTTTGTTTTATTGCTAATTTAATTTAATTTTTTTTTATTTTTTTTTTTTTTTTTATTCTGTTTTATCGATACTTTTAATCGAATTGGGTTGAATGATAAAAATACGTTTATTTTATTTAGTCACCTATTAAAAGAAATTAAAGAATATACAAAAACCCCACCAGTCAACTACATTGCAAAGGGAAGTTTGAAATTTTAAAAAAGTCATTTTCATAAATTGTCTTAAAGACAGGAATTTTTTTATTTTATTTTATTTTATTTTATTTTAAAATAAAAAAAGAAAAAATTGGTATCCGAGAATTATAGGTGAATATTAACTTACCTCATTTTTTTTATTAAAAAGTCAGAAAAAATATATTTTGATAGATTTACATACAATATATTTTCCTCTGAAAGTCTTTATTGATTTACTTTTGTTTTTCTGTTTAATTTGTTTAATTCCTTTACCACAAAAAGCAAACAGATTGCTTTACTTTTGTCATTTTTTTTTTTTTTTTTAGTATTATTATTATTATTATATTTTCGCCTTGCCTTTTTAAAAGACTAAAAAAGTGACACAAAATTTTCAAAATACTTATAAAAACACAATTCATTTGGTAAACACATTGTCATTACAACAGAAGTCATAGGTATAATTATTCTTTTATTTTATTATTTTGCTTTTAGACTTACTCCTTTTGATACTATTCAGTGATTAGCATCCTATCTTCATAATTACGTGCTAAAAGAAATAATTTTTCAAAAAAAGAAAGATACCACGGCTATTCAAAGGTGCCACAAAGAAAAAGAAAAAATGTCTCAACAACAACCACCATTGCAAATAGTCAATGATAAGCAGCTAAATACCCGCTCTAATAATGTCAGAACTCCAATCAAAAATAACATTGGCAAAGAAAATTATCATACTCAACAACATAGTAATAAAAGGTCAGATCATCATTTAGAGCAACATCGCCAGCCCGCTCAAAAGAAAAAGAAAGAAAAATTATCCTCGTTATGTAAAACACCGCCATCGCTAATTAAAATGAAAGGCAGAGATTACCACAGAGGTCCATTCTTAGGAGAGGGTGGTTTTGCACGTTGTTTCCAAATGAAGGATGATAATGGTAAAATATTTGCAGCTAAGACCGTGGCCAAGTTGTCTATTAAGTCAGATAAAACCAAAAGAAAATTGTTATCTGAAATACAGATCCATAAAAGTATGAGGCATCCAAACATAGTCCAATTTATTGATTGCTTTGAAGATGACGTTAACGTTTATATACTATTAGAAATATGTCCTAATGGGTCCTTGATGGATTTATTAAAGAAAAGGAAGGTCATTACCGAACCAGAAGCCCGTTATTTTACGACACAAATAGTCGGTGGTGTTAAATATATGCATAGTAGAAGAGTTATCCACAGAGATTTAAAATTAGGTAATATCTTTTTTGATAGCGAGTATAATTTGAAAATTGGAGATTTTGGTCTAGCAGCTGTTCTATCGAGTGAGAGAGAACGTAAATATACAGTTTGCGGTACTCCAAATTATATAGCACCAGAAGTTCTGACAGGGAAGCATACCGGGCATTCTTTTGAGGTTGATATATGGTCAATTGGTATAATGATTTATGCCATGTTGATAGGGAAACCTCCATTTCAATCCAAAGATGTTAACAAAATATATCAGAGAATTAAGACTGGAGACTACTATTTCCCTGATGATAGACCTATTACCTCCGAAGCTGAACTTTTGATCAAAGATATATTGGCGATTAACCCATTGGAGAGGCCATCTTTGAATGAAATAATGGACTCGGTATGGTTTAGAGGTTTTTTCCCAGCAGCAATTGAAAAAGATGTCATGGATAAGGTTCCGTTATATGATAAGCATTTAGATCCAACCGAGTCGTTGAATAATTTTAAAAATTGCATGGCTAAAGCCGGAATTCTAACACACAATAGAGCTAGAGAGTCGCCAGTACATTTATCCGCATCCGCTAGCGAAACTGGCGACAATATCAATAAATATGACAATAATCTTTATATTCTACCACACTGCTTATCACCAGGTGATACTAAGACGAAATATAAGGAGGTTGTTGATATTGAAACACAACGGAGGTTGAATTCGTTGGCAAGAGATGCCAGAATAAATAAGGCTAGACAGATTATGATCAGAAGTAATTTGGTTTCAGCCTCTACTAATCATATTAACTCTGATTTATCGCTAAGAATATTGGCCAGCGAGTGTCATATGACGTTGAACGGGTTACTAAAATGCGAAGCTGAAAAAAATCTGGTGCATCTAACTTCTAGTGATGATTTACACGACGAAAGGTTAAAACACCCTATTATTGTTACCAAATGGGTTGATTATTCTAATAAACATGGGTTTTCATACCAACTATCTACAGACGATATCGGTGTTCTTTTTAACAATGGCTGTACGGTATTGAGATTGGCTGATGCAGAAGAATTTTGGTATATTAATTCAGATGAGAAGGACGGTTGGGTAGCTACGCATTATTCGTTGGCTGATAGACATGTGGAATTCCATAAACATTTGGAAGTGGTTAATTTTTTCTCTAAATATATGAAAACCAATTTAAGCCGGGTGTCCACCTTTATTAGAGAACTTTACCACACCGAAGATGTTTTTTTGAGAAGATATACAAGATATAATCAGTATGTCATGTTTGAATTGAGTGATGGTACATTTCAATTTAATTTTAAGGATCACCATAAGTTTGTTGTATCAGAAAGTGGTAACCTAATAACGTATATATCGCCAGAACGAGAAAATACAACATATGAAACTGTAAAATTGTTGAAATACGGGTCAGTTCCAAAACACCCAGATATTAATATAAAAGAAAAGGTGGAACTAATGAAAGAAGGTTTAAAACAAAAGGCTATGGTAGTTTCTAGGAGTCAACAGTAAATGAATAAATTAAGAAAAAAAATACACACATGCAAGCATATTTATATATATATATATATATATATATATGGTATAGTATAATATTAGTAGAATGATATAAATACACACAAAAAAAAGTGTAATATAAAGTTTTAATCCTTATTATTTCTTTTTTCTTTTTTCTCTTTTCTTTTTTCCTTTTTCTTTTTTCTTTTTTCTTTTTTCTTTTAACACATAAAACACATAAAACACATATTTAGACGTTCAACAGTATGCTAATTTAGGATGTTTTAAAAGACTTTGAACTCATACGTTAATGTTGGTAGCCAGAGTGCCTTCATCAGAAGCTAAGGTTTGTAAATTCCACTCTGTTTCGAAACTAGATTGTAAATGAGATAATTGGCCAATAATACTATTACAGGCATTTTGTAAAGCATCTTTAGGATCATACCCTTCAACGGTTTGTATTCTCATTTTAAACCTAGCGAATAGCGGATGCTCTACTTTGTAAGCAGCAAATAAAACACCTTTGTCCTCTAGTAACTGAGCTCTTATTAAATTACCTAAGGTATGATCTTCCTTTTCAAACGTTATCACAATGGCGTTTGGTGCTTTTGTATCCGGTTCTATTTGTAATTTAGGCACACCATCTGGTAACAAAAATAATTCAAATCTATCTGGAGCATTCATATTTTGTAATTGTGGATGAGTTTATGGCTGGTTATTTAGAAATGATGATAAAGTTAAAGCTAGTGTGGAGGGTTTTTGTTATTTTTCATTTTCTTTGATCCAAAGTTTAGAAATAATAAGGCTAACGATATTCAGAAAATAGATTAAAAAAAAAAAAAAAAAAAAAAAAAAGCCTGTTTGTTTGACATGAGGGCAGGTTTAGTAATATGCCAATATATTATACCCGGGTAAAATAAATGCAATAGTTAAGACTATTGATAGATTACCCGCACTCTTTTAATATTTAGACACCCGGACATTGCATGTAAGACCGGGTTACCGGTAGATAAATGACCCGTGTGCTCATGCATTGTTTTCTATGCTTTCAATTGTGCTTTAAATCATAATAATAAATAGCAGGTATTCCTTTTTTTTTTTTTTTCTTCAACAATTTTATCTTTGTAATTCACTTTTGGAATAATTGACCAAATAAAAAAGGGCTATTTCGAGATTATAATTTTGGTTGGTTTACTTTTACTCAACTTTACCTTTTGTTTATTTGTTTACTCTATTTTTCCTTTTTCTTTTTTTTTTCTTTCTTTTTTCTTTTTTTTTTACGATTGATTAAGTGTTTTTGTTTAGAGAAAAAAAAAGAAAAGAAAAAAGGTCAAAGTTGTATTTAATTAAAAACAAATCAAAAAAAGTGGAAACTAGAATTATTAATTCAAAAACACTTACAGCTCTAATATTCAAATCCAATAATAACAAAATAAATCACCAAGTAATTGTTATATTCATTGTTTTTCTCTTTTTTTAAGGATATACGTTTGCTGAACGATATTAAGCTCAATTAAAAAAAAAAAACAACAACAACAACAACAACAACAACAACAACAACAACAACAACAACAATAATAATAATAATAATAATAATAAGGACTATATAAATAATTTTTCTCTGAATATGAATAATAATAACAATAACAACAGCAATACTAATAGCATTAATGGTGGTGGTTCCATTAACAATACTAAAAAACAATTTATGCCTCATATATTATTACCGCCAACTTCATCTTTAGATATTGGTCATAATTCTATCAATGGTACTAGTTTTCAACATACATTTCATCCGGTTTCTACCAACGCCAACACTAGTACTAATAATAAAACAGGTAATTTGCCGCCTGCCCAAAAACCTTTTTATTCTTTACCTTCTATCACTGCACCAGAAGATAATAATACTAATTCCTCTACTGATACTAATTTGACTGCCACTAGCAACGTCAATCGTGTCGAGTCGACAGCCCATAGCGCCTCTCTTAATATTACCCCATCTAATACTAATAATACCACTACTAATAATAGTAGTGGTAGTGGTAGTGGTAGTATTAGTAGCAATAATAATAATAATAACAATAATGATAATAATAATAGCAGCAACAACAACAATAATAACAACAATAATAATAGTAGTAATAGTAATAGTAACATAATTTTGCCCTCAGTTCAAAATAGCTTGCCAAGGCCCTCTATTTTGAACACCTATATGGATCATACGTTGCCCTCGACATCCACAACGAGCACGGCGAATACAATCAGAGGAGGAATATCTGAACCTCATAAACAACAACACAATATAAATTTAAACGGTGCCACCATCGCGCCCAAGCCTAATATTAACAATTCCGACCCTGCTGCTACTTCCATTTCGTCTAACATTAATGCTGATTCTAATGATAATGGTGTCCCCAATAACGCTAATAGATCTTTAAATGTTAAAGATGCTTTATCATACTTAGAACAGGTCAAAACACAATTTAGTGATAGAACTGATGTTTATACTTCCTTTTTGGATATTATGAAGGAGTTCAAAGCCCAAACTATTGATACACCGGGTGTCATTGAAAGGGTCTCTACTTTGTTTAATGGATATCCTAATTTGGTTCAAGGCTTCAACACTTTTTTGCCACGCGGTTATAAAATAGAATGTTCCTCTGATATCAATGAACCAATAAGAGTTATTACTCCATTCAATCCTGAGGGGGCGGTTCATCATTATAATAATAATGATAACTATCCCGCTGTTAGTGGTGCTAATACCAATGTCGCTGCCATTGTTAATGATAAGAGTAGTGGTAATACTAGTGAAGTTACCTCCAATCAACCAATTCAAGCTTTGGATATCAATAAACAAACACAACAGCAACAACAGCAACAGCAACAGCAACAACAGCAACAGCAACAGCAACAACAGCAACAGCAACAGCAGCAACAACAACAACAGCAACAACAGCAACAGCAACAGCAGCAACAACAACAACAACAACAGCAGCAACAACAACAACAAGTGGTAGGTATCAATCCTGTGAATAGTGCTTCCGTTGGTACTGTTTCGCCTGTTGTCACTACTGATGCTGACGTAACTACTGCAACTACAACTGGTACTGGAGGTGGTGATGTAGAATTCAGTCATGCGATTAACTATGTTAATAAAATCAAAACTAGATTTGCTAATCAGCCCGAAATCTATAAGAGTTTTTTGGAAATTTTGCAAACCTATCAAAGGGAGCAAAAACCCATTAACGAAGTTTATGGACAAGTTACTTTGTTATTTCAGTCTGCGCCAGATTTGTTGGAGGATTTTAAAAAATTTTTACCTGAATCGCCAATACAACAAGAACAGCAAATACATACTGTTGAACAGAACGCTTATCAAAGTCAACCTGGTACTGCTGTTATTGATTCTCACCAGAACGGCAGCAATGGATATTATTATCAAAATAATATTCAATATGATACACAACAGCAGCAGCAACAACAACAACAACAACAACAACAACAACAACAACAACAACAACAACAACAACAACAACAACAACAACAACAACAACAACAACAACAGCAGCAGCAGCAGCAGCAGCAGCAAAAACAACCACAGCAACATTTACCACCAATTGGTAATTTTTCTCCGCCTGGCAAAGTCCACGAAAGCGCTTTAATAACACAACAACAGGGCAGCTATCCGATGGATAATATGAAAGTACAATCTGATTTAGTAGAAAAACAACAACAACCGTTTTTATCATCCCATATTGCCACACAAGGTATATCTAATGATGAAATTCCTGTTTCTGATCTAAGAAGTGACATATTGATAGATAATCAACAACAGAAACAACAACTACAACTACAACAGAAACAACAGCCAATGTATGAAGAAGTTATAGCACCTCGACCAGAAATCGATCTAGATCCAAGCTTAGTGCCTGTTATACCCGAGCCTATTGAGCCTATAGAAAGTGAGATAAATTTGGGTGAAGAGGCAACATTTTTTGAAAAAGTCAAGAAATTCATTGGTAATAAGCAGATTTATACTGAATTTTTGAAGATTTTGAATTTATATACCCAAGATTTAATTAGCAAGCACGATTTAGTAATTAAAGTCCAATATTATATAGGTGAGAATTCTGAATTGTTCAACTGGTTTAAAATCTTTGTTGGGTATGAAGAATATCCAAAACATATAGAAAATATTGTCCATGAAAAACATAAATTAGACTTAGATTTGTGCGAGGCGTGTGGCCCTAGTTATAAGAAATTACCTAAAACAGATACATTTGTGCCCTGTTCCGGTAGAGATTCCATGTGTTGGGAAATTTTAAACGATGAGTGGGTTGGGCATCCAGTTTGGGCTTCTGAAGATTCTGGATTTATAGCACATCGTAAAAATCAGTATGAGGAAACACTTTTCAGAATAGAAGAAGAAAGACATGAATATGATTTTTACATTGAAGCAAATTTAAGATCAATTCAAACTTTGGAAACTATTGCTAATAGAATTGCTGCTATGACTCCTGAAGAGAAAAAAGCCTTTAGATTACCGCCAGGTTTGGGCCATACCTCGCTAACTATATATAAAAAAGTTATTAGAAAAGTTTATGACAAAGATAGAGGCTGGGAGATTATTGATGCCTTACACAACAATCCAGCTCTTTCTGTTCCAATTATTTTGAAAAGGTTGAAACAAAAAGATGAGGAGTGGAGAAGAGCACAAAGAGAGTGGAATAAAGTTTGGAGGGAGATGGAACAAAAAGTTTTCTTCAAGTCATTAGATCATTTAGGGTTAACTTTTAAACAAACTGATAAGAAACTTTTAACAGTTAAGCAGCTAGTTTCTGAAATCAGTTCTATCAAAGTTGACCAAAATAGCGGACCAGGCCACCACCACCATCATCATCATTATCATCATGGAGGTATTGGCGGTAATAAAGACAAGGATAAAAGGATACATCCCTTAACACCGACTCCCAAGAGCCAACTAGATTATGATATCAAGGATTTTGATGTTTTATTGGATATTTTATATTTAGTGTATGTTTTCATTTCTCACACATCCACTTATTCTAATCCTGATAAAGAAAAGTTGCAAAAATTCTTCAAATGGTTTTTCCATGTTTTCTTTGACTGTCCTTACCATGAAATGAATAAGATACTCATAAACAAGGGGTTTGAAATCGAAGATGAAGATGGCACTGCTGATGAAATTCAAAATGAAAACGGCAAGCGACCAAAAATATCAGCAACAGCTCATGATAGCTCTAATTTAACCTTTAGGGAAGTTCTTCAAAAGAATAAGAATAAAAGGGTAAATACTAACGATGATGATTCCGTATCTGCAAATGCTGTATCATCCCCTTTTGTGAATACAACCGCAGCACAAGAAAGTGAAGGTCATATTGAAGAGGAGCTTTTGAAACGAGAAGCTGGCAAGCCGTGGATTTTAGGACCCTTAGTGGAAGAAGCAAATACTAGTGGGTTTGTTAAAAATAGAAAGAATTTTAACATGTTTGGTAACACAAATAATTACGTATTTATCCGTTTCTTAACAACCATATATCAAAGACTATATGAAGTTAAAAAGTTGGATAAACAAGTCACCAAAGAAATAAAAAGTAGGAAAGTGGTAGAATATGCTAAAGATTTGAATTTAATATCTACTCAATTAAAAGAAATGGGTTTAGATTTCAATTCTGATAGTGCGTACCAAAAACTGTTGGAGTTTTCTCGAAAATTAATTGAAGGTACGATTGAAAACCAATGGTTTGAGGAGAGTTTGCGTCAATCGTATAGGAATAAGGCCTTTAAATTGTATACGATTGATAAAGTTATTCAAGGGTTAGTAAAACATGCCCAAGTTTTAACCAGCGATTCCAAAACAATTAAAATCATGGAATTGTTTGAGAAAGACAGGTTGAATTTAGATACAACTTGTAAAGATCAAATTTTGTATCGTTTGCAGGTTAGATCGCATATGACACCAACAGAAAATATGTTTCGCATTGGATATAATCGAGACAACAAGCATATTTGTATTCAATTTGTTGCTATCGACGATTTGACGATATCTAGCAACTCTTCGTCAGAAGAGCAATGGAGGTACTATATTACAAGCTATTCTTTATCGCACCCCACTGAAGGTGTTTCCCAAGAAAAAATATCGCCACCGTTATTCGATAGGATGCTTGAAGATCCAGCAGAAGACACATCAGAAGGTAGCGAATCGCCACTTCAAGATCAATCTGGTGATTTCAATAAGGAAAGTGTTGATATACACTCAGTACAGGGTGTTTCTTATTCAAATGTGAGCATTAACATTAGCAAATCAGACTACAAATTGGATATTGAACCAGGTTCACAAGATGTATTTTCCAGAAAGGCCATAAACAAATACCCAGTGATCAAGGGAGAACAGAAATCTAAGAAACAAGAGACTACTAAGAGATTAGAGGCCGTGTTAAATAGCTCCGCTGGTTGGAAAAGAAATATTAACAAAGAAAAAAGTGACTCAGTTGAAAATGAGATTCAGAATGTGAAGTCAATTGGCAATACCGGTGCTGGTGGCGATTGATTCCTTTTCCTTTTCCTTTTCCTTTTTTTATTGTTATTATTATTGTTATTATTAATTCAATTCTAAATTTTTTATTTTATTATTATCATTCCTTTATTTATCATTATTTATGTATGTAATTATATTACCTAAGTAAGTTATTTTAATGTATTACTTCGATTATCTTAGTTATTTTAGTAGTTCCGTCTCTTGGAATAGTAAGCCCCCAGACGCTTTACAATATATGTAATACATATATATATATATATATATTTTTTTTTTTTTTTTTTTATTTATTCTCCCACTCCGTGCATCATTACCAAGTATACAACCTAAATCCAATCTTATTAAATGGCCTACAACTTTATTATGCTATTATGTTTACCCGTTTGTACATCTATCGTATCAAATTATTCATTCTTCTTCGGTGTCCACACCAAACCCGGCCAAATTTTCCCCCCATGAATTTTCCCAGTTTTTTCTAGCATTACTATTATTATTATTTCCTCTTTTATTCACAGGCTCGTCGTCCTCCTCTTGATTATGAGCGGATTCAAAGAGCTCAAAGCCATCCACAGCGGCCGTTTCAGCGATAGTGGCATTGCCGTCAGGTGGCCACGGTAAGGAAAGTAGTTTATCACATATAGAAGATGTAGCCTCATACGCAGATAAATCATTTTTCTTAAAGTGCATACCATCACCATTAGGCACGCCTACGGGTGATAACCAAATATATATCGGCCCCAAAAACTCTATTGCATTAGACCAAGGGTT